>NC_134358.1:370285953-370610985 GCF_048569485.1 Anomaloglossus baeobatrachus
AACTTCTGTAAAGCACCTGGGGGTTCAGGGTACTCACCAAACATCAAGATAAATTCCTTGAGGGGCCTAGTTTCCAATATGGGGTCACTTGTGGTGTTTTTTTGCTGTTTACGTACCTTAGGGGTCCTCCAAATGCGACATGGTGCCCGCAATCTTTTTCAGCCAAATTTCCTTTCCAAAATTCAAATATTGCTCCTTCCGTTCCAAGCCCTCCCATTTCTCCAAACAAAGGTTTCAGACCACAAGTGAGGTATCACCGCGCTCATAAAAAAGTGGGTAACAAACATTGGGGTCACATTTTTGGAATTACCTCTTGAAAAAGTGAAAAAATTGATGCTAAAGCAACATTTTTGAGAAAAAAATGAAAATTTTCAATGTGACAACGTAACGTTATCAAAATCTGTGAAGTACCTGTGGATCCAAAATGCTCACTATACCCCTAGATAGAAGCCTTAAGGGGTCTAGTTTCCAAAATGGTGTCACTTGTAAGGGGTTTCTGCTGTTTAGGTACCTTGGCGGACATGTAAATGCAACATGGTGCCCGCAATCTATTTCAGCCAAATTTGCTTTCCAAAATTCAAATATTGCTCCTTCTGTTCCGAGCCCTCCCATTTGTCCAAACAAAGGTTTCTGACCACATGTGGGGTATCGGCGCGTTCATAAGAAAGTGGGTAACAAGTTTTGGGGTTCATTTTGTTGTGTTATTTCTTCTAAAAGTGAACAAATTTGGGGTAGAGCAACATTTTAGGTAAAATTTTATTTTTTGCTTTTTTTCATTCCACTTTGCTTTAGTTCCTGTGAAGCACCTGAAGGGTTAATAAACTTCTTGGATGTGGTTTTGAGTACTTTGAGGCGTGCTGTTTTGAGAATGGTGTCACTTTTAGGTATTTTCTGTCACTTAGGCCTCTCAAAGTCACTTCAAATGTGATGTGGTCCCTAAAAAAATGGTTTTGTGAATTTTGTTGAAAAAATGGGAAATTGCTGATGAACTTTGACCCCTTCTAACTTCCTAACCCCAAAACATTTTGTTTCAGAAATTGCGCTAATGTAAAGTAGACATGTGGGAAATGTTATTTATTAACTGTTTTGTGTGACATAACTCTCTGGGTTAAGGGCATAAAAATTAAAAGTTTGAAAATTGCAAAATTTTCAAAATTTTCATCAAATTTCCGATTTTTTCACAAATAAAAGCAAAAAATATCGTTCTAAATTTATAACTATCATGAAGTACAATATGTCACGAAAAAACAATGTCAGAATCACCGGGATCCGTTGAAGCGTTCCAGAGTTATGACCTCATAAAGTGACACTGGTCAGAATTGCAAAAAATGGCCTGGTCATTAAGTACAAAACTGGCTTCGTCCTTAAGGGGTTAAAATTATGAATAAAAAAAAAAAATCTTTACCGGGACTATAACTCCCGACGTTATGCTTCTTAGGCTGGCGCTTTACCCACGAGTCTATTGCTTCTTACAAAAGAGATAGACAGATTTTCTAATCTTGAAGCCTGTTGTGCTGACTGAAGTCTCTGCTTCATTGCTACGGAGCCACTACATCCCAGGAGAGCAGAGCTGACCTTGTCGTGTGAATTACTTTGGACCTGGAGGGGTACTTTTGGGATTAATAAAGGGGTGAACCAGGGTTGTTTTTTTTGTCTTTTATTCCAAATAAAGTATTTTTCGCGGTGTGTGTTTCTTTACTTTCACTTACAGGTTAATCATGGAAGGTGTCTCGGGGAGACACCTGCCATGATTAAACTCATTATTACCCCAATTGTTACTGTACCAGGGCAATTCGGGATGAGCTGGGTAGAGTCCCAGGACTGTCACACATAATGGATGCAGCAATTCTGGGCGGCTGCAGGGTGATATTGTTAGGGTGGTGGGCTCCCCATACCGTGGCGCTCTCCATCCTGACAATACCAGCCTCCAGCCGTGCGACTTTATCCTGGCTGGTATCAAATATGGGGGAAACCGCATTTTTTTTTATTTATTTGTTTATTTATTTTAATGCACGATATAGACCCGCCCACTGGTGGCTGTGATTGGTTGCAGTGAGACAGCTGACACTCAGCTTGGGGACGTGTCTGGCTGCAACCAATCATAAGCGCCGGTGGGCGGGGAAAGCACGGAATACCTAATTGACTAGTGAAGCTGCAGCCATTTTCTAAAGTGGAAAAGACGCCGCAGATTTGTGACAGCCGGGGAGCGAGACGCCCGTGATCGGTGAGTAGGAAAGGGAGAGGGATTGTGCTGGGGACGCAGGACACATGCAGATAGCAACATGTGCACATAGCCTTACTGTGAAAAGCCACATTTATAGTGATAGAACCATTCTCGAACGTAACTCGAGCTACCAAACTTTTAGCAAAAAGATTGAGTTCGAGTTCTAACTAGAACACCCCCCAAAATCACTCGAACCACGAACTGGAGAACCGTGCTCAACTCTAGTCCACACCTGTACGAGCCCGCAACAGAAAGCCAGTTAAAAGGATTGGATTTGCCACGACTAGTATGGTCACTAGGGGAAATAGAAGATGCAATCGTGGAAGTACATTTTGGAACAAATCTCACTCCTCTATCAAGGATATTTTTTACTGTATCATCCGTGCTGAGAATGTAGATGGTATGGGGAGGTATTTTTTCAGGATGTTCACAATGGAGTAAAAATCAGTGCTGAATTTGGTGGAAAAGACAATAGGAGATGGTTCACACACAGAACCATGTGTTTTACCCCTCAAATATTGTTTTCTGCTTCTAGAATCTGCCCATATTCTGGCCTTGGAAATGATCTCATCAGAGAAACCCTGGCAGAGAAATCTCCTCCTAATGATGTCACACTCCTGTTCATACAGTGTCTCTGATGAACAACATCTCCTTGCCCGAATAAATTTCCCTGTGGGAATATTATCAACCACATACCGGGGATGGCAACTGTTGGCATGAAGAAGTGAATTTCCTGCTGTAGGTTTTCTAAATAGACTACAAACTATGGTTTTGGACTTAGAGGAAAAAAAGACATCTAAAAGGGTAATTTGTTTTGTTTGATACTCATGTGTGAACTTGAGATTATACTAATTGTTATTAATGTATGACACAAAATCAGATGCACTATCCCCCCGCCCCTCCACACAACAATCACATCGTCTATGTAACGCAAAAAAATCGCAATGTTGTGTGAGAAGGGGTTATCGGGGGTAAAAATGAAGCCCTCCTCCCACCATGACAAAAAAATGTTTGCCAGGGAGGGGTAGAATTTGGCACCCATGGCACAGCCCTGTGTTTGGATATAGTGGCTATTCATAAAAGTGAAAAAAATGTTTTTTAATAGGAACCACATCACATCCAAGATGTAATTCTGGAGATTAGGTGAATAGCCACTATATCTTGACATCTGATGTTTAAGGGCCAGAAGAGCCAGTTCATGAGGTATAGATGTATATAAACTAGCAATATCACAGGTCAGCCAACTGAATTCCTCCTCCCATGTGAACTCCGATAAAATTCTCAAAATATGTTTTGAATCCCGGACATAGCTAGGTGATAGCTGAGCCAAAGGCTGTAGCCGTATGTCTAACCATTCAGAGAGTCGTTCCGTCATGGAACCGACTTCCGACACAATGGGTCTGAAATCTGGAGGAAAGCGATTCTTATGCGTTTTCGGTAACACGTGAAATAATGGCGTAGCCGAGGACGATGGATTCAAATATTCACTCTGTTTAACTGAGATAATGCCCAAGTGTACACCATCCTCCAGAATCTCAGAAAGACGAGTTTTAACCCCTTCATTTGGATTACTGGAAACCTTCCTATAGATGGAATCTTCCCTCAACATCTTATTTAATTCCGATTCTTAAAGTCCGACATCCAGTATGACAACAGATCCGCCTTTATCAGACTCCTTTATGATAATATTACTATTATCACACAGTTGGGAAAGTGCAGACTGTTCATACGGATTTATGTCCTTGCCTTATAAGATACGGCCATTTTCCACGTCGCCGCCATTATCTGTCTTCTGCGTGTGGGTGACTCCCACTGCTGCTGCTGCTGCTGTGTGCGCTATAGAGATACAGTGCAATCTACACAGCGCTTTAGGGATTAGGGACTGCTGGTTATTTCAGCCCTTTTCAGGGCTGATTTACAGGCGTTCATAGCCATAGCTGCTAGGCAGGTAGGTGCAAACGCTGTGTAGGGCTTTAGATAACAGCGTCTGCCTACCTCAGCTCAGGAAATTCCTTGCTGCATTTTTTCATTAGCAGGGATAGAAAGTGAGGCTTCATTTGCTGTCCACTGACCCACAGCACCCGGGCATTGTACCCACCTGCCCATTGTTGCAACGCTATTTTATTTGCCCAAAGAGCTCACACTTTTTGTGCCATCCTAAAAGTGTCTGGAATACTAACTTAGTGTTCCTTTGCTGTCCAGTGACCCACAGCACCCCCCAGCATTCTACCCACCTGCCCATTGTTGCCACGCTTTTTTATTTGCCCAAAGAGTTGACAATTTTTTGTGCCATCCTAAAAGTGTCTGGAATACTAAGTTAGTGTTCCTTTGCTGTCCGCTGACCCACAGCACCCGTGCATTATACCCATCTGACCATTTTTGCCACACTATTTTATTTGCAAAAAGAGCTGACACTTTTTGTGCGATCCTAAAAGTGTCTGGAATACTAAGTTAGTGTTCCTTTGCTGTCCACTGACCCACAGCACCCAGGCATTGTACCCACCTGACCATTGTTGCCACGCTATTTTCTTTGCCCAAAGAGCTGACACATTTTGTGCCATTCCTAAAAGTGTCTGGAATACTAAGTTAGTGTTCCTTTGCTGTCCACTGACCCACAGCACCCGTGCATTCTACCCACCTCCACAGTTTTGCCACGCTATTCTAATTGCAAACTGTGCTGCCACTGTTAGGGGCATACTAAAATTGACTGGGATACTCAGTGTTGGTTATTCAGCTGTCAATAAAGCTAGACCACCTCTGCATGGTACACACCTGTCCATTTTTGCTACGCAATTCGAATTGCAAACTGTGCTGCCACTGTTAGGGGCATACTAAAATTGACTGGGATACTACCTTAGTGTTCCTTTGCTGCCAGTCACGGTACAGCACCTGTGCATGGTACACACCTGTTCATTTTTGCTATGCAATTCTAATTGCAAACTGTGCTGCCACTGTTAGGGGCATCCTAAAATTGACTGGGATACTACCTAAGTGTTCCTTTGCTGCCAATCACGGTACAGCACCTGTGCATGGTACACACCTGTCCATTTTTGATATGCAATTCTAATTGCAAAATGTGCTGCCACTGTTAGGGGTATACTAAAATTGACTGGGATACTAAGTGTTGGATATTCAGCTGTCAATAAAGCTAGACCACCTCTGCATGGTACACACCTGTCCATTTTTTCTACGCAATTCTAATTGCAAACTGTGCTGCTACTGTTAGGGGCATACTAAAATTGACTGGGATACTACCTTAGTGTTCCTTTGCTGCCAATCACGGTACAGCACCTGTGCATGGTACACACCTGTTCATTTTTGCTACGCAATTCTAATTGCAAATTGTGCTGCCACTGTTAGGGGCAAACTAAAATTGACTGGGATACTCAGTGTTGGTTCTTCAGCTGTCAATAAAGCTAGACCCCCTCTGCATTGTACACCACCTCTCCAGTTTTGCTACCACATTTTAAGTGTCCAATCTTGTTGCTAACAAAATAAGTGGCAAGAGGACAGATGCTGGTGAAAAGGGGAACAGGCATGTTGGAAAAGGAAAAAAAAGTTTGTGTCCGTGGGGTAGGTGGGAAAGCTACATTAACATCTGCTGAAGAAAGGCCATCTTCCAGCAAAAGTAAGATGTCTACTACTTTACGTGGACTATCGGATGTGCTACCTTTTTTACGGAACCGAACAACTGTAAGAAAGGTAGATGATGCACAAAAAAAGAACATGCTAGAATGGATCTCAAGTGCTCAAAGAAATGGCCTCTCCTCCACCTCAACTTCAACATCCAAAAAACAACAGTCCTCTGAGTTGTCACCCCACTCGCACTTGCTTTCTACCAGCTCTCAAGTCTCCACCCGCCCTGCAGAGTATGGTGTAAAAGAGATGGCTGAGTCTGCAGAGCTGTTCAGTCACACTATAGCCTGGGAATCAGAGGTCTGCTCCCAAGCTACAGTGAGTACAGACCAGGAAATAGTCTGCAGTGATGCCCGGAAGCTTTGTGACTCAGATTCAGGCCCTGATGACCAAGTTTCTGAGCATAATGTAGACCCTTCTTCACAAACTGTAACACCTGTTGGTGGAGACAATGAGGAACATACTGATGACGATGAGACGCAGATACCTGATTGGGATGACAACTTAACTATTCAGTCAGGGCAGCAAGAGGTTAGGTCTGAGGAGTGCAAACACAATGCTTGATGATGAAGTTCTAGATCCCACCTACTGTCAACCCACAGTCAGGCACTCGAGGAGGTCACCAGAGGCGGTGGAGGAGGATGCGACTGACGACGAAGTTACCTTGTGCCTTCCTGGACAGAGTCGGAGTACTGAAAGCACGTCAACAACTGCATCCTCAGCCACAACTCTGCCTCTGAGCACAAGTTAGGGTGGCTCTGCAGGTCGCATGGGCTCTAAGCCTTGCCTAGCCTGGTCCTTTTTTGACATCGCAAAGGATCTCCCAAATCAGGTGGAAGGTAAGATTTGTCTCCAATATATAAGTAGATGCAAAAACCTCACCAGTTTGACAACTTCTTCCATGAATCGTCACATAAATAACAAGCATAAGTCCCAGTGGGAAGCTCACCGTGATACAATGCGGCCTAGCGGAGCGGGCCAACCACCGTCTGCCCCTTCAAGTGCATCCGCGCGCTCTTCCTCCTCTATGACTGTGGGGACAGCTGTCACACATGTTTTTCCACGCAGACCTTCCACCTCTTTAACCGAAACAGGCAGTTTGCTTGGCAGGTCGTCAGTTGTTTTGGAAGGAGAAACAAGTGCTGGTGTACAGCTCTCTCAGACATCAAGAGCACCAACTTTGGATGAAGGCAACATCATGTCTCCGCCTGCACTTTCCTCACAGACCTGCAGCTTTCCAGGGACACCCTACTCCACACTGTCTCCAAACACCAGCCAGATCTCGATCCCTCAGATGTGGACCAATAAAAGGCCATTTCCTCTGAGCAATGACAAAGCTAAAAGGTTGACTTTATCCCTCTGTAAGCTTTTGGCTACCAAAATGCTGCCTTTCCGCCTGGTGGACACAGAGGATTTTCGAAACCTTATGTCCGTCGCAGTGCCCCAGTACCAGATGCCCAGTCGCCACTTCTTCTCCAAGAAAGGTGTGCCTGCGCTACACCAGCATGTCGCACAGAACATCACCGCTTCCTTGAGAAACTCTGTGTGTGACAGGATGCATTTCACCACCGATACTTGGACCAGTAACCATGGACAAGGGCGTTACATGTCGCTGACTGGGCACTAAGTAACTATGGTGAGAGATGGGGAAGGGTCTGCTGAACAAGTCATGCCATCCCCACGACTTGTGCGTCAATCCTCTGTATGTAGAAGTTCCTCCACTGCTTCTGCCTCCTCAACCTCATCTGGGTCCTCCACCTCCGCCCCAAGCCTGCCTGGTCAGGCCACCCGCGTTGTAACTGCGCACAAGGAATCCCGCACACCTCCTTACTATGCTGGCAGCAGAGCTCAACGGCATCGGTCGGTCTTTACCTTGAAATGTCTTGGAAATAAGAGTCACACAGCTGAGGAGTTGTGGTCAGCTCTTGCGAACGAGTTTCGTAAATGGTTGTCTCCACTCAACCTGCAGCCAGGGAAGGCCATGTGCGACAATGCTGCAAACCTGGGTGCGGCCCTTCACCTGGGCAAGGTGACACACGTGCCTTGTATGGCTCACGTGTTGAACCTTGTTGTCCAGCAATTTGTTTACCCACTATCCCGGCCTAGATGGGCTGCTGCACAGGGCACGGTCACTCTCTGCTCACTTCCGCCATTCAACCGCCGCAGCTGACTGACTTGCATTGCTCTAGAAGTCTTTCGGCCTGCCGGTTCATTGCCTGAAATGCAATGTGTCGACACGCTGGAATTCGACTCTCCACATGTTGCAGCGACTGTGGCAGCACCGCCAAGCCCTGGTGCAATACGTTATGATGTATATCCTGGGTCAACGAGATGCAGAGGTGGGGCAGATCACACTGCTGGAGTGGTCTCAGATCAAGGACCTATGCACCCTTCTGCACAGTTTCGACATGGCGACGAATATGTTTAGCGCTGAAAATGCCATTAACAGCATGACAATTCCAGTCATTTATATGCTGGAGCACAAGCTAAACAGTATTCGGAGTAAGGTGGTGGGACAAGAGGAAAGGGAGGAAGTACAGGAGGATTCATATGCACAAGGGATACCAACATCTACAAGGACCAGACATTCAGCATCACCAAGGCGGCAGACATGGGTCCATGGGGGAGAGGGATTAACAAGGGCGCATGGTAGCAGCCGAAATGTGGAGGAAGGTGCAGGAGCCCAGGAAGAAACGGAGGACAAACTCTCGATGGACATGGAAAACTCAGCAGCTGAGGGAGACCTTGGTCAAATTTCGGTTGAACGAGGTTGGGGGGAGATGTCAGAGGAAGAAAGCACGGTTATCACCTCGCCGCCACAAACACAGCAAGGACTTGGTCTGCAAGAATGCGCAAGACACATGAGCGTCTTCTTGCTGCACTACCTACAACATGACACTCGGATTGTCCGAATTAGAAGTAATGATGACTACTGACTACTGGGTTGCCACACTATTAAATCCCCGGTACAAGTCCAAATTTGGTGAAATAATTCCAGCCATAGAAAGGCACGCACGTATGCAGGAGTATCAGAAGAAGCTGTTATTCAATCTTAGCTCGGCTTTTCCACCAAACACCAGTGGTGCACGGAGTGAATCTCCCAGTTGTAACTTGCCAAGTATGGGACTGTCTCGTCATTATCAGTCAAACCGTACCAGCAACACCGTATCTGGTGCTGGTAACAGCAATTTTATGGAATCGTTTCATAATTTTTTAGACCATCCAATGCAAGGCCACAAGAGACAAGAAGTCTGACACATAGTCAACGGCTGGAGAGGATGATACAGGAGTATCTCCAAATGAACATCGATGCCATGACTTTGCAACTGGAGCCTTGCTCATTTTGGGCTTCAAATCTTGAAAAATAGCCTGAGCTCTCCACTTACTCCTTGGAGATCTTGTCGTGTCCCGCAGCCAGTGTTGTCTCAGAACGTGTCTTCAGTGCTGCTGGGTGTGTGCTGACAGCACACACGTCTGTCCAGTGACAATGTGGACAGACTAACGTTCATCAAGATGAAAAAGTAATGGATTCACAAGGACTTTACTACCCCTGTGTCATCCTGGGGAGACTAAAGGCTGCCGTATATTGGAATGTGCTTGATGCAAATCTACCTGTCAAGTTTGCAACTGGGGCACAAGTAATGCCACTGAAGGGGTGTCTGTGGGGCCCAATTTTTGGAAAAAAGGGAAACTCTGCTTGGAGTCCCCTTGCTTTGTTTTTAAAAATGAGCCAAGATGAACAAGTCATGGTTCAGCAAAGACTTTGCTACCTACCCCGGTGTCATCCTGGGGACAGGTAAGGCTAACGTATTTTTTAATGTGCTTGATGCAAATCTACCTGTCAAGTTTGCAACTGGGGCACAAGTGATGCCACTGAAGTGGTGTCTGTGGGGCTCAATTTTTTTTAAAAAAAGGGAGACTCTGCTTGGAGTCCCCTTGCTGTGTTTTTAAAAACGAGCCAAGTTGAACAAGTCATAGTTCAGCAAAGACTTTGCTACCTACCCCGGTGTCATCCTGTGAAAAAGTTAAGGCTGGCGTATTTTTGAATGTGCTTGATGCAAATCTACCTGTCAAGTTTGCAACTGGGGCACAAGTGATGCGACTGAAGGGATGTCTGTGGGGCCCAATTTTTGGAAAAAAGAGAGACTCTGCTTGAAGTCCCCTTGCTGTGTTTTTAAAAACAAGCCAAGATGAACAAGTCATGGTTCAGCAAAGGCTTTGCTACCTACCCCGGTGTCATCATCATGGGGACAGTTAAGGCTGGCGTATTTTTTAATGTGCTTGATGCAAATCTACCTGTCAAGTTTGCAACTGGGGCACAAGTGATGGCACTGAAGGGGTGTCTGTGGGGCCCAATTTTTGGAAAAAAGGGAGACTCTGCTTGGAGTCCCCTTGCTGTGTTTTTAAAAACGAGCCAAGATGAACAAGTCATAGTTCAGCAAAGACTTTGCTACCTACCCCGTTGTCATCGTGGGGACAGTTAAGGCTGGATTTTTTTTGGAATGTGCTTGATGCAAATCTACCTGTCAAGTTTGCAACTGGGGCACAAGTGATGTCACTGAAGTAGTGTCTGTGAGTCTCAATTTTTGGAAAAAAGGGAGACTGCTTGGAGTCTCCTTGCTGTGTTTTTAACAATGAGCCAAGATGAACAAGTCATCGTTCAGCAAAGACTTTGCTACCTACTCCGGTGTCATCCTGGGGACAGTTAAGGCTGGCGTATTTTTGAATGTGCTTGATGCAAATCCACCTGTCAAGTTTGCAACTGGGGCACAAGTGATGCTACTGAAGGGGTGTCTGTGGGGCCCAATTTTTGGGAAAAAGGGAGACTTTGCTTGGATTCCCCTTGCTGTTGTTGTAGCTGTTCTGTTTCAAAAGTCAGCTTATGGGATCACCAGTGAGGTCCTTTGAATTAGGCCTCTTCAGGCCTAATTAAGATCGAGCACTCGGAGAAAAGACCTGCATTCATGTGAGCATGATCAGTTTTCTGTTTATTTAGCCAAGGTACAGATTATTTATACCATTTACAGATCAATGTGATATTTCAAAAAAGGCTTCTAGCTGGAAATTTACAAGTTGATCATATGACCTTTAAGTTTGAGAAAAACAAAAATGTAGAGTCATGCATATGAGATAAGAAGAACATTTAGCAGACAATAACCTTGAGCTTGTTTCATTGTTTTGAAGGCTACACAATGATATGAACCTACACCAGATATACTAATGGAACAATGAAATATTTTAAATCAAGAAACATAGAAACTATTAACCCTTCTATATCAATTTCCCCCTTTTGTAAATGGTCTAACCTTCACTACAGGGTCAGAAGGCGTCCAAACAGGAGCTGCTGGCTCATGGGCCTAGTACCCATGAGGGGTCTTACTACCACTTCACCCATCCACCCTCAGTGTGAACACCTACTCCCCATCAGCAGAGGCCATTTGGGGTCTGTAGTAAACTACAGAGGGTTCAATACTGGAACTCTTAGCACATACATTATTCAGTAGTTTAGGTAATGCATATATCAATGCTTTTACAGCTATATAAAGCAATAGACAGAATAACAATATTTGCGTGCAGGTTTGTATAATGCTAGAAACCCAACCTGCTAGGCCCTTAAACCAATTAGCTGGATTCATAAAAGAAAATGTATTTCCCCACCAGGAGTCCTTGTTGGCATCGTGCTCTTTTAACCATTTATCCCTAAGTTCACTTGTTTTCTGTATATCAGCTCTAACCTGGAGGTTGCCTGCAGGGTCAATGTAATGGCAACAAGCAGGACCAATTATCTTTTGCTGTCACAAAGTCTAGTACTATAGTATGCTGGTTAGTGACTACAATTAATTGTATTGGTATAGCATTGGTAGCATTAAGAATCTCAAGAACCCGAAAAATGTGATCAACCAGGTAGTCAGTGGACTCTACTAGCTTGTCCCACATTTGTATTAGAAAGGGTATATGAAAATAGCACTAAATACCTTATTTGCTTTTCCAAATTCTACTACATGAGGCCTACCATTTGTCCGGAGTGTATTATCTGCTGCTCGTTTATACAAGGTATGAATTGGGACAGCTGCTACATCTAGTTTACTATGAGGAACTATGAAAGTGGCTGCTGTTAGTCTGACAAGTGTGCAAACCCCTTTCATGTCAGGGCTCACCCACTTGTGAGCACGATTCCCACAAACCAAAAACACTCCCTCTGGGAAAATACAAAATTGAGTTTGACTTTTTACACAATAAAGCAGATTCAGAAGCCCCTTCATGACTTTATGAGCACACGACGTATTGTTCATTTGTTTTCCGGTCATACCCGAGATGCAGTTACCCCACTCCCCCTTAAAAGTCCTTCTAGTAAATGATGATGTACAGCCCTCAATACCCTTCTGATATACTGTCTCATTGTCCTTGGTTAAGTCATGTGTATGTATATAGAAACAGTTATTGTCTTTTCCACAATTTCCAACACCATTGTATTGAAGACTGAACCATAATCCATCATGGGGAATGGGGCCCGAATGAGGAATCTTAGTCTTTATTTTGGCAATTATGCCCTTGTCTGGATTGCATTCCATCCACCACGAGTATCCATCAGGACGTGTGATATTTAGCTGGAACCAGGGTTTAGTGACCCATCCAACTATAGTCAATGTAGCAGATACATCACGAGGTACATCTTCTCCCAAATATCTAGATTGAGTCCAGGTTTCATTGTGTATACAGTCAGGTATCAATACCTCCTGTGGTTCCAGAGGTAAGGCTAAATAAGGCATAGTCTTTGAGCAAATAGGACTGTGTGTGCAGATCCAACAGTATTTTGGCTGTTCTCCTTCCATGTCCTCAGTAAGAGAAATATGGTGGCGAATGAGTTTATTATCCCAGTCCGTATTTAAAAGTTCGCTCAGTGTCTTTGTTTGGTGTAGCAACCCTGCTACACCTAGCAGGATAATTAGCAAAACTGTCATTCTGCCGGTGGAGTGACATTTTTACAGTGACTGGTGTGGATTCAGGTGGGCTTTCCCTCAAGTTTCACTGAGGTGGATGTGGTCAGCTGGACTTGGAATGGGCCATCAAAGCGTGGATCTAGGCTCCTTCTCACGTGTCTGCGCACGATCACCCAATCAACTGGATTCAGCTGATGCACATTTGCACTTGCATTGAGATCTGGAATGGATGAAAAGACATGTTTATGTACCACATTAAGTCTTTCCTGTAAGACCTGGACGTAGGCTGTCATAGTGCCGTGTTGCATCTGTAACACTTGTGGAAAGTACAGACCCGTTTTTGGGGCACTACTAAAAAGGACTTCAAAAGGAGACAAGCCTGTCTTTCTATTTGGAGTGTGTCTGACTGAAAAGAGTGCCAGAGATAAGCACTCTACCCAATTCTTTCCTGTCTCTGCCATGGCCTTTTGAATTTTTAGTTTAAGTGTCCCGTTTAATCTCTCTACTTTTCCACTGCTCTGTGGATGATAAAAGGTATGGAATGCCTGCTCTATTCCCAGGGCCTGCATAATTTCCCTCATTATTTCTCCAGTGAATTGTGTACCCCTGACACTTTCTATGGCTTCTGGGATGCCATACCTACAGACTAGTTCCTTCATCAGTTTATTTGCAGTTGTTTTAGCATTTGCACATTTTAATGGATAGGCCTCAACCCATCCTGAGAAGAGATCTACACATATCAGGATGTATTCATACACTCCTACCTTGGGTAGTTGTATGTAGTCTATTTGCTGTCGCTGAAACCTGTAGAGCGGTCTGGGTGTTGCTTTCATAGGGACTTTTACTGTTTTACCTGGGTTGTGTTGTGCGCCGATAATGCAGGATTGTACATGTTTAGAGGCTACGTAACTGAAGCCAGGAGTGATCCAGAAGGCATTCACCTGGTTACACATGTGACTTTTTGAGGCGTGAGTGGGGCCATGTGTTGCTTGTGCCATCATAGGGAACAGGGACCTTGGTAAACACAACCTATCCTTACTTTCCCATACTCCATTTGAGTTCAGCCCAGCTCCCATTTTCTCCCAGTGTTCCTTCTCTGTTTGGGCAGCCTAATCCTGGAGGGATTTCAGGACATCCAGACTCACTGTGGCTGTGACTTGCTGGCTCCCTGCCACTATCCTCTGATCCCTAGGCCTCTTTGCCGCTGCTTTTGCAGCCGCATCCACCCTTCTAATGCCCGCTACCTCCAGTGAGTCATCTTTTGTGTGTGCTTTCACCTTAATGATGCCAACCTGGACTGGTAACATTAGTGCCTCCATTAACCGTTTTACCAATTCTGCATTTTTAATAGGCTTACCAGCTGACGTAAGAAAAGCTCTACTTCTCCAGATAGGGCCAAAATCATGACAGATCCCAAATCCATAATTTAAGTCTGAATAAACATTAATTTTCCTACCTGATCCCGCTCTACATGCCTCAATGAGCGCTGTTAGTTCCGCCTCCTGCGCGGACATGTGCGGCGGGAGTGGTTAAGCTTGGATTACCTCATGTGAGGATACTGCAGTCATGACCAAAAGTTTTGAGAATGCTACAAATATTAATTTTTACAAAGTCTACTGCTTAAGTTTTTCTAATGGCAATTTGCATATACTCCAGAATGTCATAAAGAGTGATCAGCTTAACAGCAATTACTTGCAAAGTCAATATTGGCTAAGAAAATGAACTTTAACCCCCAAAACACATTTCAACATCATTGCATTCCTGCCTTAAAAGGAGCAGCTAACATTGTTTTAGTGATTGTTCTATGAACACAGGTGTGGGTGTTGATGAGGACAGGGCTGGCGATCAATCAGTCACGATTAAATAAGAATGACACCACTGGATACTTTAAAAGGAGGCTGGTGCTTGGTATCATTGTTTCTCTTCAGTTAACCATGGTTATCTCTAAAGAAACACGTGCATCCATCATTGCTCTGCACAAAAATGGCCTAACAGGGAAGAGTATCGCAGCTACAAAGATTGCACCTCAGTCAACAATTTATCGCATCATCAAGAACTTCAAGGAGAGAGCTTCTATTGTTGCCAAAAAGGCTCCAGGGCGCCCAAGAAGGACCAGTAAACGCCAGGACCGTATCTTAAAACTGTTTCAGCTGCGGGATCGGACTACCAGCAATGCCGAGCTAGCTCAGCAATGGCAGCAGGCTGGTGTGAGTGCTTCTGCACGCACTGTGAGGCGGAGACTGCTTGAGCAAGGCCTGGTTTCAAGGAGGGCAGCAAAGAAGCCACTTCTCTCCAGAAAAAACATCAGGGACAGACTGATATTCTGCAAAAGGTACAGGGAGTGGACTGCTGAGGACTGGGGTAAAGTCATTTTCTCAGATGAATCCCCTTTTCGATTGTTTGGGACATCTGGAAAACAGATTATTAGGAGAAGAAGAGGTGGGCGCTACCACCAGTCTTGTCTCATGCCAACTGTTAAGCATCCTGAAACGATTCATGTGTGGGGTTGTTTCTCAGCCAAGGGAATCGGCTCACTCACAGTCTTGCCTAAAAACACAGCCATGAATAAAGAATGGTTCCAGAATGTCCTCCAAGAGCAACTTCTCCCAACTGTCCAAGAGCACAAGAGCAGTTTGGCGCCCAACAATGCCTTTTCCAGCATGATGGAGCACCTTGCCATAAAGCAAAGGTGATCACTAAATGGCTCATGGAACAAAACATGAAGATTTTGGGTCCATGGCCTGGAAACTCCCCATATCTTAATCCCATTGAGAACTTGGGGAAATCATCAAGAGACGGGTGGACAAATAAAAACCAACAAATTCTGGCAAAATGCAAGCATTGCTTATGCAAGAATGGACAGCTATCAGTCAGGATTTGATCCAGAAGTTGATTGAGAGCATGCCAGGGAGAATTGCAGAGGTCCTGAAGAAGAAGGGTCAACACTGCAAATATTGACTTGCTGCATTAACTCATTCTAACTGTCAATATAACCTTTTGGTACTCATAATATGATTGCAATTATATTTCTGTTTGTGATGTAAACATCAGACAAACATAATTAAAAACCAAAGGGCAAGAGATCATGTGAAAATATAATTTTGGTGTCATTCTCAAAACTTTTGGCCATGACTGTACTGCATATCCAGTGTAGAATCTCCCATCCAGGTGGTATCTGGAGCCATCTACAAAAAACTGAAAATCTGCATTAGGAATAGGTGTATCATAGACATGTGGAAAACCTGCTGTCTCCTGACTCATCAGCTCTATGCAGTCATGTTCGTGCGTCATGTCAAAGTATTCATCCTCACTTGCTACCATTGTCACCAATTCCCCCTTTTCTGAATCTTCTGGCAAAAGGGTGGCTGGATTCAGAACATTACATCTTTTAAGGGTGATATACTCAGGAATCAGAAGGGCACATTCAAGTCTGGCCATAGACAGGTGTTTCGGTTGGACTTGCACAAGTATAGCATGAATGTCATGCGGGGAGTAAATTGTTAAGGGAAATGTCAATGTGATCTCGCAAGCTTTCCCTAGCTGTACTGCAGCAGCCGCTACAGCACGGACACACGTGGGAGACCCTCTGACAACTGGGTCCAGTCGCGCTGAGTAGTAAGCTATTGATCTTTGTTTGTCACCATGTTGCTGTGTGAGGACGGCTGTCGCATGCCCTCCCTGTTCTGTGCAAAACAAGAAAAATGGTTGATCGCAATTTGGAATACCAAGGGCTGGGGCAGATACATTGAGTAGTTTAAGGGAATGGAAGGAATCAATAGCTCCTAAGTGAGGTCAAAGGGGTCAGATGACAGACAATCATAGAGGGGTTGCATCATTTGCAATCCAAGGCCTGCAGTATGGCACTAAGCCCAAAAAGGTGCGCAGTTGCCGGTGGGACCAGGGTAAGGAGAGATTTTGGACTGCTTGTTTTCTCTCCTCAGTCAGGTGTCTTGTACCTTCAGAGATACAGTGACCCAAAAATGTCACCTTTTGCTTACAATACTGTAATTTTTCCCGTGAAACTTTGCAACCATTCTCTGCCAGAAAACACAGCAAAGAAATTGTGGCTTCTTTGCAGGACATCTGGTCTGGACAGCAGAGCAAAAGGTCATCCACGTACTGCAATAGCGTAACCTGTGGATGAGGCGGTTGCCACTGTTCCAGAATTCCTGCCATAGCTGTAGAATAAATGGTGGGTGAATTCATTCCTCCTTGCGGGAGGACTGTCCACATGTACTGTTTCCCTTCATGTGTGAAGGCAAAAAGATACTGACAGTCAGGGTGTAGAGGCACAGAGAAAAATGCATTTGCCAAATCAATTACTGTAAAACATTTGGAGGTTCCTGGGATTTGTGACAGTAAAGGCTACTTTACACACTGCGATATCGGTCCCGATATCGCTAGTGTGGGTACCCGCCCCCATCTGTTGCGCGACACGGGCAAATCGCTGCCCGTGTCGCACAACAGCCGTCACACATACTTACCTGTCCGGCGACGTCGCTGTGACGGGCGAACCGCCTCCTTTCTAAGGGGGCGGTCCGTGTGGCGTCACAGCGACGTCACTGAAGCGTCACTGAACCGCCGCCCAATAGCAGCGGAGGGGCGGAGATGAGCGGGACGTAACATCCCGCCCACCTCCTTCCTTCCGCATAGCGGCCGGGAGGCAGGTAAGGGGAGCTTCCTCGTTCCTGCGGCGTCACACGCAGCGATGTGTGCTGCCGCAGGAACGAGGAACAACTTCGTTACTGCTGCAGTAACGATTTTTGAGAATGGACCCCCGTGTCGCCGATTAGCGATTTTGCACATTTTTGCAATGATGCAAAATCGCTTATCGGTGTAACACGCAACGGCATCGCTAATGCGGCCGGATGTGCGTCACAAATTCCGTGACCCCAACGACTCCGCATTAGCGATGTCGCAGTGTGTAAAGCCCGCTTAAGGTATCTGGGTTTGGAACAATAGATGTTACACTTTCAGTGACAGCATTGACAGCTCTCAAATCATGCACCATTCTGTACGTATCAGGGGAACCTTTGGGCCCTTTTTTCTTGATTGGATACAAGGGAGTGTTACAGGGGGAGGATCTTTGTACTAGAGCCCCTGCTTGCACATATTCTCTTATATCTCTGGTCAGGGCCATTGATTTGGCTGGGCTTAAGGGATATTGTTTTAAACAAGGAGGAGTGGAGCCTTTTTTTAATTTTATCATGACTGGGGGAATAGGAAGCTGACCAACATCAGTTTTTCCCTTTGCCCATACAATGTCTGGAACTTGTTGCATTGCTATGTCTTCACTAGTTCTGGTATCGGACTCTCTCGCAGATTTGGACATGTACACCATTGCTGCAATCTTGCACAAGTGTTTGTCAGAAAGGGGACTTGTGACTGTAATAACTTCTGGGGTGTATTGTGTGGTAGCCTGGATAGCACTTAATACATCAGCCCCTCATAGGAGTATTTTCACTAACAATAAGCTTTGTGAGAATTTCCTGGCTATCTTGTAATTTCAACTTCATCTGTTTTGTCAAGGGAGTTTCAGACACCAATCCCTCCACCCCGACACACTCCACAATCTCGTCAGTAATCATGTCTGGCTTTATCAGGTCTTTGTGTACCACAGTTCCGGCTGCCCCAGTGTCAATTAAAAATTCTGCCTATTTCCCCCCCGGCATTGTTATGGTCGTAATTAAGGTGGGATCAGGTCCTGAGGGAATGAAAACAGGGTACACATTTGTCACTGGGTTGCCAGTTTCCTAGGTCAGAGGCAAAGGAGCAGGGAAGGAAAGAGAAGAGTCAGTCTGCTCCCTCTCCTTTTTGGGTTTTTTGCACTGTCTGGCATAATGTCCACTCTGTCCACAATTCCAGCACTGTATGGTCACTAGGTCACCTGGTGCCCCCCCTCTCTGCTTCCACTGTTTTCCTTGTGCTCTAGCATACATAACTAGTCGCTTGAATTTTGTCAGTTCAACCCCCTTAGCTACTTGCAGAAGGTCTGTTGGGTCCATGTTTCTCCACTCCGGTCTGGCTGTCCGTACTGCTTCTTGTATAAACTTATTCATACCGTCAATGAATGCATTCACCAATATTTTGATATCAAGGTTGTTTCTTGCACTGTACCCCATGTGTGTCCACTTCAGCTGTAACCTCCCAAAGTACGTCTCTATACTCTCCCCTTTTTGCTGTGTCACGTCAGTCATCAGTACAGACAGCTCTGTTTGTTTCTTTGTAGCCCATCCTTTCAATGCCTCACAGTACGTCATTCTAACTAAAAATGGGGAGACAAAAGGGCGCAATAGGGTCTTACCCGATATAACATATGATGTTAGAGTAGGATAGTAACACTCACCTGGTGGGGTTGTGCCAGTCACAACTCCTTCAAAGGCATGTGAGTGTCCGCGTGGTTCAAGCAGCGGCCCCGTAGGCACGATATAAATATAATGGTGGATAGAAGAAAAACGGGTATATGCCGCGCTCAAAAACCACTGAGTTGGAAGTAATATAATATTTCTCTTTTATTTACAGCATTCCTACGCGTTTCAGAGACAACAGACCGTCTCCTTCTTCAGGGAAAAAAAGAAATCATACAGACAATCAAAGGCTGACATCTTATAAAGGATCCATACTGCCACGTTAGCAGCTATGACGTCAATCGCCCCTCAGGATTGCAGGGTGATGACTCAACAACACGTGGAGACAATGGACACATTGAAGGAAAAAGAAAAAAAGGGAAAAAAAGAAAGAGAAAGAAAAAAAGGGGTTTTTTTTATATATATAAATATATATAAAAAAAAAAATTTCCATATCATTACTCATTCATGGTTTGGGAATAAAGAAATCTGGATTTTTTTGTGTGGTTATTTCTTGTGTAAAAAAATATATATATTTGTGGACTTGTAAATGAGAAGAAAAATGGTGCGAACCTATGGATCATATACTGGATAAAGAGGGGGGGTGAAAGCCCATACCTTTGCTCTAGAGCAACAGGCAATCAAACAATCCAAATTAACCAAGGGCTGATGTGTGATCAGAAGGGAAGACAAAACCGTGATCAGTGAAATGATTCCGATTTATAGTGTTGTCAGTTTTATCCTATTTGCATTTAATCATTTGATGCTTAACAGGATTAGAGGATGTGAAATTTTCACAGTAAAAATGCATGTTCCCGTGACTGAGAGAAAAAGAAAAAAAAGGGGAAAGAATTATCCCCGAACTGATGGGACCATTGCTAAAAAAAGGGGGGGGATTATCTCCACTAATGGGACCAATGTTTAAAGACAGCAGACAACCAATTCGGCTGCCGGCTGATGTGCAGTTAGAAGGGCAATGAAAACTTAGGTGGTAAAATGATCAAAATTTTACAGTTGAAAGAACCTATTTGTGTGCTATTTTGGGCTTGATCATTTATTAGTTGAAAGGAGTAGTGAAATGTGGAGAATTACAGTGAAGTGATGTTAAAGGTATGTGACCAAAGCTGGAAGAAAAGAGAGGATGATTACATTCACATAAATGGAATAGTTTCAATTGACCGGGTGAATGAAGTTCAACTGAAAGTGGAAGAAGACGCATGCGTGAGGGGATGGAGCGGGTGCTGGACTGTCGGGGTGAGAAGAGTTCAGACCGTGGGAAAAAACCTTAGTGCGCAGTCGCATGAAACAAAAATGACTCGGCAAGGGTAACCTTGGGTCAGAACTGGAGATATATGGGAATATATTCTTTATGGGAATCTTTGAGATGATTTATGTCCAAAATAGCAAACACAAAGAGGGTGTAGTATTTTATAAGAGATTCATAGATGATCTGTTCATCATTTGGGACAGCAACTGCTCAGATGTCCAGTCTTTCCTTGATGATTTAAACGGCAACAACTGGGGTTTGAAATTCACTGCCTCGATATGTGCTGACAGCATACAATTTCTGGATCTAGTTGTGTTCCACCAGGAGCACAAAATCCTCACAAAAACCCACTTCAAAAAAGTAGATGCCAATAGCTATATCCACTATAACAGTGAGCATTATAATAAATGGCTAAAGAATATTCCGCTCAACCAATACAAGAGAATCAGGAGGAATTGCACCCAGGACACTGATTTCAATGAACAGGTAGGGGTTTTGAGACAAAGGTTTGAGGACAAGGGGTACCCTAAGCCCCTATTACAGAAAGCTTACAAGGAATCCTCCAAACTCAGACAGGTTGACCTCGCCAAAACACGTAGGGGTGCAAATAAAAATATAAACAAAAATATCAATTGTGATGCAGGCGGGGGTCGAGATTTCAGCTTGAATCTCATCACTACCTACAGTAGTGATAATATGGCCATTAAACACATTTTATCCAAGCATTGGGACATCCTGAAAAGTGATCCCATTCTCACTCCTATTTTACCCCTCACCCCGGGTATTACGTTCAGGCGGGCTCCCACCATCAAAAATATTGTAGCACCCAGCAAGCTAAGGAATAGATTTTTTAAAAATAAAAATATGCTTGGGACTAAAACAGGTGCCTTCAGATGTGGTTCAAAAAACTGTCTATGTTGTAAGAGCATCCACCATGGCAGAACCACATTCTGTTCATCAAATGGCAATGAATCTTTTAAGATCAGAAAACACCTAACATGCCAGTCTGATTTTGTTGTCTATTTGGTTGACTGTATTTGCGGCAAACAATATGTGGGCAGAACTAGCCAGGCTCTCCACAACAGGCTGAATTCGCATCGCCATAATATTAAAACTGGTTTTCTCCTGCATGGGCTCTTAAAACACTGTACCCTTGTACATGAGAAAAGACTGGAATTTAAGATCACCCCTATTGAGCAGATTGACCCTATTGAGCACAATAGGACCGAAGCCTTGAGTAGGAAAGAGTCATTCTGGATACACAAATTGAACACCTTAAAACCTTTTGGCTTAAATGAGGTATCAGACCTTTTTTTATTAGGCTTCAACCTTGTTAAATTACTAATATCTGTATCCATCTTCTGCATATTTTTATCTTCAGATCCTGTCACTTCATTTTAATGCCAGGTCCCTTTTAGCAAGTCCTTAGTGATTATTATATGTCTTTGATGAACCCATATTTGACAAGATCATCAAAGTATATATCATGTATTTAATCCTTTGTTTTTGGTGACCATCTTGTTCTCTTGATGATTCCATGTTTTTATGCTTTTACCATATTTTAACCAGAAGTTTTTATTGTGCTTCTTTTATTAAGTATTATATATGTATTTTTACGTTTTGCATGTATATCTTGTATTCCCAGAAATATATTCCATACTTTTGATTCATTTGATTCAAATCTCCATATCATTACAACTGACCTAGAGATCGCTTGCAAAATTAATTTGCAAGTTCCCCTTTTAAATCATGTTTAACTCATATTTTGCCCTTCGTTTATTGATTTTTTATTCGAATGGTGATTGTCACCCCCCCCTCCCCCTTTTTTTTTTAATCTATCAGCAATATTAGTGGTGTTTCATCCGACCATTCCTCTGAATTTTAGCCTTGTCTTTGTTGGACAATTCTTGTTTGTCCTCTCTCCACTACTCTACACCGCAGTAGATGTTATATCTCCAGTTCTGACCCAAGGTTACCCTTGCCGAGTCATTTTTGTTTCATGCGACTACGCACTAAGGTTTTTTCCCACGGTCTGAACTCTTCTCACCCCGACAGTCCAGCACCCGCTCCATCCCCTCACGCATGCGTCTTCTTCCACTTTCAGTTGAACTTCATTCACCCGGTCAATTGAAACTATTCCATTTATGTGAATGTAATCATCCTCTCTTTTCTTCCAGCTTTGGTCACATACCTTTAACATCACTTCACTGTAATTCTCCACATTTCACTACTCCTTTCAACTAATAAATGATCAAGCCCAAAATAGCACACAAATAGGTTCTTTCAACTGTAAAATTTTGATCATTTTACCACCTAAGTTTTCATTGCCCTTCTAACTGCACATCAGCCGGCAGCCGAATTGGTTGTCTGCTGTCTTTAAACATTGGTCCCATTAGTGGAGATAATCCCCCCCTTTTTTTAGCAATGGTCCCATCAGTTCGGGGATAATTCTTTCCCCTTTTTTTCTTTTTCTCTCAGTCACGGGAACATGCATTTTTACTGTGAAAATTTCACATCCTCTAATCCTGTTAAGCATCAAATGATTAAATGCAAATAGGATAAAACTGACAACACTATAAATCGGAATCATTTCACTGATCACGGTTTTGTCTTCCCTTCTGATCACACATCAGCCCTTGGTTAATTTGGATTGTTTGATTGCCTGTTGCTCTAGAGCAAAGGTATGGGCTTTCACCCCCCCTCTTTATCCAGTATATGATCCATAGGTTCGCACCATTTTTCTTCTCATTTACAAGTCCACAAATATATATATTTTTTTACACAAGAAATAACCACACAAAAAAATCCAGATTTCTTTATTCCCAAACCATGAATGAGTAATGATATGGAAATTTTTTTTTTTATATATATTTATATATATATAAAAAAAAACCCTTTTTTTCTTTCTCTTTCTTTTTTTCCCTTTTTTTCTTTTTCCTTCAATGTGTCCATTGTCTCCACGTGTTGTTGAGTCATCACCCTGCAATCCTGAGGGGCGATTGACGTCATAGCTGCTAACGTGGCAGTATGGATCCTTTATAAGATGTCAGCCTTTGATTGTCTGTATGATTTCTTTTTTCCCTGAAGAAGGAGACGGTCTGTTGTCTCTGAAACGCATAGGAATGCTGTAAATAAAAGAGAAATATTATATTACTTCCAACTCAGTGGTTTTTGAGCGCGGCATATACCCGTTTTTCTTCTATCCACCATTATATTTATATCGTGCCTACGGGGCCGCTGCTTGAACCACGCGGACACTCACATGCCTTTGAAGGAGTTGTGACTGGCACAACCCCACCAGGTGAGTGTTACTATCCTACTCTAACATCATATGTTATATCGGGTAAGACCCTATTGCGCCCTTTTGTCTCCCCATTTTTAGTTCATCTGCCAGTCTTCGGACACCGGGATTCGGCATCTGGACCTTATCCCCTTGGGGTTTGTGGCAGCAGAGGGCTCTGTTGTTCATCTTCACCATCCGCATACAACATGGACTACTATAACAACCGTTTATCATCCAGAGAAAGGCTTATTCTCCAGACTGTCGGAGCATCAGATGATTTCAACACCGACAGTGATATGGATCCAGGAATTTCATTCTCAGAGGAGGATACTATCTGCATGAGAAAACTTTTTCATTCCCTTGAAGATTACCTTAAGGAGGAACTGCATTACAATCTAGACGCCAGATTTTTATCTATATACATGGAGGAGAAATTATGCCCTAAAGGACTACAAATCCAACGTGTCTCACCGTTTCCACAGGATCTGGACTTCACAGAGAGATGGGACAAACTTTTCAGCCATTGTATGCAAGGTATGTTATTATGCCTGCATGATAAGAGAACTGATATCGCCACAGCCGCTATGGCTAAAATTGCAGAACTGTATGAGGATCTCACTTTTTTTACGCTACACCCTGAGTACAAAAACTTGAACTCAGGGATTAACACCCGGCTCCTACAATTAGAGCAAGAAACGATCATCAGAAAATCTAAAAAATTACAGAGGGACAGATATGAGAGACATCAGGCTAATTCCACCGCACCTGTTGAACCCCCCCCCCCCCTTATTCAGAAATAATAGCTTTAGGAGGCACAGCTCTACAAATAATAACAATAATAATTTCACCAGAAAGAGCTTTGTGAATAGCAGATTCCACAGGACGGATAGAAAGAACTCCAACACTAATAATAATAGTGGGAACACTATAACTCGACAGGATGGGTCAGATGAAACAGGTATCTCTCTAATCAGGACACAAAAAATCCCAGACCATATTGATAAATTAGCAGAAGTCTTTCTACAGGATGACCCTAGTAGACAGAATATCGACGTGGAGATTACCCTCCCCTCGACATCTGACAGTGTATCCAATCCTGCTAAGACAGCACCCACTTCATTGAATCCAGATGAGACACGAGCTCACTTAGCTAAAATAAGGCTGCAGATTGACAGAATCAGGAAGGAAAGAGCCCTTTTGGATCTAAATGATCCCCCCATACATAGTAATATAAGCCAGGATGAGGATTTCATAGATCTTTTAAATTTAACTGTCCATGAAGACCCGACTCCCTCCTCACAGAATCCCACTAGTATGGGCACAGAAAAGTTTGTCCTAGATAATACAAATAGGGCCTCACCACTTGTCCCTTTTTTGCCATCAGCCAGACCCTTGAAACCCAATCTGATTACGGATTTTTTAGCCCCAAAATCCTCCACAAAAAAGAGAAAAAACACCGTAGAGGAACAAGAGCAGGACTCAAGTCTAAACAAAAGAGAGAAAAGGATTGTCTAGGCACTGCAGCTAGAAGTAGTACTACTGATACCTCACCTCAGGCAATACCCCAGAAATCCGGACAAATAAACATCAATAATACTAAAAACATAAATAATATTTTCAACCTCTACGATCATGTGCTCAGTGAGGGAGAATTGTGGCGCCCTAGGACCTGGTCGCCACAGCAGCATTGCCCTCCCAAAGGGTTAATGCTGAGCCTGGAGGTAATTGGGAGATCCATTGGCCAGCAGGTTTAACACCCAACACAGTTCTCCCTCCGGCCAGCAGGGGGAGCTCTGAACCTGGAATTCCAGGGAGCCTTCCTCTACCTGACCAGAGGGAGGAAGTGCAGCCAGTCTGTAGGGAGTAGTGGAAGTGAACAGACGCAGAGTGAGCTGTCCTGTGAATCTGGGGCCTAGAGCTGGAGCAGCTTGGCCCAGAGAAGCAGGAATAGCTGAGAGGCAGCAGAGAGACTCAGACATCGGAGTCTGTGGTTGCCAGGGTATAAAATCCGCCCCCTGGTAGCTGAGTCCGAAGGGCAGGAGAGCTGCAAGCCCCTGGCCCAGAAACATCCAAGGTACAGCTGCAGCATCAGGGCCCGGTGTGGACTCCAGCGGAGAAGCACCAGAGAGAGGGTCTGCGCAGCCACCTACAGAAAGAAGGGACGTGCCATCGGTCCCAGCAGCAAAGAGGGCCATTGCTGGATTCAGAGAAGCAGGGTCCTATCATCACAAAGCAAAGTACAGGAGTAGGCCTCATACTCAGCTGGCCAGAAAGATCATCCCAAGTACTTCCAGGCCGACCGGATCCCCATCACCACCTGTAACGGTCTCCCAGGACTGGACTGTTCCCAGAGTAAAAGAGGAGAAGGTAAAGAGACTGTTGTTTGTGCCTGGTTCTTTCCTCGCCTGTCGGCCCTGCACCGTGTTAGCCACACAACACCATAGACTTTCACGGGCACCAACTGTATCCCGGGGCATCGCTCCACCTGTGGGGAGCAGTAACATCATAGCTGCCATAACATCACCCCGGAGTTCTCCCATAGCAGCGGCGGCTTAATAGCCGCATACCACAGGTGGCGTCACGAACATTAACTTCAGCTCATCAGCCACATATTCAACTGACACCCACCAGGGCCACGGAGCCGGGCCCAGCCACCACTGACTACCACCGGACTAGTCCGGCCCGGCACCGGGTGTCCCCTAGCCCTGGGGTGGGCGAGTCAACTTTTGGCGTCACGAACAGGATTTCGTGCCCGGTTCCACCGGGTACTGTGCGCCTGAATAATTGCGCTTTAAAGACTGTATTACTGCGTGTTTCACTGTTTGAAAACTGCCGCCGCCATTATCCTCACTGAGCGCAGGAAGAAGGGGGGCGTGCCTGACAAAGAGCGCGAAGGGAGCGCGCCATCAGAGCGGAGCGCTGTTAACCCCGCGCGACCCGGAAGGAAATTTGAAAAGTGAACGGAGCCTGGTAAGGTTCACTAAGGGGGAGGAAGATGTCCGACTCCGAGGGAGAGCAGGTAGCTGCCATAGCCCGAGACGCCGCAGCGCCCGCCGAAGCGATCCCTGTCGCCGTCGCCCCATCCCCCGCTGTAGCGCCGGTAATGCCGATCACCATGCCGTACATACCGGGCGCAGAATGGCTGCCGCAGTATTCCGGGGAGTCCCATACCTTGAGCGACTTCAGAGAAAGCCTGCACAGCTTATTCCGGGTGTATCCGCTGACTGAGAGCCAGAAGGTGGGCATATTAATGGGACAGCTAGCCGGCGCAGCCCAGCGTGAAGTGAAGTCCTGGCCTGATACAGATAAAGGGACAGTAACCCAGATACTGGCCAAGCTAAAGAGTACTTTTGACACCCGCACCGCAGCAGAGATAAAGATGAGATTCTTTGGGTGCAAGCAGCGGCCCACAGACAGCATAAGGGACTATGCCTTAAACCTGCAGGAGGCCCTGAAAGCGGTTAAACAAGTGGACCCAGAGAGTGTACGTGAAGAACACAAACTCCTAACTGAGCAGTTCATAGAGGGGCTCCTGTCAGATGCCCACAGGACCCAGCTGCGTATCATGGTCCTGCAGAACCCTGCTCTGGACTTTGCAAAGTTTAAGGACCAGGCCATCCGGGTACTGAGAGAATCTACACCGAATGACCCAGTGCCCCTCCGGCCTCTTGCTATCACGTACCCCGGGGTGGTGCCTGCAACACGAGCCACTGCAGGGGCTGAGGCGCAGTCCCTGGATAAGGATCCCACTGCAGAGCTCAGACAGCAGTTCCAGGAGCTGACCAAGACTGTAGCTGCCCTTGCCAAGATCGTGCAGTCCCTACAAGTGACCCCATCGCCTGCAAAAATCGAGTTGGCCTCCAGCCCAGATGACGTCCCATGGATGCGACAGAGGAGGGTTCCGCCGACCCGAGGCAGAGACACAGACCGGTATGATTCAACGGGACAACCGATCTGCCGCCGCTGCAGCCAGGCGGGCCACATTGCACGATACTGTCCTTTAAATGGGCCGAGCCTGGGGCCAGGAGCCGACCCCCAGGTGTAAGGAAGCCCGGCTCAACCCCCAGCCGCAGCAAGTATGTGGGAGGACGACCGGTCCTTCCTATTGTGCTGGATGGGATCCCTTTGAATGCCCTCCTGGATACTGGGTCCCAGGTAACGACCATCCCCTATAAACTGTACAAAAGATATTGGGCTGATTCAGACATTGACCATGGCCCAGATGATGATTTAACAATTGTGGCCAGTAATGGTCAGCCCTTACCTCAAATTGGGTATAAAGAAGTAACCATTAAAGTGGGGCGGGTGGAATTGCCATGTCAGGGGATGATAATTGTAGATATTGATCGCAAAGAATCTGACCCGCTGGTAACCATTGGTACAAATGTGATAGAAAATTGTATTGCCGAAGTGATAATTTTGTTGCAGCAGGCGTCTGAAACTGCCAGCTCCGGGCAGCAGCGTGCCCTACAGAGGGAGATCAGAGCCCTGATGAGGAGGCAGCAGGTGGAGCTGGCCGGAGGAGAAATTGGCAGTGTGAGGGTAAGTGACCCCCTACCCATTGCAATACCCCCAAGAAGTGAAATGTTGATATGGTGTCGGGCAGCAATAGGCCTCAAGGGTCAGGATTACCATGCCTTGGTAGAACCGGTGTATTCAGACAGTAGGCCTGGAGTCCTGATAGCCAGAGGGGTAGCAGACGTCCGCAAGGGGAGAGTGCCCATCCGTGTCCTGAATTGTGGGGAGGAGGAAGCCAAATTGCCCCGGTACGCCACTGTAGCAAAACTGTACACTGTCAGCAACAACACCATCAAAGCAGTGGAACCCTTGATCCCGTCCGACCAGGCGGAAGACAAGGGCTCCAAGGGGCAGCTGGAAGACTGGTGCCAAAACTTACATGTGGGCACCGACTCCACCCCCTCACACCAAAAGAATGGGGTTTACCGGGTGGTACAGGAGTACGAGCGGGTCTTCAGCAAACACCCCCTAGATTTTGGGCAGGTGAAAGGGGTTAAACATCAAATCCCCACGGGTGATCATCCTCCCGTTAAAGAGAGATACCGCCCTGTACCCCCCGCACAGTATCAGCGTGCCAAAGAAATGTTACGGGAAATGAAGGAGGCTGGGGTTATCAGAGATAGTTGTAGCCCCTGGGCAGCTCCACTAGTGCTCGTAAAGAAAAAGGATGGTACAATGAGAATGTGTGTAGATTACAGGCAAATTAACCGCATTACACATAAAGATGCTTATCCCCTACCCAGAATAGAGGAGTCACTAACAGCCTTAAAGTCAGCTAACTATTTCTCCACCTTGGATCTCACCAGTGGGTATTGGCAGGTTCCCGTGGCAGAGGCGGACAAGGAGAAGACTGCATTCACGACGCCGATGGGCCTCTGCGAGTTCAACTGCATGCCATTCGGGCTCTGCAACGCCCCAGGGACATTCCAACGGTTGATGGAGTGCTGCTTGGGCCACCACAACTTCGAAACCGTGCTGTTGTACCTGGATGACGTCATAGTCTACTCCAAGACTTATGAAGACCACCTGAAGCACTTAGCAGAAGTGTTCGAGTCTTTGTCAAAATATGGCCTGAAGATCAAGCCGTCCAAATGTCACCTCTTGAAGCCAAAGGTACAGTACCTGGGTCATGTGGTCAGCGCAGAAGGTGTGGCACCTGATCCGGAGAAAGTCACCGTAATCAAGGATTGGCCAAGACCCACCACGGTAAAGGAGGTGCGGCAGTTCCTTGGGCTGGTGGGCTACTACCGAAGGTTCATTGATGGTTTCACCAAGATAGCAGCGCCCCTTCAAGGTCTCCTGGTGGGCCAGCCAAAGCAGGCTAAGAAGCAGAGCCCTCCATTTGAATGGAGCAGCCAACTAGAAACCTCCTTTGTCCAGCTGAAAGGGGCTCTCACGGGAGAAGAAATTCTGGCCTACCCTGACTACAGCCAGCCGTTTGTACTGTATACAGACGCCAGCAACGTGGGCCTGGGAGCCGTTTTGTCCCAGGTGCAGGGAGGCAGGGAGAAGGTGATAGCGTACGCCAGTAGGAAGCTTCGGCCCACAGAAAGGAATCCAGAAAATTACAGTTCCTTCAAGCTGGAGTTCCTCGCTATTGTTTGGGCAGTGACTGAACGCTTCAAACACTATCTGGCGTCGGCCAAGTTCACCATCTTCACGGACAACAATCCGTTGACACACCTGGCAACAGCCAAGTTAGGGGCGTTGGAACAGCGATGGATGGCCCGGCTGTCTAACTTTGACTTTACCATCAAGTACCGGGCTGGCAAGAAGAATAACAATGCTGATGCGCTGTCCAGGATGCCTCACTTACCCGAATCTGGAGAAGACCTGGATGAACTCGAAGAGATAGAGTTACCGGCTTTCCATCATCAGGGCGTTTCCCAGTGTGAGCATGCTGTGGGAGTGAAGCGCTCGAGCCAACACGAGGTCCCGGTTAACCCATTACTCCACCATAATTGGGAAGAGACACAGAACGGTGACCCGGCGGTGCGATTGGTCAAAGAAAAGCTAGCACAAGCTGAGACTCATCTTGGTCCAGATGCTCCAGAAGAAGCCCAGCAGTTGTGGAAAGAGAGAGGACGACTGTTCACCTACCAAGGCAAGCTCTGCAAGAGACACGTCAACTGGCGAACAAATGAACTTGTCTGGCAGATCGTGGTTCCTCAGAGGGATGCTCCAATGGTCCTAGCAGCTTATCATAATAACGCAGGCCACTTTGGGTGGAAGAAGTTGGAGGCCCTACTCCGTGATCGGTTCTATTGGGTGCACATGAGAAAGGTGATCGAGAAGTGGTGCCGAGACTGTGGCCCGTGTAACCTGAGGCGGAAGGATGATGCCAGCCAAAGGTCTCCCCTACAGCCAATTGTTACGAAGCAGCCCCTGGAGTTGGTGGCCCTGGACCACGTGAAGTTAACACCAAGCCGGTCAGGCTATGTGTACGCCCTCACAATTGTGGACCATTACTCTCGTTTCCTGGTAGTAGTGCCTGTGAAGGACCAGACAGCCAGAACGGCAGCTAAAGCGTTCCAGGCATCCTTTTGCCGGCCTCACGGTTATCCGGAAAGGGTACTGACCGATCAAGGCCCTGCGTTCGAGGCGGAGGTGTTCCAAGAGTTTTGTAACATGTACGGTTGTAAGAAAATCAGAACAACACCGTACCACCCCCAAACCAATGGACTGTGCGAGAAAATGAACCATGTGGTTATTGATATGCTGAAGACTCTACCTCTGGAAGAAAGGAACCAATGGCCAGAGAAGCTGCCAGATCTGGTCGACCTGTACAACCATATCCCAGTAAATTCGACCAACTGCAGCCCCGCTTACCTGATGCGAGCCAGACCTGGCAGGTTGCCTGTAGACTTTGAGATGGGGACTGTGTCGCCTGAGGCGGTTCAAGAAATAGAGGATTGGGATACAGAACGGCAGCAGCAGTACCGTAAGGTCCAGGAATGCGTAGAGAGGAGCCTGTCTCAAGCCAGAACAAGACAAGAGCAGCAGTACAATCAAACGGCCCCAGCAACTCCCTTAGCACCTGGAGAACAAGTCCTCAAGAAGAAGCGGAGGACGCATAAATTGGATGATCAGTGGGAGAACGAGCCCTACACCATTATCCCCTCCAACTTTGACAACAGTAAGGTGTGCCTCATAAGCAAGGACGAAGGCAAGACTTGTCAAGCAATATCCAGAGACCGCCTGAAGACGTGCCCTGAGCGGTGCAAAGTTCAAAGGGAAGTGGAGGAAGTTCGAGAAGAAGGGGAAGAGATGATACAAACGATCCTCGGCAAATTCCCCAAGACTTGGACCCGCATAAATGGTGCCGTAGTGGTACCGGTCCTGACGTTCCCACAGTTGGTCGAGCCAGAAACAGAACAGGTTCCGGATCCACCCAAAGAACCGTCCGCCCCGACACGCGGTGACACGCCAGCAGTGGAACAGGAGGATCAACCCCCTGTCAGTGGTGAACCTGTCATACCCTTGGCGACTCCTAGACCACATAGGCAATCATCATGCATACCTATTGGGGTTAGGCCTACCGGTAGTGCTGAGATAGGAGACACACTAAGTAGTCAGGGACAAACACCAGAGCTACGCAGGTCTCAACGCAGCACTCGGGGACAACCCCCTCTAAGGTATAGGGAATCAACTATATAAAGAAAGAGTATTTATTAGAATGTAAATAGTTATGTGAAAAGTCTGTAATGTCGTGTACAAAATGTTTTTTTTTGTGATTGCGAAAATGGACAATTGGGCCACTGGACTATGGGTGGCCAACACCTAAATTGTTTATAGTTAGCACCAGTGTGCTCAACACCCCTGAAGAAAAACCCGTCCGGCGTGCATAGAGTGGGGTCATCAATGCTCTGACGCACGCCCAGAGCCTACGTTGGGGGTTTGATCGCGGCGGGTCCCCCATGGAGCAGTGTAATGGACACCCGGCAGGGATCCACACTGGACTCTTATAGTACTGTCTGAAGTTGTAACGTTAAAAATAATGTGCCTCCCATATTGGGATGAAATGTATGACATGTTATGTTTTGTTTCCACAGTCCGGGAGTACTGAATTTAACTAAGGGGGAGTGTGGCGCCCTAGGACCTGGTCGCCACAGCAGCATTGCCCTCCCAAAGGGTTAATGCTGAGCCTGGAGGTAATTGGGAGATCCATTGGCCAGCAGGTTTAACACCCAACACAGTTCTCCCTCCGGCCAGCAGGGGGAGCTCTGAACCTGGAATTCCAGGGAGCCTTCCTCTACCTGACCAGAGGGAGGAAGTGCAGCCAGTCTGTAGGGAGTAGTGGAAGTGAACAGACGCAGAGTGAGCTGTCCTGTGAATCTGGGGCCTAGACCTGGAGCAGCTTGGCCCAGAGAAGCAGGAATAGCTGAGAGGCAGCAGAGAGACTCAGACATCGGAGTCTGTGGTTGCCAGGGTATAAAATCCGCCCCCTGGTAGCTGAGTCCGAAGGGCAGGAGAGCTGCAAGCCCCTGGCCCAGAAACATCCAAGGTACAGCTGCAGCATCAGGGCCCGGTGTGGACTCCAGCGGAGAAGCACCAGAGAGAGGGTCTGCGCAGCCACCTACAGAAAGAAGGGACGTGCCATCGGTCCCAGCAGCAAAGAGGGCCATTGCTGGATTCAGAGAAGCAGGGTCCTATCATCACAAAGCAAAGTACAGGAGTAGGCCTCATACTCAGCTGGCCAGAAAGATCATCCCAAGTACTTCCAGGCCGACCGGATCCCCATCACCACCTGTAACGGTCTCCCAGGACTGGACTGTTCCCAGAGTAAAAGAGGAGAAGGTAAAGAGACTGTTGTTTGTGCCTGGTTCTTTCCTCGCCTGTCGGCCCTGCACCGTGTTAGCCACACAACACCATAGACTTTCACGGGCACCAACTGTATCCCGGGGCATCGCTCCACCTGTGGGGAGCAGTAACATCATAGCTGCCATAACATCACCCCGGAGTTCTCCCATAGCAGCGGCGGCTTAATAGCCGCATACCACAGGTGGCGTCACGAACATTAACTTCAGCTCATCAGCCACATATTCAACTGACACCCACCAGGGCCACGGAGCCGGGCCCAGCCACCACTGACTACCACCGGACTAGTCCGGCCCGGCACCGGGTGTCCCCTAGCCCTGGGGTGGGCGAGTCAGAATCAAGAGTCCTAAACAAGGGTTTGTCATTTTGCCCTTCATACAGATCTAAGGATTTTGATGTGTTCCTGGATGTGCAAAATTATATCAGGAAACTCAGGTTAAAAAGACACTTTCTTCTAAAAAAGGATAATCCCACCACCACTCCTCCTGAAGCAAGTCTTTATTGCCATGCTGCAGTGAAACCTAAGTCCAAATTTTACCCCACGCAAAGTAAAGGGCATTTCTTGAAAACTTATTGTGATTTAGTCCTGGAAGACCTCAAAAAAACCATTGGTCAAAAAAGGAAATCTAAATATAATTTAACATACTCCGAAAGAGAGGCTCTGATAACCCTAAAGAATAACTGTAATATAGTTATTAGAGCAGCCGACAAAGGGGGGGGGTTGTAATCCAAAATAGAACGGACTATCTTAAAGAGGCGCACAGGATCCTGTCAGATCTTATTTACTATGAAACTGCCAACCAAATGGAATACAATAGGGCTATTTCTGAATATAAAACTCTCATCCTGAAAGCTTCAGAAAAAAGCATTTTAAATCCTGCTGAGAAAAGATTTTTACAGGTAAAAAACCCTGTATTGGCGTTTTTTTATCACCTGCCAAAAATCCATAAGGATGTATGTAACCCCCCCCGGCAGACCAATCATAGCAGGAATTGACTCTTTGACTGCGAATTTAGCAAATTATATTGATTTACTGTTACAACCATATGTGTTTAAACTGGACAGTCACATCAGAGATTCTGCCCATCTCATAGAAAATGTGAGTGGAATTGTATGGAAGGACACCTTTCTTTTTGTCACGATTGATGTAGCTTCACTGTACTTCAACATACAACACCATTTAGGTCTTTTTTGTGTTTCCCTATTTCTGGAAAATGACAGACAGATTCCACCCATTCAAAGGGACTTCATACTGGAAAGTTTGAATTTCATACTCTGTAATAATTATTTCATTTTTGATAATACACTATACCATCAGCGACTCGGGACAGCGATGGGGTCTAAGGCTGCATGTTCATATGCCAACCTCTTTATGGGAATCTTTGAGATGATTTATGTCCAAAATAGCAAACACAAAGAGGGTGTAGTATTTTATAAGAGATTCATAGATGATCTGTTTATCATTTGGGACAGCAACTGCTCAGATGTCCAGTCTTTCCTTGATGATTTAAACGGCAACAACTGGGGTTTGAAATTCACTGCCTCGATATGTGCTGACAGCATACAATTTCTGGATCTAGTTGTGTTCCACCAGGAGCACAAAATCCTCACAAAAACCCACTTCAAAAAAGTAGATGCCAGTAGCTATATCCACTATAACAGTGAGCATTATAATAAATGGCTAAAGAATATTCCGCTCAACCAATACAAGAGAATAAGGAGGAATTGCACCCAGGACACTGATTTCAATGAACAGGTAGGGGTTTTGAGACAAAGGTTTGAGGACAAGGGGTACCCTAAGCCCCTATTACAGAAAGCTTACAAGGAATCCTCCAAACTCAGACAGGTTGACCTCGCCAAAACACGTAGGGGTGCAAATAAAAATATAAACAAAAATATCAATTGTGATGCAGGCGGGGGTCGAGATTTCAGCTTGAATCTCATCACTACCTACAGTAGTGATAATATGGCCATTAAACACATTTTATCCAAGCATTGGGACATCCTGAAAAGTGATCCCATTCTCACTCCTATTTTACCCCTCACCCCGGGTATTACGTTCAGGCGGGCTCCCACCATCAAAAATATTGTAGCACCCAGCAAGTTAAGGAATAGATTTTTTAAAAATAAAAATATGCTTGGGACTAAAACAGGTGCCTTCAGATGTGGTTCAAAAAACTGTCTATGTTGTAAGAGCATCCACCATGGCAGAACCACATTCTGTTCATCAAATGGCAATGAATCTTTTAAGATCAGAAAACACCTAACATGCCAGTCTGATTTTGTTGTCTATTTGGTTGACTGTATTTGCGGCAAACAATATGTGGGCAGAACTAGCCAGGCTCTCCACAACAGGCTGAATTCGCATCGCCATAATATTAAAACTGGTTTTCTCCTGCATGGGCTCTCAAAACACTGTACCCTTGTACATGAGAAAAGACTGGAATTTAAGATCACCCCTATTGAGCAGATTGACCCTATTGAGCACAATAGGACCGAAGCCTTGAGTAGGAAAGAGTCATTCTGGATACACAAATTGAACACCTTAAAACCTTTTGGCTTAAATGAGGTATCAGACCTTTTTTATTAGGCTTCAACCTTGTTAAATTACTAATATCTGTATCCATCTTCTGCATATTTTTATCTTCAGATCCTGTCACTTCATTTTAATGCCAGGTCCCTTTTAGCAAGTCCTTAGTGATTATTATATGTCTTTGATGAACCCATATTTGACAAGATCATCAAAATATATATCATGTATTTAATCCTTTGTTTTTGGTGACCATCTTGTTCTCTTGATGATTCCATGTTTTTATGCTTTTACCATATTTTAACCAGAAGTTTTTATTGTGCTTCTTTAATTAAGTATTATATATGTATTTTTACGTTTTGCATGTATATCTTGTATTCCCAGAAATATATTCCATACTTTTGATTCATTTGATTCAAATCTCCATATCATTACAACTGACCTAGAGATCGCTTGCAAAATTAATTTGCAAGTTCCCCTTTTAAATCATGTTTAACTCATATTTTGCCCTTCGTTTATTGATTTTTTATTCGAATGGTGATTGTCACCCCCCCTCCCCCCCTTTTTTTTTTTTATCTATCAGCAATATTAGTGGTGTTTCATCCGACCATTCCTCTGAATTTTAGCCTTGTCTTTGTTGGACAATTCTTGTTTGTCCTCTCTCCACTACTCTACACCGCAGTAGATGTTATATCTCCAGTTCTGACCCAAGGTTACCCTTGCCGAGTCATTTTTGTTTCATGCGACTGCGCACTAAGGTTTTTTCCCACGGTCTGAACTCTTCTCACCCCAACAGTCCAGCACCCGCTCCATCCCCTCACGCATGCGTCTTCTTCCACTTTCAGTTGAACTTCATTCACCCGGTCAATTGAAACTATTCCATTTATGTGAATGTAATCATCCTCTCTTTTCTTCCAGCTTTGGTCACATACCTTTAACATCACTTCACTGTAATTCTCCACATTTCACTACTCCTTTCAACTAATAAATGATCAAGCCCAAAATAGCACACAAATAGGTTCTTTCAACTGTAAAATTTTGATCATTTTACCACCTAAGTTTTCATTGCCCTTCTAACTGCACATCAGCCGGCAGCCGAATTGGTTGTCTGCTGTCTTTAAACATTGGTCCCATTAGTGGAGATAATCCCCCCCCCCTTTTTTTTAGCAATGGTCCCATCAGTTCGGGGATAATTCTTTCCCCTTTTTTTTTTTTTTTTTTTTTCTTTTTCTCTCAGTCACGGGAACATGCATTTTTACTGTGAAAATTTCACATCCTCTAATCCTGTTAAGCATCAAATGATTAAATGCAAATAGGATAAAACTGACAACACTATAAATCGGAATCATTTCACTGATCACGGTTTTGTCTTCCCTTCTGATCACACATCAGCCCTTGGTTAATTTGGATTGTTTGATTGCCTGTTGCTCTAGAGCAAAGGTATGGGCTTTCACCCCCCCTCTTTATCCAGTATATGATCCATAGGTTCGCACCATTTTTCTTCTCATTTACAAGTCCACAAATATATATATTTTTTTACACAAGAAATAACCACACAAAAAAATCCAGATTTCTTTATTCCCAAACCATGAATGAGTAATGATATGGAAAAAATTTTTTTTATATATATTTATATATATAAAAAAAACCCCTTTTTTTCTTTCTCTTTCTTTTTTTCCCTTTTTTTCTTTTTCCTTCAATGTGTCCATTGTCTCCACGTGTTGTTGAGTCATCACCCTGCAATCCTGAGGGGCGATTGACGTCATAGCTGCTAACGTGGCAGTATGGATCCTTTATAAGATGTCAGCCTTTGATTGTCTGTATGATTTCTTTTTTCCCTGAAGAAGGAGACGGTCTGTTGTCTCTGAAACGCGTAGGAATGCTGTAAATAAAAGAGAAATATTATATTACTTCCAACTCAGTGGTTTTTGAGCGCGGCATATACCCGTTTTTCTTCTATCCACCATTATATTTAGTACGTCATTCTAGACCTCTCAGACTGAACATCTATGATCCATGATTAATCCTTTATCATATCAGTATGTGAGTTAATTATGTGTCCCAGCACGTCACCTGCCTTTGCAGTCACCAAACTCTCGAGGTCTGCCCAAGTGCATTTATAAGTCACCTGTATTGTCTGTATTTGCCTAAAAAATGGGAAAGGTTGGTTTTCCGAGTCAGGTAACTGTTTCAACATAGCTAGCGGGTCAGAGGGGCTCCAGGGGTAATATTCCTGTGTCTGTCTGATTCTTATGACCTTCCTCGGTCGGGATGTATCTGATTTTTTTGTACTGGTCCCAGGGCATTCTTTCCTTTCCTCACCGTCAGAGTAATGTCCAGCTTCCTCCCCAAAACTCAATTCCTTCACTACCTCTGTCTTAGAGTCAGCGTCCTCGGTCATCACATGTGATCTGGTTCGAGCAGGATTTAGTGCAATCTGCTTAGGGCGAGTAACATTACACGTAGCACAAGTACCTCTCCAGTCTGGGTTTTTCTGTTTACAAGTCCATTCATCTGGTCTGGGTTTCTGAATATGTGAAGGTGGGGCAGTAGCAGTTACAATTCCTGCTTTTGGTGCATTAAAACATTAATAATACACCTTATCTCCCTCTGTGGTCTCTTTATATCCACAATGCTGCACCTCTTCAGCCACACGACACTATATTTTTACTTGTTGCTCTACTTTCTTGTCTTTTATCCAACCTCTCTTTTCTTCTCTGAATCTGTGCCATTTTTCAACATCCAAACATCCGTACTCTGGCATGTCTGCCTTTTTGAGTATTGGTCTGACATTTTTCACTGCTTCCTTGCCTTCCCTTTCTTGCACTATCTGTTTGGCTGTTTTGGATCCTGCTGGAGTCCCACACTGCACACTGAACAAATTGCCCATAGCTTCAACTTATTCCCACACAGCCCACCTTTCTGCAAATGCCCTCTCAGTGTCCCTGGACCTTGTCAAAACAGGCCACACTCCTCCGGCAAGTCAGAATGGGCTCTCAAGGTGTAGATGGAAGGCTAGTCAGCACTCTCACCTGCTACCCTTGCAGGGTGTATTGAGAAGGCTTTTTGAACAGCTCTCTTACCCAATAGACCAGGTGACTATAGCAGGAAGGACCAGGTGTGATAGTCCTCTCACCTACTAGACCACCTCCATGTAAGTGGGAAGGCCACACTGCTCTCTAACCCACTTAGACCTGATGTGCAGTTGGGTACCCCATGCTGGTCCTTTTCACAGTATTCCAGCAACAAACGTAAACTAGATTTAAACCAAAACAATGCTCAGAGCTGACTTCTTACACAGGGCAGAAGACAGAAAATCGCGCAGCGCCTCACATGCCCCCTCCCAACAGAATAGCAACAGCGCACAATTTGTTTAGCAAGAGTCTTATCTCAAAAGAATTCTTCGTCCAGACTTAGCTTTCCAAAACATCCAACTTTCAAAATACTCACTGGTATACACAATCCCAGCAGAAAATTGAGACTACTTATATACCTTTACAGCACTAATATTCTACTGAAAGGAAAAAAAAATACTTTGCTATAAAACCTTTGTCTCCATTTTGAGGGGAAGAAACATACGATATTTCACTATGAGGACAGATCACAGGACCACTTGTCCACTCATTCATTCATTCCAGAAACTTATGTAACAATACACCTTCCAAAGATCAGTGAACCTCACATGTAAATAAAATTATCTAAACCGCTCTTGACACTGATGGAAAAAATACATATGTCAGGTATCCACTCAAATACTCTATATGGCTATGCCCTGTGACATTTCACAACCAGAACATCTTTTCACAGTCCCAGTATGGCCTATAACCATTAATTTATACATACATATTATTACACCAAGTCCCTTATCTCAATTACTTGTCACTTTTATGTTATTCAGATGCTTCTCATCAATATACAACAACTTACTGTCTGCCTACTTTATCTAGGCATTAGTATGAAACGACTTATGAATACATATCCCTAGACCAGTGTATTGCCTATCAAAGATGCAAAGATGGCCAAAGCAAAACACAAAACACAGCAACTCAGCAAATGTAATTATACAGAGACAGTCCCAATTCCGTACTATGCAATCTATGCAATGAGTTAATGGACAGACAACAGATTATCTTATTACTCTATTTTTCAACTCACATTCAGACATGCATGAGAATAAACAATACTCACTGGTGATGCCAGAGTTCTTGAACCGTGAGTACAGCCTTACCCAGAATATTCGGGAAATCAGAGAGAGTGAAATAAAGTGTAAGAATAAAGCTTCTCACCTTGCTGCAGCTGAAATTTCACTGTCTCAAGAGTCCCCAAAACTTCTTCCGAATAGGCTGGTTGGCCACGGCCCCACGTTGGGCGCCAAAAACTGTTGTAGCTGTTCTGTTTCAAAAGTCAGCTTATGGGATCACCAGTGAGGTCCTTGGAATTAGGCCTCTTCAGGCCTAATTAAGATCGAGCGCTCGGAGAAAAGACCTGCATTCATGTGAGCATGATCAGTTTTCTGTTTATTTAGCCAAGGTACAGATTATTTATACCATTTACAGATCAATGTGATATTGCAAAAAAGGCTTCTAGCTGGAAATGTACAAGTTGATCGTATGACCTTTAAGTTTGAGAAAAACAAAAATGTAGAGTCATGCATATGAGATAAGAAGAACATTTAGCAGACAATAATAATCCTTGAGCTTGTTTCATTGTTTTGAAGGCTACACAATGATATGAACCTACACCAGATATACTAATGGAAAGATAAAATATTTAAAATCAAGAAATATAGAAACTATTAACCCTTCTATGTCACTGTGTTTTTAAAATCGAGCCAAGATGAACAAGTCATGGTTCAGCAAAGACTTTGCTACCTACCCCGGTGTCATCCTGGGGACAGTTAAGGCTGGCGTATTTTTGAATGTGCTTGATACAAATCTACCTGTCAAGTTTGCAACTGGGGCACAAGTGATGCCACTGAAGGGGTGTCTGTGGGGCCCAATTTTTGGAAAAAAAGGGAGACTCTGCTTGGAGTCCCCTTGCTGTATTTTTAAAACGAGCCAAGATGAACAAGTCATGTTTCAGCAAAGACTTTGCTACCTTCTCTGGTGTCATCCTGGGGACAGTTAATGCTGACACCGGATAACTGATTAAGATCAGATAACTGTAAAAGTGGCAACAATTGGCACAGACTAAAAATAGTGGGATGCCACAATATGGATGCATGGGACCTGCCCTGCAACAAGGCCTGAACCAACATTTCTACCTTCACCAGAGACAGCAAAATGATCGACAGGCACAAGCCTCTTGCTCCCAGAACCCTGGCACTAGAGATGAGCGAACCGGTCGCGGTTCGGCTCGAGGTCGGTTCGCCGAACGGAGCTCCCGTTCGAGTTTGGTTCGTCGAACGTTCGACGAACCGAACTCGAACCAATAGGCTATAATGGGAGGCAATCACAAACACATAAAAATGCATTATAAATGTACACATACAGTTAATAAACATTGCCATAACACTTACCGGTCCCCGCGATCCCTCCTGCACTCTGTCTCCTGCCGCTATTCCATCCGATGATCGCTGAATCCTCCCGGTGACCGGCACTGCCAGCAAAGATGCAGGACCTATCGTGACGTCAAAATAGCCATGTGACCAGTCACGTGGCTATTATCTCATTGGCTACAGACTGGTCACATGACTATGACGCGTCATGTAGGACCTGTGAGTGCATCTCTCCGGTACACGGTGCACATTTGTGTATCGCCGAGTATCGGCGACATGCTCTAGCACACAGTCGACACCCCGTTCCGTTAGGGACCGGCTGACACAGCCGGTCATTAACTGAGATCACCGTTGCCATAGCAACGCAGTTAGCGGTGACGTCACCGCTAACCGCGGCTCCGGGAGCACCGTTGCTATGGTAACGCGTCTGTCAGCATTACCGCTGACAGCCAGCAGCACTGATCACTCACGGAGTGAAGCCTGCACGCTGCTTCTCGTGCAGCTTTCATGGAGTGAATGCTCCACGGGAAGCAGCGTCTTCCCCCATGCAGCAGTGATGTAGCAGAGCTGCATTTGTTGAACGAGAAAGAAAGAAGAGCAGGATCGTGGAGGGCTGACAGGGGGTAATAAAGATGGAGTCTCTAATGTGTCTGTGTATTTATTTCTATTAAAGTATTTTTTCTCTGTGTGGTGTCTTTTTTTTAACCCTTTATTGGAGATTCTTAATGGCCGGGTCAAACGTGCCTGACATTAAGAATCTCTGGCCTAATACTGGCTAGTAAAACAAAGCCAGTATTAACTTATGATTACCCAACAATCCACCCGGCTCCAGGGCTGTTGGAAGAGTTGGATACAGCGCCAGATGATGGCGCTTCTATGAGAGCGCCATTTTCTGGGACGGCTGCGGACTGAAATTCGCAGAAGAGGCGCCCAGAAACCTCAGGTTAACCTGTGCTGCGGATTCCAATCCCCAGCTGCCTAGTTGTACCTGGCTTGACACAAAAATGGGGCGAAGCCCACGTCATTTGTTTTTTAATTATTTCATGAAATAAGTGAAATAATTAAAAAAAACGGGCTTCCCTATATTTTTGGTTCCCAGCCAGGTACAAATAGGCAACTGGGGGTTGGAGGCAGCCCGTGGCTGCCTGCTGTACCTGGCTAGCATACAAAAATATGGCGAAGCCCCTGTCATTTTTTTGGTGGGCAAAAAACTTCTGCATACAGTCCTGGATGGAGTATGCTGAGCCTTGTAGTTCTGCAGCTGCTGTCTGCTCTTCTCCACACAGACAGACAGCAGCTGCAGAACTACAAGGCTCAGCATACTCCATCCAGGACTGTATGCAGAAGTTTTTTGTCCCCTGAAAAAATGATGTGGGCTTCGCCATATTTTTGTATGCTAGCCAGGTACAGCAGGCAGGTACGGCTGCCCCCAACCCCCAGTTGCCTATTTATACCCGGCTGGGAACCAAAAATAAAAGGAAGCCCTTTTTTTATTATTTCATGAATTTCATGAAATAATTAGAAAACAAATGACGTAGGCTTCGCCCCATTTTTGTGTCCAGCCAGGTATAACTAGGCAGCTGGGGATTGGAATCCGCAGCACAGGTTGGCCTGAGCTTTCTGGGCCCCACTGCTGTGAATTGCAGTCTGCAGCCGCCTCAGAAAATGGCATTTTCATAGAAGTGCCATCTTCTGGCGCTGTATCCAACTCTTCCAGCACCTGCCTGCTATACCTGGCTAGCATACAAAAATATGGCGAAGCTCACGTCCTTTTTTTGTAGTTTTTTTGGCAAAAAAAATAAAAAATGCTTCCTTGGATTTTCCATTGCCAGTGAAGGTAACACCAAGCTGTGGGGGTTAGCATCCAGTAGCTGCTTGGATTACCCTTAGCTAGCCATACAAAAAATGCAGCGGGAGCCCATATATATTTTTTTGAATTATTTATTTAAATAACTAAAAACAAAATGGGCTTCCCTGTATTTTGATTGCTGGACATCACAGTGCTGTAAAAATAAATCTTTAAAAAAATGACGTAGCGCTCCGCGGTATTTTTGATTCTCAGTGCAGATAAAGCAGACAGCTATGGGTTGCCACCCCCATCTGCCTGCCGTTACCTTGGTTGGCAATCAAAATACAGGGAAGCCCATTAATTTTTTCTATTTAAAAAATAGTTAAAAAAAAAAATGACGTTGGGTCCCCCCATTTTTGATAGCCAGCTAGGGTAAAGCAGACGGCTGTAGCCTGAAAACCACAGCTCGCAGCTTTACCGTGGTTGGGGATCCAATGTGGAGGTCCACTCAGGCTCTTTTTTATAATTATTTTATAAATATTAATAATTACACAATAAAAGTAGGGTCCCCCCCAAATTGGATCACCAGCCAAGGTAAAGCGGACAGCTGTAGTCTGGTATTCTCAGGGTGGGAAGATCCATAGTTATTGGGCCTTCACAGCCTAAAAAAAGCAGGCCGCAGGCACCCCAGACGTGGCGCATCCACTAGATGCGCCAATCCTGGCGCTTCACCCCAGCTCATCCCGTGCCCTGGTGCAGTGGCAAATGGGGTAATAAATCGGATTGATACTAGCTGTAAAGTCACCTGAGATCAAGCCCAGCAGTTTGTGATGTCATGGCATCTATTAGATACCCAACATCATAAACTGTCAGTACTAACAAAAAAAAAAAATCGACAAAAGAAATTTATTTGAAAAAACAGTCCCCAAAACATTTCCTCTTTCACCAATTTATTGTAAGAAAAAAAATAAAGGGGTCCCACGATGACTCTGGACCGTCTAGAATATGGGGGGGAGACACTCAGGGAACGTATCCCCCATTTTCTAGGAGTGCGGACCCTTCATGTGAGGAGTGTGGGTGCAATGAATCTGCACTCACTCTCCCCGGGTCCACAGCAGCAGAGTCCATGTCGTAATGGTTGCTACCAAAGCTGCAATGCCCTGCTCATGAGGTAAGGGCATGCCTAATCAGGAGAACTACTGTAGAGGAAGCTCTGCTCACTGGTATATAGGTGCTCAGAGGTAATAATAAATTAGTGAGTAACCTCGGCACTCTAAATCTCCCAGACTAAGTCAGTAAGTCACAACGGATAGTAATGCAAAATCACTCTTTATTGGTCCGTATTAAGAAAAAAAAAATTTTCATAAGCATATATGTTTTTGTCCAAAACAAGTTACAAATTACGTTTTGGCCTGAGCCTTCGTCAGATTGGACTTATCTGCATGTAATCATGAAAAATGACAATAATCAGTATTACATAAGAGTGAGAGAACAATAACATAAACTCGAACAATGTAGAGGTACAATTGGGATGCAGCAAAAAAAATTGCAACACAGCAAGAAATGAAACACATGATACAAATGTCATAATACAGTACAAGGACAATATAGTAATGACAAATATGGGGTCAGAGTAGGCTTAGACAGCTCTGGTACGAAAGAGATGTCAATCATAAAGTAACATGTGCAGTAGGTGTAGAGCTACACTATGCATGGCAGAGCTAATGGGTAGACCGACCATAGAAAAAGAATGGAGAAAAAGTGGAGAAAAAGTGGAGAAAAAGTGGAGAAAAAGTGGAGAAAAAATGGAGAAAAAATGGAGAAAAAAATGGAGAAAAAGTGGAGAAAAAGTGGAGAAAAAATGGAGAAAAAGTGGAGAAAAAGTGGATAAAAAGTGGAGAAAAAATTGAGAAAAAGTGGAGAAAAAGTGGAGAAGAAGTGGAGAAAAAGTGGATAAAAAGTGGATAAAAAGTGGAGAAAAAATTGAGAAAAAGTGGAGAAAAAGTGGAGAAGAAGTGGAGAAAAAGTGGAGAAAAAGTGGAGAAAAAGTGGAGAAAAAGTGGAGAAAAGATGGAGAATAAGTGGAGAAAAAGTGGAGAAAAAGTGGAGAAAAAGTGGAGAAAAAATGGAGAAAAAGTGGAGAAGAAGTGGAGAAGAAGTGGAGAAGATTTGGAGAAAAAGTGGAGAAGAAGTAGAGAAGAAGTGGCGAAGAAGTGGAGAAGAAGTGGAGAAAAAGTGGAAAAAAGTGGAGAAAAAGGGGAGAAAAAATGGAGAAAAAGTGGAGAAAAAGTGGAGAAAAAGTGGAGAAAAAATGGAGAAAAGGTAGAGAAAAAGTGGAGAAAAAGTTGAGAAGTGGAGAAGAAGTATTTGTTCATGCCAGATGGGAGATAAATAATTTTTTACCGGCGCTGTCATTTACTGTAACGTGATCATCGGTGTACGGTGTATACCTGTGATCACGTGAGCGGGGACCGGAAAAACCGTCCTGAATCATGATCCCCAGGGTCTCAGCTAGCCCTGAAACCCCGGAGATTTTCTGACGCCGGGGGGCGTTATTCACTTATTTCTGCCTGCTGTTTATAAACGGCAGATCAGAATAAGGCTACATTAACACGACCGATCCATTTTTGCGGTCTGCAAAAAACAGTCCGTTTTTTTTCACGGGTGCATCCGTGTGGCATCCGTTTCCGTTCCGTAGACGGTCCGTATGTCATCTGTTTGTCATCCGTGTGCCTTCCGTTTTTTTTGTGTACTGCAAAAAAACTGAAGGAGGGTAAATGCATAAATTTACCCAGGATCCATAGCTTCATCCTACATGAGGCGGTCACATGTTCACTCCAGTGCCATTTTCTACTGCTTTTCACCGCGTAGAGCGCTCTGGTGATTTTCTTGTGCTTGTGCACTTCATATCAGTCTTTTCTGTCATTATAATGGCAGAAAGACACATAATGTCCCACTCTCCTGCATTTTGTAATTTTGCACCCTTTGGTGCCTTTCATGTGGCACTAAGGGGTGCTTAGCTTTGTATTTAGCCAAAAAAATGAAAAAAAAAAATGACGTAGGGTTCCCCCTAGTTTTGTAGCCAGCTAGGGTAAAGCAGACGGCTGCAGCCTGCAGACCACAGCTGGCAACCTCACCTTGGCTGGTAATCCAAAACTGAGGGCACCCCACGCTGTTATTTTAAATTAAATAAATAATTAAAAAAAAAAAACACGTAGGGGTCCCCCCAAAATTGGATCACCAGCCAAGGTAAAGCAGACAGCTGGGGTCTGATATTCTCAGACTAGGGAGGTCCATGGTTATTGGACTCTCCCCAGCCTAAAAATAGCAGGCCGCAGCCGCCCCAGAAGTGGCGCATCCATTAGATGCGCCAATCCTGGTGCTTCGCCCCAGCTCATCCCTCGCCCTGGTGCAGTGGCAAACGGGGTAATATATGGGGTTAATACCAGATGTGTAATGTCACCTGGCATCAAGCCCTGGGGTTGGTGAGGTCAGGCGTCTATCAGATACCCGACATCACCAACCTAGTCAGTAATAAAAACAAATAGACGACAAACACATTTTTATTTGAAAAAACACTCCCCAAAACATTCCCTTTTTAACCAATTTATTAGAAAGAAAAACAAATCCAGGTCTGGTGTAATCCAAGGGGTTGCCATGATGATCCACACTGTCCCAGTCAATGAAGAGCAGAATGTTCCCCATTGGCTGGGAGAGCAATGCAGTGACCTGAGCTAACATCAATGGGTCAGCCCAGGTCACTGCAGGGGATGACAAGTGCTGCTGTCAGCGAGGTACATTACCTGCGCTGATCTCCAGCACTGCTGACAGCACCTGTCACTGAGTTCAATGACCGCCGCTTTCACAGCTAAGTATCGCGAGAGGCCCGTGACGTCACCGCTAGACAGTCTCGGGTCGGAAGCGAGAGAAGGTGATGTGACAAGCGGTGGCCATGGAGGACAGCGCTGAGGTCGGGATGGCGAGACTTCATCACCGCAGGTAAGCCGAGCGGGACCATGTGTGCAGAGTGTGTGTGTGTGTGTGTGTGTGTGTGTACGTGTGTACATGCCGCGGGCAGGAGGGGACGGAGCAAGCTGAGCGGGGAAGGGTGGGCTTAATGCACGTAACTAGGAAAAACATCGGGTTACTAACTAAAGCGCTTTGCTTGGATACCCAATGTTTATCTTGGTTACCAGCTTGTGGCAGGCTGCCAGCGATGGCTCCTGCACACTGTAGCTGTAAAAAGCCCTGCTTTTTGCTGCTAGAACCGTTCTCGAACGTAACTAGAACTATCGAACTTTAGCAAAAAGCTCGAGTTCTAGTTCGATCTAGAACAGCCCCCAAAATCACTCGAACCGCAAACTGGAGAACCGCGAACCGCGCTCAACTCTACCTGGCACTACAGAAAGACACAATTTGGAGACCCATCTTGGAGTCTTGAGATGTAATAAACTTTTAGGCAGATAGCAGGACAGTAGAACAGTGGCAGCAATTTCCCCATCCCTATTTCTCCATAATGTCTTTGGACAGTAGGGAGGTATGGTCCATGCAACATAGAGGATGGGGCCTGGCTTTTAAATTTTTAAATTCAAAAGGGATGAGTGAAAGGTCTCTTGCTCCCACAACTTTGCCAGTACAGAAGAGCCACAACTTTGAGACCCATTTTGGAGTCTTAAGATTTAAAAACCTTTCATGCAGACAGCAGGACATTGGCATCAATTGGCCCCCTTTACACTTCCCCATAGTGTCTTTGAAAAAATACAAAAATATATTTTATAGTGCAGCCCCATTGTTTAAGCATAGCCATTAGCGCCCTAGAGTATTGATATAAAAATATGGAGGTGCATGAGAGACAGGTGTAGGGCTGGTCTACCCATACCCCTGCCAGTACAGACAAGACACAAGTTGGAGACCTATCTTGGAGTCTTCATAGTTAAAAACATTTTAGCCAGACAACAGGCTAGTGGCATCTATTGCCCACCCCATATTTCCACATAGTGTACTTGCTCAGCAGGGAGATATGGTTCATGCAACACAAAGTATGTGGTATGGTATTTAAATGTTTTAAAAATAAAAAGTGCAATGAGTGACAGGATTAGGCCTCTTGCTCCCACACCTCTGCCAGTACAGACAAGAAATAACTTGGAGACCCATCTTTGAGTCTTGATATTTAAAAACACTGCAGGCAGACAGACGGACAGTGGTATCAATTCCTCCCATTTCCCCATAGTGTGTTTGCACTGCAGGGAAGTATTGTGCATGCAACACACAGTATGAGGCCTCGGTGTCTCACATGGGTCAAAAACACCAGGTTTGGTCACTTCCGTTACAGCAGCTCCCACTCACCCTCACAAGTGGATGTTCTCCGTTCGGAGAACTGTGTGAGAATAATTTTGATAGTGATGCAGGAGGAGGAAGAAGCATCAGACACGTATTCCGCAGGTAGTCTGCATTTTAGAGCGGCAAGTCTCCACAAAAAATGCATGTTGGTTGCATATGTGCCAGTTTCTGCATGTAGTAGTCAAATTATTTGAATTGTTGCCTATACTGAGTCATTGTTTACAACGTTAGCAGATAACAAATATTGGGTCATCTTCTGTGGTCTTAAAAAGGCCCAAGCTAAGCAACCTTTCCTGTGAGCTGCAGATCCGTGACCGCTGCTGGCCCCAGTCAGAGTTGTAGCAGAGTTTCTCATGGTTTCATCACTACGTGTTTGTGTGGGAATTGCCAACTAAAAATCCTTGTCTTCCTCCTCTTCCTCCTCATCTGCTGAGCTACTCAGTTTTGTGCCTCTGAGTTCACACCAAGTGGGATCTAGAACTTCATCGTCATGTTCTATGTTGTCCCACTCCTCCTCTTACTGAGCTGACATCACAGGACAGTACGTGTGCGCCTCAGGTATCTGACTCTCATCACCATCACCTCCACCTCGGGGGTTAACGTCAATTGACAAGGTTCGGGATCTTGCTAGGACCCTACTTTGTCCGAACAAAAAGCCTCATGGTTATTACCTTAAGGTCTCGTATAGGTCACACTAGGAAGGGTATACATTGACCCTCCAGTGTAGCCACGAGACAGCACACTCCAAATAGCATATAATAAACAAGAGCACAAGGAGTTTTAGTGCAAATATAGAAAATTTATTTCAATCTCAATAAATAACAGGAATAGAATAAAGGACGTATCAAGCGCAAGGTTAGGGAATTAAACACCTAGGTCCCGTACACCACAGTATATCAGCATTTATAAAGAATTAATATAGTGGGACTCAAATTTAAAAAGGCCAAACAGAGTCACAAAGCATTTTGTAAGCTTAGGCAAGACACAAGGGGTATTCTATATCTGACATGCACTTATATAATAAAGGCTATATACAGTATATAGTATAACATAGTATACAAGGAGTCAGTAATAATCACAGAAGCTTATATAAAAAAAAGTGTAAGTTTAAATAGAGTGCTTGCCTGCTCACAGCGGTGGTGCAGGGGAGCCAAGTCAGAGAAAAATTTCTCCATCTGGGTCCCATGAACCCCAGCTATGCAGGAATTCAAGAATATGGGACTTTGCTAAAAAGAGACCACATGAAGTAACAAACATCTTTCATAATGGAAAAGGCAATGCGTTTGCAGATAATCCACTCGAAAGGAAGCCCTTAAGACAAGTAAAAGTAAGCAGTATATAATATATATTAAGACGTCTCTGCAGCAGTCCTTATACAGAGTGGGTTATAGATAGAAGTGAAGCGCTTACCGAATCAATAGAGTGGTGTAGGGGAACCTGGCCAGAGGGGACCTCCGACGGCCATTTCGCGGTATACTACCGCTTCTTCCGGGAGGAGTGAGTGCAATGTGGGTAAGCCGCGCCACCTGGCCAGAGGGGACCTCCGACGGCCGTTTCGCGGTATAAAGATTATTTCTATCTACAGACCCGCGGCACGGCCATGGGGGCGGCCTGCGTGCCTTCGTATGCCAACCTCTTCCTGGGATTCTGGGAGAAGGGGCTTTTTGGCGGCGAGGGCGTGCAGGCGGCCGACCATGTGCTGTGCTGGATGAGGTATATTGATGATATTTTGTTTTTGTGGCAGGGCACAGCCGAGGAGCTCGGGGATTTCATTAAGGACTTGAATCAAAACCCTTACAACATTAAACTTACCTACCAATTTGACCTCAATAAGATTGACTTCCTGGATATCAGTCTGGAATTGGACCGTCACCGGGTCATCCAGACTGATGTGTTCAGGAAGTCTACTTCCATAAATTCACCTTTACACGCATCTTCTGCGCAGAACTATTCTACCATCAAGGCGGTCCATATTGCTCAATTTCTCAGGATGAGGCGGATCTGTTCGACAGAGGCCAGTTTTAGACGTCAAGCTGACGATCTCAAGGGGCGATTTCGTGACCGTAGATACAGTGGGAGGGCCATCAAGAATGGCTACAATCGTGCCATTCATAATATTAGGGGACAACTTGTATTACCATCAAAACCTAAGAAGACCGAGAATACTATTAGGTTTATCTCAACATATAATCAGGAGTGGGAGAATATGCGCCATATACTGATGAAACATTGGCCTATCCTACAGGCTGAACCAACCCTTAAAGGTTGCCTCCCGGACGCCCCTTCCATGACTTCTAGGAGATTTAGAAACCTACGTGACTTTTTAGTGCGTAGCCACTATGTAGCAGCCTTTTCAAACTTTTTTGGTGTTACCACACCCAGAAGGGGTTGTGTCTCATTCGGGCACTGTGTGGCATGTGCTAACATCGGCAGGGGGAACTCATTTTCCTCTGCCGATGGTTCTCGTACCTTTCAAATTAAGGAGTACATTTCATGTCATACCACCCATGTCATCTATTATGCCACATGTGATTGCCCATTGATATACATCGGCTTAACCTCACGTGAGCTTCGTATTTGAACACGAGAACACGTGAGGGATATCTGTGGAGCCAAGACGGTAACTGACATCTCAACCCTAAAAACTTTATCCAGACACTTTAGGACTGTGCACCAATGTAATCCTCGATCATTGAAGGTTCTGGGGATAGATATCGTGCATGGGGGCATCAGAGGGGGCAACCTTAAAAAACGTCTTGCACAAACTGAGACCCAATGGATCTCCATTCTTGGTACGCTTACTCCTGCTGGCCTGAATGAGTCCATCAGCTTTGCCCCTTTCTTACAAATCCCATGCTTGTCTGATGGTCTGGGTCTTCTGTTCCTCCTCTCCTTTTCTCTATCCTTGACCTTCAAGCCTTACTAAATCCTTATAGTATACATTTTTTCACTACCTAAACATTGGTAGTGAGGGATTACTTCAAAAAATCATAAATAATTATGATATTGGGGCATTGGAGGCCAGGGATTGAGAACCCACCACATGTGGATCTGTGATGCATTACAATATAAATAAATAAGATCCTCCTGTGCATATGTTTTTAATTCTTATTTTGTGTTGTATATATACTTATATTCGTTTTGTTTGCTACTAGGCTTTTTGTTCTTCATCTCCCCCCCCTCTTTTCTCTGACTTATGGCAGTGTGTGCTGACATCATCCAAGCCATCCACTCAGGACTGTGAATTTATATCGAAGAGGAACGTGCCATCATTTTCATGAACATCCATGCGTGTGATATATATATATTCCCCTTGTCTCCCCCCTTCCCCCCCTCCCCCCATTTTTCCTTCCCTTCCCTATTTTACCAAACACGTATATTTATATTATGTGTTATCTGTGTTTCAATATTTTTATTATATAACAGTCATAGAATTTCAAACACTCTTATGTAAATATATCCAAAAGTAGATAAGTAATCATAAAGATGTTTAACCATTGAAATTTAAGGGGGAGGAGGATATTGGAAGGGAGGGAGGAAAAACAAGGAAAAAGGCTTTTATTGGGAGAATTTTGGAAATATATAGGGAACACCACAGGGGGAGGGAAATGGGAGAACATACAGGATTAAACTATTTATAAAAATCGTATCAGACTAGTGAATATTGTAGACTTGCAGATGTTGACACCCATAACATTTGCTATTATTTACATTATTATTTGACTCTGTGAAGACATATTTAAATGCAATAACAAGCAAAGAATGAAAAAGAGAAGAGAGAGAAAAAAAAAGATAAAAAAGAAAAAAAGGGGGGGAAGGGGTTCATTCCATTTACGTTGAGGCATTACTGATGTTTGTAGGCCATAGACTCTATCTTTTGTAGTATGAACTTAAAAGATTATTGTATATTGCATACTTTCTCTCATATTCTTGGTGTGTATTCATGAGCTTAATTATTTCCGAGGTGGTGGGGATAACAATACTTCTCCAGTTTACTGTTAAAAGTTGCTTAATAATCAGAAATATATGTATAAATATGGGAACTAAGGCAGGGTCTGTGTCCTCCAAATCTAGAGACAGAAGGGCCATTTGTGGGGAGACTGTAACCTTTGAAGTAGAAATTCGATTCAAGAGGTTGTTGATCTCTGACCACATGTTTCCAATTTTAGGACACTCCCATAGGATATGCAATAGACTACCCTTATGTCCACATCCTCTCCAACAATCAGGAGAATTTGATTTATCAAATTTGTTTAAACATATCGGAGTAAGATACCATCTTGATAAAGTTTTATAAAAGGTTTCTTGTAAGATAGTGGAGATGGTGGAGGAGTACGTAGCTTTTAGGCAGCTTTGCCATTTCTCATCAGAGAAACACATCTTTAAATCCTTCTCCCATCTTTCCATGTAGGTTTGCTTACAAAATATATAGTCATCATTTAAGAATCTATATATGGTACTAGTACTCCAGAGGCTTTGTCTCTCTAAGTTGCAGAATAGGATACTAATAAATTCCGGGAGAGGGTAGTTAGTGTTTAGGATTTTCCGGAGGGAGGTCCTCAGAGAAATTAGGAACTTAAAGTCAGAGTCAGGTATATCATATTTTATTTTAATGTCTAAGAATGAGATGAAATCTCTGCCATTGTGTATGTCTTTTATTAGTTTTAGGCCCAAAGTATTCCATGTTTCAGGAATGGTCTCATTTGTCATTAAGGCAAGGAATTTTAGGGGGAAATTAATGATTTGTTCAAATTTGGTTAATTTGGATTTTTGCTTGGTAAAGTTTTTCCAGATTGATATAGTGGATGCAATTGTAGGGGAGTTTGGGAGAGGTAGCTTAGGGTTCAGGATATGAAGTAGGATAAGGGATCGCAGGGAAGAGTAGTTATTGAGAGATAATTCCAAATCGAGCCATGGGAGGGTGTGAATGTTTAGAATCCAATTTATACTCTGATGATATTAGTCTTATAGTAACATATTATGTTGGGTAAGCTGAACCCACCTCTTCTTTTGTGTTTTGTTAGTGTATTCTTGGCAATTCTTGGCTTTTTCTTGTCCCAGATGAACTCATTCAAGAGACTTTGTGGTTTGTATATATAATTTAATGGGATTAAGAGGGGTATCGCTCTAAAGTAGTATAAAATCTTAGGTAATATAATCATTTTGTATGCCATAATTTTTCCCAACCAACTTATATTATTCTTGAGCATTTCTGTAATCTTTCTTTGAGTAATCTTGACAAGGTCCTCCATATTTGTTTCCACTAAAGAATCCAGGTTATTGGTAATTTTGATCCCTAAATAGGCAAATGAGTTTTCTTCCCAAGTAAAAGAGGAAACTTTTTTAATGAGACTAATAGTACTAGTTTTAACGAAAAAGGGAAGAAGTTTAGATTTATTGTTGTTTACTTTATAATAGGAGGCCTTTGAATAGTCATTCAGAATTTTTTGGGCTTCTATGATAGAGTTTAGGGGGTCTGAGAGGGAAAGAATAATGTCATCCGCAAAAAGTCCAATTTTATGATGGCGGTTACTTGTTTTAATACCTAAAATGTTGGAATTGTTTCTGATTAACTCTGCAAGGGGTTCTATAGCCAGAACGAAAAGGAGGGGAGAAAGGGGGCATCCTTGTCTGGTACCATTTGTAATTGGGAAGGGATTTGATAAGTGATTATTGGTGTATATTTCTACAGTGGGATTAGAATAGAGAGCCAAAATGGTTTTAACAATTTTTTTGTCGAATCCAAATTTATATAAAGCCAATTCCAAATATTTCCAATTGATTCGATCAAAAGCCTTCTCTGCATCCAATGCCAACAGCAGAGAAGGGATTTTTCTATTGTTGATATGGGAGACTAGATTTTTTACTCTCCTCGTACCATCAGAAGTTTGTCGGTTTTCCATGAATCCCATCCAGTCATTATTGACAATATCAGGTAGTATTTTTTTTAACCTGTCCGCGATCAACTTGGCATAGATTTTTACATCAGCATTTATCAATGATATAGGCCTGTAGTTGCTTACACCTCGTAAGCAACTACAGGCCTATATCATTGATAAATGCTGATGTAAAAATCTATGCAAGTTGATCGCGGACAGGTTACAAAAAATACTACCTGATATTGTCAATAATGACCAGATGGGATTCATGGAAAACCGACAAACTTCTGATGGTACGAGGAGAGTAAAAAATCTAGTCTCCCATATCAACAATAGAAAAATCCCTTCTCTGCTGTTGGCATTGGATGCAGAGAAGGCTTTTGATCGAATCAATTGGAAATATTTGGAATTGGCTTTATATAAATTTGTTTATATAAATAAATTTATTATTTACTGTAATTTACAGATTAATCATGGAAGGAATCTCGGGGAGACGCCTGCCATGATTAATCTAGGACTTATTGGCAGCTATGGGCTGTCAATAACTCCTTATTTCCACGATTTGCCAACGCACCAGGGCAAATCGGGAAGAGCCGGGTACAGTCCCAGAACTGTCGCATATAATGTATGCGGCAATTCTGGGTGGCTGCTGACTGATATTGTTAGGCTGGGGGGCTCCCCATAACGTGGAGCTCCCCATCCAGAGAATACTAGCCTTCAGCCGTATGGCTTTATCTGGCTGATATTAAAATTGGGGGGGAACGCACGCCGTTTTTTTTAATTATTTAATTATTTATTTCACTGCACAGTATAGACCCGCCCACCGGCTGCTGTGATTGGGTGCAGTGAGACACCTGTCACTCAGCGTGGGGGCGTGTCTCACTGCAACCAATCATAGGCGCCTGTGGGTGGGGAAAGTAGGGAATACGAAATTGTTTAATGAGCGGCCGGCTTTTTCAAAATAGTAAAAGCCGCCGCAGCAGTGTGAATGCCGTGCAGCGCCGCGCCGGGGATCGGGGATCGGTGAGCATGAGAGAGGAGGGGAAAATGACCGACAGACTGTGAAAGAGGGACAGAGATAGTGACGGACCGACAGAGAGAGAATAGAGACCGAGAGGGAGAGACCGACTGACAGAGAATAGTGATTGACAGATATTGTGACACATCACTCGTTTCCAGTGTTTGAATGAGTCCGTTAGTATTAGGTCAATCCGGGAAAATGTGTTGTAGATGTCGGAATAATACGTGAATTCTTTTGATGTAGAGTTTATACACCTAAAGGCATCAAGAAGTTCCTGTCTTTGTAACCAATGTTTCAGACAGTGCTTCTTGTGTCTTGCCTGAGCTGTTGAATCAAGTTCATTGTCTGGGACAAGATTGAAATCACCCAAGAGTATAAGATCGCCTTGTTTGACCTCCTGGACCAACTCGAATAGTTTATCCAGAAAGCCAATTTGGGCGTGGTTGGGAGCATACACATTAACTATAGTGCAGGGATGATTATTTACTAAACAGGTAATGACAATATACCTACCTTCCTTGTCTTTGTTCTCAGTAAGAAGCTTAAAGGACACTGTATCTTTAACCAATATCATTACTCCTGCTATTTTTCCAACACATAAGGCCCCTTTACACACTGAGACTTTCAGCGATCCCACCAGCGATTCCAACCTGGCCGGGATCGCTACAAAGTCTCTGGTGAGTCTCTGGTGAGCTGTCAAACAGGCAAACCTGGCCAACGACGCAACAGCGATCCGGACCTACAGAACAACCTAGCTAGTCAAACACTGGAAACGAGTGATGTGTCACAATATCTGTCAATCACTATTCTCTGTCAGTCGGTCTCTCCCTCTCGGTCTCTACTCTCTCTCTGTCTGTCCGTCACTATCTCTGTCCCTCTCTCACAGTCTGTCAGTCATTTTCCCCTCCTCTCTCATACTCACCGATCCCCGATCCCCGGCGCGGCGCTGCACGGCATTCACACTGCTGCGGCGGCTTTTACTATTTTGAAAAAGCCGGTCGCTCATTAAACAATTTCGTATTCCCTACTTTCTCGCCCACAGGCGCCTATGATTGGTTGCAGTGAGACACGCCCCCACGCTGAGTGACAGGTGTCTCACTGCACCCAATCACAGCAGCCGGTGGGCGGGTCTATACTGTGCAGTGAAATAATTAAATAATTTTAAAAAACGGCGTGCGGTCACCCCCAATTTTAATACCAGCCAGATAAAGCCATACGGCTGAAGGCTGGTATTCTCTGGATGGGGAGCTCCACGTTATGGGGAGCCCCCCAGCCTAACAATATCAGTCAACAGCCGCCCAGAATTGCCGCATACATTATATGCGACAGTTCTGGGACTGTACCCAGCTCTTCCCGATTTGCCCTGTTCCGTTGGCAAATCGGGGAAATAAGGAGTTATTGGCAGCCCATAGCTGCCAATAAAACCTAGATAATAGTATAATGCCTCAAGCATATGGACAAATATTGGAATATACAATGAAAAATGCTACTTGCTAATTTGAACATGTGAATAATGAATTGCATACCTGCTATGAATATTAGGAAAAAGGAGATATTTAGCAATCGCATTGATCAATGTAACTGAGCCCCAAAACCTCGTCAAGGTATATCTCTATATTGGGGTCCCTAGCTCTGTGACCCTAACTGTGTGTCATCTCATTGCAATTAAAAACTGCTATGGGTGGAGAGGGGTAACTAAGGACTTTCTTATATAGGAGATGGAAAAAACATGGCCGAAAGGGGCGGAGCTGTGTTCACATTCAGAAAAAAAACTACATATAACTGAATAGGATAACTGAAGTGAGCACTAATATATATATATATATGAGTGCAAGCCAAAAATACATACTATATATATCTTTTTGGCTTGCACTCATAATATATATATTAGTGCTCACTTCAGTTATCCTATTCAGTTATATGTAGTTTTTTTTCTGAATGTGAACACAGCTCCGCAATGAGATGACACACAGTTAGGGTCACAGAGCTAGGGACCCCAATATAGAGATATGCCTTGACGAGGCCTTGGGGCTCAGTTACATTGATCAATGCGATTGCTAAATATCTCCTTTTTCCTAATATTCATGGCAGGTATGCAATTCATTATTCACATGTTCAAATTAGCAAGTAGCATTTTTCATTGTATATTCCAATATTTGTCCATATGCTTGAGGCATTATACTATTATCTAGGTTTGATGTGCAGCCTTATTCGTATATAGTATGTAATTTTTTGGCTTGCACTCATAATATATATATTAGTGCTCACTTCAGTTATCCTATTCAGTTATATGTAGTTTTTTTTCTGAATGTGAACACAGCTCCGCCCCTTTCGGCCATGTTTTTTCCATCTCCTATATAAGAAAGTCCTTAGTTACCCCTCTCCACCCATAGCAGTTTTTAATTGCAATGAGATGACACACAGTTAGGGTCACAGAGCTAGGGACCCCAATATAGAGATATGCCTTGACGAGGCCTTGGGGCTCAGTTACATTGATCAATGCGATTGCTAAATATCTCCTTTTTCCTAATATTCATGGCAGGTATGCAATTCATTATTCACATGTTCAAATTAGCAAGTAGCATTTTTCATTGTATATTCCAATATTTGTCCATATGCTTGAGGCATTATACTATTATCTAGGTTTGATGTGCAGCCTTATTCGTATATAGTATGTAATTTTTTGGCTTGCACTCATAATATATATATTAGTGCTCACTTCAGTTATCCTATTCAGTTATATGTAGTTTTTTTTCTGAATGTGAACACAGCTCCGCCCCTTTCGGCCATGTTTTTTCCATCTCCTATATAAGAAAGTCCTTAGTTACCCCTCTCCACCCATAGCAGTTTTTAATTGCAATGAGATGACACACAGTTAGGGTCACAGAGCTAGGGACCCCAATATAGAGATATGCCTTGACGAGGCCTTGGGGCTCAGTTACATTGATCAATGCGATTGCTAAATATCTCCTTTTTCCTAATATTCATGGCAGGTATGCAATTCATTATTCACATGTTCAAATTAGCAAGTAGCATTTTTCATTGTATATTCCAATATTTGTCCATATGCTTGAGGTATTATACTATTATCTAGGTTTGATGTGCAGCCTTATTCATATATAGTATGTAATTTTTTGGCTTGCACTCATAATATATATATTAGTGCTCACTTCAGTTATCCTATTCAGTTATATGTAGTTTTTTTTCTGAATGTGAACACAGCTCCGCCCCTTTCGGCCATGTTTTTTCCATCTCCTATATAAGAAAGTCCTTAGTTACCCCTCTCCACCCATAGCAGTTTTTAATTGCAATGAGATGACACACAGTTAGGGTCACAGAGCTAGGGACCCCAATATAGAGATATGCCTTGACGAGGCCTTGGGGCTCAGTTACATTGATCAATGCGATTGCTAAATATCTCCTTTTTCCTAATATTCATGGCAGGTATGCAATTCATTATTCACATGTTCAAATTAGCAAGTAGCATTTTTCATTATATATTCCAATATTTGTCCATATGCTTGAGGTATTATACTATTATCTAGGTTTGATGTGCAGCCTTATTCATATATAGTATGTAATTTTTTGGCTTGCACTCATAATATATATATTAGTGCTCACTTCAGTTATCCTATTCAGTTATATGTAGTTTTTTTTCTGAATGTGAACACAGCTCCGCCCCTTTCGGCCATGTTTTTTCCATCTCCTATATAAGAAAGTCCTTAGTTACCCCTCTCCACCCATAGCAGTTTTTAATTGCAATGAGATAACACACAGTTAGGGTCACAGAGCTAGGGACCCCAATATAGAGATATGCCTTGACGAGGCCTTGGGGCTCAGTTACATTGATCAATGCGATTGCTAAATATCTCCTTTTTCCTAATATTCATGGCAGGTATTCAATTCATTATTCACATGTTCAAATTAGCAAGTAGCATTTTTCATTGTATATTCCAATATTTGTCCATATGCTTGAGGCATTATACTATTATCTAGGTTTGATGTGCAGCCTTATTCGTATATAGTATGTAATTTTTTGGCTTGCACTCATAATATATATATTAGTGCTCACTTCAGTTATCCTATTCAGTTATATGTAGTTTTTTTTCTGAATGTGAACACAGCTCCGCCCCTTTCGGCCATGTTTTTTCCATCTCCTATATAAGAAAGTCCTTAGTTACCCCTCTCCACCCATAGCAGTTTTTAATTGCAATGAGATGACACACAGTTAGGGTCACAGAGCTAGGGACCCAAATATAGAGATATGCCTTGACGAGGCCTTGGGGCTCAGTTACATTGATCAATGCGATTGCTAAATATCTCCTTTTTCCTAATATTCATGGCAGGTATGCAATTCATTATTCACATGTTCAAATTAGCAAGTAGCATTTTTCATTATATATTCCAATATTTGTCCATATGCTTGAGGCATTATACTATTATCTAGGTTTGATGTGCAGCCTTATTCGTATATAGTATGTAATTTTTTGGCTTGCACTCATAATATATATATTAGTGCTCACTTCAGTTATCCTATTCAGTTATATGTAGTTTTTTTCTGAATGTGAACACAGCTCCGCCCCTTTCGGCCATGTTTTTTCCATCTCCTATATAAGAAAGTCCTTAGTTACCCCTCTCCACCCATAGCAGTTTTTAATTGCAATGAGATGACACACAGTTAGGGTCACAGAGCTAGGGACCCCAATATAGAGATATGCCTTGACGAGGCCTTGGGGCTCAGTTACATTGATCAATGCGATTGCTAAATATCTCCTTTTTCCTAATATTCATGGCAGGTATGCAATTCATTATTCACATGTTCAAATTAGCAAGTAGCATTTTTCATTGTATATTCCAATATTTGTCCATATGCTTGAGGCATTATACTATTATCTAGGTTTGATGTGCAGCCTTATTCGTATATAGTATGTAATTTTTTGGCTTGCACTCATAATATATATATTAGTGCTCACTTCAGTTATCCTATTCAGTTATATGTAGTTTTTTTTCTGAATGTGAACACAGCTCCGCCCCTTTCGGCTATGTTTTTTCCATCTCCTATATAAGAAAGTCCTTAGTTACCCCTCTCCACCCATAGCAGTTTTTAATTGCAATGAGATGACACACAGTTAGGGTCACAGAGCTAGGGACCCCAATATAGAGATATGCCTTGATGAGGCCTTGGGGCTCAGTTACATTGATCAATGCGATTGCTAAATATCTCCTTTTTCCTAATATTCATGGCAGGTATGCAATTCATTATTCACATGTTCAAATTAGCAAGTAGCATTTTTCATTGTATATTCCAATATTTGTCCATATGCTTGAGGCATTATACTATTATCTAGGTTTGATGTGCAGCCTTATTCGTATATAGTATGTAATTTTTTGGCTTGCACTCACAATATATATATTAGTGCTCACTTCAGTTATCCTATTCAGTTATATGTAGTTTTTTTTCTGAATGTGAACACAGCTCCGCCCCTTTCAGCCATGTTTTTTCCATCTCCTATATAAGAAAGTCCTTAGTTACCCCTCTCCACCCATAGCAGTTTTTAATTGCAATGAGATGACACACAGTTAGGGTCACAGAGCTAGGGACCCCAATATAGAGATATGCCTTGACGAGGCCTTGGGGCTCAGTTACATTGATCAATGCGATTGCTAAATATCTCCTTTTTCCTAATATTCATGGCAGGTATGCAATTCATTATTCACATGTTCAAATTAGCAAGTAGCATTTTTCATTGTATATTCCAATATTTGTCCATATGCTTGAGGCATTATACTATTATCTAGGTTTGATGTGCAGCCTTATTCGTATATAGTATGTAATTTTTTGGCTTGCACTCATAATATATATATTAGTGCTCACTTCAGTTATCCTATTCAGTTATACATAGCTGCCAATAAGTCCTAGATTAACCATGGCAGGCGTCTCCCCGAGATTCCTTCCATGATTAATCTGTAAATTACAGTAAATAATAAATTTATTTATATAAACAAATTTATATAAAGCCAATTCCAAATATTTCCAATTGATTCGATCAAAAGCCTTCTCTGCATCCAATGCCAACAGCAGAGAAGGGATTTTTCTATTGTTGATACGGGAGACTACATTTATTACTCTCCTTGTACCATCAGAGGTTTGTCGGTTTTCCATGAATCCCATCTGGTTAATATTGACAATATCAGGTAGTATTTTTTTTAACCTGTCCGCTATCAACTTGGCATAGATTTTTACATCAGCATTTATCAATGATATAGGCCTGTAGTTGCTTACGAGGTCTTCATTTCCCTTTGATTTTGGGATTATAATAATTGTAGCTTCTAGCATTTCTTTGGGAAATGTTCCTGTGTCAGTGGCTTTATTAAAAATATTGACCAGATAGGGGGAGAGGACAAGTGGAAAAGCTTTATAGTAGTCATTGGTAAACCCATCTGGCCCCGGGGATTTTTTGGATTTTAAGTTTGATATTGTTCTAATAATTTCTGTATCCGTAAATGGGGAGTTAAGAGTGTCTAGTTGTTGCTTGGAAATTTTGGGGAGTTGCATTCTATCTAGTAAACTATTAATGGTTGTGTCATCTGGTTGGGAAATTGATGAGTCGTTTTTTTAGGTTATATAGTTTGATGTAATAGTTGGCGAAAGTTTCAGCAATTTCCTTTGGATGATATGCAAAGGAGCTGTCGGGTTTTGCAACTTTATGGATCTTTTTTTGGATTCTGGCTTGTTTGACTCTTTGCGCCATCAGTCTACTGGGTTTATTGATAGAGGTGTAAAAGTTGAAATGCATATTGTGGGAATATTGTTCAAAATCTTTGAATAGTTCAGATTTTAATTCAGCTCTAAGAGTTAGGATTTCCCTGTGGATTGTTGTGGATGGAGAGACAAGTTTTTGTTGAGCTTCTTCCTTCCGTCTGATCATATTTTGTATTGCTGTAACTTTTTCCCTTTGATGTTTTTTATGCTGCGAGGATAATTGGATGAGGCTCCCACGAATTACCGCTTTATGAGCATTCCATATTACAAAAGTGCACATATTTTCAGTGGAATTTTCATCGAAATATAATTTAATTGAGTTTTCAATGTCTTTTTTATATGTTGGGGAGTTTAAGAGGAAAGAGTTACATTTCCATAGAAAATTGTTTGAAGAGACAGTATTGAGGCATACAACGCATATTATTGGCGAATGATCCGAAAAAGTTTTGGGTAAAATTTCAATTTTTTTTATTTTAGAGATTGTGAATGAGTCCGTTAGTATTAGGTCAATCCGGGAAAATGTGTTGTAGATGTCGGAATAATACGTGAATTCTTTTGATGTAGAGTTTATACACCTAAAGGCATCAAGAAGTTCCTGTCTTTGTAACCAATGTTTCAGACAGGCTGTTGAATCAAGTTCATTGTCTGGGACAAGATTGAAATCACCCAAGAGTATAAGATCGCCTTGTTTGACCTCCTGGACCAACTCGAATAGTTTATCCAGAAAGCCAATTTGGGCGTGGTTGGGAGCATACACATTAACTATAGTGCAGGGATGATTATTTACTAAACAGGTAATTACAATATACCTACCTTCCTTGTCTTTGTTCTCAGTAAGAAGCTTAAAGGACACTGTATCTTTAACCAATATCATTACTCCTGCTATTTTTCCAACACATAAGGCCCCTTTACACACTGAGACTTTCAGAGATCCCACCAGCGATTCCAACCTGGCCGGGATCGCTACAAAGTCTCTGGTGAGTCTCTGGTGAGCTGTCAAACAGGCAAACCTGGCCAACGACGCAACAGCGATCCGGACCTGCAGAACAACCTAGCTAGTCAAACACTGGAAACGAGTGATGTGTCACAATATCTGTCAATCACTATTCTCTGTCAGTCGGTCTCTCCCTCTCGGTCTCTATTCTCTCTCTGTCGGTCCGTCACTATCTCTGTCCCTCTCTCACAGTCTGTCGGTCATTTTCCCCTCCTCTCTCATACTCACCGATCCCCGATCCCCAGCGCGGCGCTGCACGGCATTCACACTGCTGCGGCGGCTTTTACTATTTTGAAAAAGCCGGCCGCTCATTAAACAATTTCGTATTCCCTACTTTCTCGCCCACAGGCGCCTATGATTGGTTGCAGTGAGACACGCCCCCACGCTGAGTGACAGGTGTCTCACTGCACCCAATCACAGCAGCCGGTGGGCGGGTCTATACTGTGCAGTGAAATAAATAATTAAATAATTAAAAAAAACGGCGTGCGGTCCCCCCAATTTTAATACCAGCCAGATAAAGCCATACGGCTGAAGGCTGGTATTCTCTGGATGGAAGCTCCACGTTATGGGGAGCCCCCCAGCCTAACAATATCAGTCAGCAGCCGCCCAGATTTTCCGCATACATTATATGCGACAGTTCTGGGACTGTACCCGGCTCTTCCCGATTTGCCCCCTCTGAGCCTGGCGACATTCTTGGTGATGTGCAACACATTTGGTGGTTGGTATGGACTATGTATGTCCAGTATAATATAATTCCTTTAATTTCCCTTGCTCTCCTCTGTCTGCCACCATGGGGGGCGCAGGGAGTGTGGTGTCCGATGTACACCTGGTACTCACGTGCTCCACGGGTGCCTGTGTGTTCGTCTGGGCGGTCTGCGCTCCGTGTGTCCCTTCTGTTGCCAGGGAGCTGTGACGCTGCGCTCCCGCTGACGTGTCGCGCGCATGCGTACTTAGTGTGCGGCGCCGGGCACCGTTGTGTGGCTGCGCGGGCGTCCCTGGACTCCCTGACATCCGGTCACGTGATCACGATCATGTGACCGGGTGGTGAACATTCAAAAGGGCGGCACGGCTTACCCACATCGCACTCACTCCTCTCGGAAGAATCGGTAGTATACCGCGAAACGGCTCTCGGAGGTCCCCTCTGGCCAGGTTCCCCTACACCACTCTATTGATTCGGTAAGCGCTTCACTTCTATCTATAACCCACTCTGTATAAGGACTGCTGCAGAGACTTCTTAATATATATTATATACTGCTTACTTTTACTTGTCTCAAGGGCTTCCTTTCGAGTGGATTATCTGCAAACACATTGCCTTTTCCATTATGAAAGATGTTTGTTACTTCATGTGGTCTCTTTTTAGTAAAGTCGCATACTCTTGAATTCCTGCATAGCTGGGGTTCATGCAACCCAGATGGAGAATTTTTTCTCTGACCTGGCTACCCTGCACCACCGCTGTGAGCAGGCAAGCACTCTATTTAAACTTACACTTTTTTTTATATAGGCTTCTGTGATTATTACTGACTCCTTGTATACTATGTTATACTATATATATAGCCTTTATTATATAAGTCCATGTCAGATATAGAATACCCCTTGTGTCTTGCCTAAGCTTACAAAATGCTTTGTGACTCTGTTTGGCCTTTTTAAATTTGAGTCCCACTATAAAAAATTGTTTAAAAGAACTGAAGTCCTCAGTGGTTAATACCTTTTAATAGTCCCACTATATTAATTCTTTATAAATGCTGATATACTGTGGTGTACGGGACCTAGGTGTTTAATTCCCTAACCTTGCGCTTGATACGTCCTTTATTCTATTCCTGTTATTTATTGAGATTAAAATACATTTTCTATATTTGCACTAAAACTCCTTGAGCTCTTGTTTATTATAGGACCCTACTTTGTCTGGGCCAGCATCCAACTGGCAAAGATTTTAGGTATAGGTGCAAATGTAGGTGCAGGGATAAGCCTCTCTTTGTTTTTACAAGACTCTTGTTGACTCATGTAATTTCCTTGGCCATTGTATTATGATGTGTATTGCTAGGTGTAATATAACTGCTGTCTCTCCCTTCTCTGGATATTTTGTGTAAGGCTTGAAATCTAGCCAATAAGAGCCCAGTCTTATCCACCAATCGTGAAGACCCCAATGGTCTGAATGGAGAGCTCAGTAGTATAAGAAGGAGGACTGTCCATTGCCCACGTAGACTCTTGCTACATGTTACCAATTTAGGACCTGCGGATTCGATTGGCAAGCCATAGCTGAACCTGGATTATAACACTAAATGGACTTCAGCATTGAATGCAAGGATTCGGCTGTGATATGAAAGACTACCTAAGGAAGGAATCCAGCTTGGGACAATCCAGTCATCTGACTACAGACTTTGCGGTGCTCAGCCAGCTTCCTAAATATGGCATTATTCCTTTCTCGGTGGGTGCCCGCCGAAAGCGGGGTGCTGCTGGATTGGAGTAAGTAGCCCTGGAAGCTCTGAGGCACGGACATTCTAAATCCCTGGTGAGCCAGAGGAAGGGTGAGAAACTGTTGCCGGTTACATTTTGTGGTTTTGCTGGTTATGTGCTATGTGCCGTTAATTGTTTGGGGATCTAATAAAGTCTTAGAGCCGCTTTACACGCTGCGACATCGCTAGCTTATGCTGGCGATGTCGAGCACGATAGCACCCGCCCCTGTCATACGGCCGATATATGGTGATCACTGCCGTAGCGAACATTATCGGTACGGCAGCGTCACACACACCTACCTGTTCAGTGACATCGCTGTGACCGCCGAATAATCCCTCCCTCAAGGGGGAGGTGAGTTCGGCATCACCGCAACGTCACTAAGCGTCCGGCCAATAAAAGCGGAGGGGCGGAGATGAGCGGGACGTAACATCCCGCCCACCTCCTTCCTTCCTCATTGCCGGCGGACGCAGGTAAGGTGAAGTTCCTCATTCCTGCGGTGTCACACATAGCGATGTGTGCTGCCGCAGGAACGACGAACAACATTGTACCTGCAGCTGCAACATGGACCCCCATGTCACTGATTAGCGATTTTGAATGTTTTTGCAATGATTCAAAATCGCTCATAGGTGTCACACGCAATGACATCGCTAACGCAGTCGGATGTGCGTCACAAATTCCCTGACCCCAACGAAATCGCTTTAGCGATGTCGTAGCGTGTAAAGCGGCCCTAAATATTGTGATTCCATCTCCCTGTGTTGTCTGACTAGTGTTCCGCCCACGGTTAAAGAGGTCGGGCAATCAGTTGGGATGAGCCCTGGGCCATGCTAACTTTATAAAGTCGGCTGGACCGGCGGATGAGAGCACCAACTGACCCCCGTGTCTCCACAACTACTATCTAACAATACTTAGAAATGTGGGACAATGCATAATTTGTATCAGGCACTCAAAAGGGCCAAGATATATTTAGCTAGTTTATTAGCAAATTTACACCAGACACTACTAGCAATACCTATAAATGTGGTTGACTGCATAATTTTCAGCAGGCAATGAAAAGGGCCAAGACATACAGTATTTAGCTAGTTCACTAGCAAATTTACTACAGGCACTACTAACTAACAATACCTAGAAATGTGGATCAATGCATAATTTGTATCAGGCACTCAAAAGTGCCAAGACATATATAGATAATTCACTACTAGTGATGGATGGACATTGACTGTAAAAGTCCGGATCCACCCGGTTTCAAATGTGCCCTAGTGCTGAGCCTGGGCCCGGAATGCTCAGGGAATTCCAGCTGCTGATCCGGCACTCGGGAAATTACAAAACATAGAGGAATAATAAAGAAAATAAGTATGAAGCAAGTGCTTTATTATTATTGAGGCTCCAGAACAGCTGTAACTGCTCCCACGGCTGCTCATTCACTTCCGAGGCCGCTAATTACCATCCTGGGGTCTGGGATTGATTGCAGTCAGACATGCCCCAGCCTCTGTGACAGTGTCTGACTGCTTGCAATCACAGACCCTGTCTGAGGGTCCCTATTATGGTATAAAAAAAATAAGTAAAACATTTTCCATAGGGTCCCATCATATATTGATACCAGCACAGATAAAGCTCACAGCTACAGACTGCAGACACCAGCCATGCGTTTATCTTGGCTGTGTATTAAAATAGGAGAAACCGCAAGTGGCTTTTTAAAAAAAAAAATAAATAAATAAACTTAAAAAAAACAGTGTGCCGTCCAACCCAAAAATGATACCCAACCAAGATAAAGTGTGACGCCCTGGCAAAACCAGGTTGTCACACAGTGAGGCCCCTGCACAACACCTATCCCACATAGGGTTAAATGGTAGACGGTAGTCAGAGCCAGCAGGAGATGGGAAGACGGCTGTTGGAGATCCGAGGTGGACCGGGGCAGGGTTGTAGCCCGCCGGTACCGACACCGGAGAACCGACCCGGAAACCGTGCACAGAGGGGGTACTTGGACCCTGAAGCCAGGACCGGCACCAATGGCCTAGCTAATTAACCAATTGAGGGCAGGATTTTAGGTCCTGTCCCAACCTAAGTCCCGAAAAGTAGACAACCACCCACAGAGAGGGATAGGGCATCCGCCAGGGCCCGGTAGATCCCACGGGTCAGCGTCTGACAGGCACGGCTCTTAACCAAAGGACCGGGAGCAGACTCCCGAGTTTCACACCGGGAAGTCTATCTCAGAAACAACACGAAGTGCAGAGGAGAAAGGCATTGACTACTAGCCAGGGTGTGGGACCAGATACACCCGTCTGCAGAGGCTGGCCATTATCACCTTGGTTTACCAAAACAACTGTGTGTTTACTGACTCCACACATCAGTGCAGCTTCATCCAGCACCAGGACAACCAAACTGTAAGTGTGCTGATCCCTGCAACCTCGCACTGGGCCCTGGGGCATCCATCCCTACCCACGGAGGGGTTAATATCCAGTTGCCATCACATCTCCCACGGATATCCCACAACAGTAGGGGTGGTGCTACATCTCACCACTGGGTGGAGTCACAGACAGTTTATTGCAAATGCCCGTAAATATACGTCCCCTTTTTATTCGAAGTGTCCGCGTGACCCCCGGGCCCGGAGAACCCCTCGAGCCATACCGTAGACCTGGATCCGAGCAGCACCGGCTGTTGGCACGGGGGCGGCACACCTCGAAGCTTGGCATCACGAACAGGATTCTTACCATCCACTTACCTGGTGGAAGTGCGCCTTGTCCTAGACAGTCAGAGGTGCTCTGCTGCCAAATTTTGAAAAACCGCCATTTTTGCCACCATTTTTAGACACGAAAAACAACAACCCAGCGTCTTCTTCCCCGAGAATGGGCGCGAAGACGAAGCCCCGCCCCCTGGGAACACGTTCGGAATGAAAAACCCGGAGGCCAAAATCGAAACTAGCAAGCCGCATCTAGAGACTGCTCCTGAAAGACCAGGGGGGCGGGCGAGAATTGCGGCATGTGATCCGAAGGGGTAAGAGGCAGGGAGATCAGGACTCTGTCATCTTTTGTTCCTTGACACCATCTCGAGAGGATGTCTGGTCAGTCCGGTGACCCGAGCAAGGAGGAACCAGCGCCCGGGACTGCTGAGTGGGTGGAAGCCCAGACAGAACTGATGTGCCAGAGGATCCAGGCCCAGGCCAATTTTCTGCTGAAAAAATGGACGGCCGAGATGAGGGAGCTGGCTGCAGCTGTCCGGGCCCGCAAAGTGGAGATGGCCTTGGAGGAACGGGTAAGCGACCCACGCCCCTATGTCCCCTCGGGACCGGCCCAACCGGCTGAGGAGCTCGGTCTGCATCCGTCCTCCATGTCACCTCCCTCGCTGCCTGTACCTGTAGCTGGCGCCCCGCTCGGTCCACTGCCACAAGCAATGGCAGCGGTACCCGCTCCATCTGCCTGCGAGAACCCGGTAACGGAATCCTCAGGCCATGAGCACGCCATCGCTCCGACACCCATACCAGCCCCACGCCGGCCCAAAATCCGGAAGACATCCCCTCCAGCCCCGAGCCAGGCCGCAACCCCGATGACATCAGTCCCGACCCCGGCAGTTCGCTCGGCCGCACCTAAGATGACATCACCTCCGCTGCCGAAGAAGGCTGCACAATTTATGACGTCGGCCCTGGCAGTCCGCCCGGCCGCAACAGAGGCGAAGCCCGACCGGAAGTTGGTCCCAGCAACGACGCTGACTGCTCCCCAGTCCCCTGTCCCAGCTGAGGCGCAGCCGGGATGCACCTGCGGAGCAGCAGAGCGGGCCATGACAAAGCGGACCCTCCACTGCAAGTGAGTCCGGTCGTAGCCAGCACGGAGGGTATCTGGCTGGGCCCAGCCCCTGAGCAGGAGGAAGCGGAGCATGGAACCAGTACCCCGTACTGGGAGCGGCACCGGCAGCAGCTGCAGACCGAGATCGCGGCCCGTGAGATGCGAAAGGCCGAAGTGCTCAACCATACATACTGGGAGAAAGACAACCTCCGGCAGGCAACTTTCCGGGTGCGAGGCCCGAGGTATCAAGGACAGGTCCGGCACTTTAACCCCCAGAAGGGATGGGGTTTTATATACGAATTGGGCCTGGAGGCCGAGATATTCTTCTCCCGGAGAGATGTGTCCCCTCACCTACCGACTGGCCACCCGAATCGAGACCTGGAGCCCGGAGAGTTGGTTTCGTACACCAGGCACTGCGGAGAGATGGGGTTGTTCGCCCTCGATGTCAAGAGGTGGGTGAAGGTTGGTGACCAGCTGCACCTCCGCCCCTATCCGCCATCTCCAAGTGAAGAAGAAGAAGATTAAGGTAGCAGTTCCCGGCTACCCACAGTTGTGTTAAACCCCCGTTGCAGAAGTTTTTACAGTTTTAAAGGACCATGGCTTAGGACTGGCAAGCCAACCCAAAACTTTTGGGCTTTGTAAATAATTTCCGACCACCTTTCTTGTCCCGCCGCAGTCTTTGGAGAGGCTGATTGGAGGAAGGGCCTGCGGTAGAGTCAGCGGAGGCCCAGTCACTACTAAAATCGGTGACTACCCTTCAGGCCAGGGGTCCCCGGACTTGGGGCCCTTGAGAAAAACTGCCGGGTAAGGAACTTTTTACCCGGCCCGTGTGGGCGTCACCTGGACCCGTTCCTGGACTTGGGCAAAGGGGTGTGCACCAGTGCTTAGTGGTGGCACCTGGGAACAGGTTGTTTTGGGTGGGGGCATGGTGAGAAGGTGGTCCGGTCCGTCCCGTTCCGTTTATAGGTGCAACGTTTAAGATATGTGCCTCCCGTAAGGGAAGAAATTATAAAATGTTTAGTATGCTTGTAATTCTGTTTTTCTATTTTTCTAGTTCCGGTTAAAAAAAAATAAATGGTAGTGGTCGGACAGCCCGCGGATGGTCTGTATTAACCAAAGGGGAATTTGACGCCCTGGAAAAACCAGATAGTCACACAGTGAGGCCCCCGCACAACACCTATCCCACATAAGGTTAAATCAGCCGACCTGAAACCCTAGTCACCCCCCTCAGGGAAGGACAGACACACCAGTGGGCGGGACCAGGCAGATGGAGAACGCCCACCTAGGGGACTGGAGAGCCCAGGGCGGGAAAACAGTGAGTGAAGTCAAACAGTAGTTGAAGTGTGAAGTCAGAAGTTTACAGCTGCACCAGGGTTGGAGACCTGGTGCAGTGGTTAGGTGGCAGACGGTAGTCATAGCCAGCAGGAGACGGGAAGACGGCTGCTGGAGATCCGAGGTGGACCGGGGCAGGGTTGTAGCCTCCCAGTACCGACACCGGAGAACCGACCCGGAAATCGTGCACAGAGGGGGTACTTGGACCCTGAAGCCAGGACCGGCACCAACGGCCTAGCTAATTAACCAATTTATGGCAGGATTTTAGGTCCTGTTCAAACCTAAGTCCTGAAAAGTAGACAACCACCCACAGAGAGGGATAGGGCATCCGCTAGAGCCCGGTAGATCCCACGGGTCAGCGTCTGACGGGCACAGCTCACAACCAAAGGACCGGGAGCAGACTCCCGAGTTTCACACCAGGAAGTCTATCTCAGAAACAACACGAAGTGCAGAGGAGAAAGGCATTGACTACTAGCCCGGGTGTGGGACCAGATACACCCGTCTGCGGAGGCCGGCCACCATCACCTTGGTTTACCAAAACAACTGTGTGTTTACTGACTCCACACATCAGAGCAGCTTCATCCAGCACCAGGACAACCGAACTGTAAAGGGGGCTTTACACGCTACAATATCGTTAATGTTTGGTCGCCGGGGTCAAGTTGTTAGTGACGTACATCCGGCGTCATTAACGATATCGCAGCATGTAATACTTACCAGCGACCTTAGGCGACCTCAAAAATGGTGAAAATCGTTCACCATGGAGAGGTCGTCCCAAAGTCAAAAATCGGTAAGGGTTGTTTAGCGTTGTGGTTCATCGCTCATGCGGCAGCACACATCGCTATGTGTGACACCGCATGAGCGAGGAGCGTCTCCTTACCTGCCGCCGGCCCCAATGAGGAAGGAAGGAGGTGGGCGGGATGTTACATCCTGCTCATCTCCGCCCCTCTGCTTTGATTGGCCGGCCGCTTAGTGACGTTGCGTTGACGTCGCTGTGATGCCGAACCACCCTCCCCCTTGAAGGAGGGATTGTTCGGCAGTCACAGCGACGCTGCCGATCAGGTAAGTATGTGTGACGCTGCGTAGCGATAATGTTCGCTATGGCAGCGATCACAAACAATCGCATGCTCGACGGGGGCGGGTACTTTCACGGTCGCTATCGCTAGAACTTGCTAGCGATATCGCTACCGTGTAAAGCCCCCTTAAGTGTGCTGATCCCTGCAACCTCGTACAACACTGGGCCCTGGGGCATCCATCCCTACCCAAGGACGGGTTAACATCCAGCTGCCATCACATCTCCCCCAGGTATCCCACAACAGCAGCGGTGGTGCTACATCTCACCACACACCATGGGTGGCGTAACAGACAGTTTATTGCAAATCCCCGTAAATATACATCCCCTTTTTTTTCGAAGTGTCCGCGCGACCTCCGGGTCCGGAGAACCCCTCGAGCCATACCGTAGACCCGGATCCGAGCAGCACCGGCTGTTGGCACGGGGGCAGCACGAAAGCCTCACAGCTGAGAGCTGGTATTCTCTGGCTAGGGAGACCCATGCTTATTGCGCCACCCTCAGCCACAGGTAGGGGACATGTGAACCTTCAGTTGTTACCGCAAATAGCCTAAATGATGTTACCACTGGTCAAGTCATTCAATCAGCATATGACTGAACCTCACAGTGGGCGATCATGTTCTATGGTTGCTCAGTGTGAATTCAGATGTAGCAGTGTTGAAATCGTTGTGGAATGTCATGTGGATTACGTCAAACCTGCAGGGGTGTTTTGGGTTAATAAAGTGGTGAAAGAGGGTGCTTTTTGCATTTTATTTCAATTAAAAGATTTTTTCGGTGTTTGGGTCTATTTACATTCACTTACTTGGGGTGTCTTATAGATGCCTCTCATTGCTAATCTATTGCTTAGTGGCAGCTCATGAGTCTGGCCAGATCACCAAGACTAATCCCAGACCAGAATTTGGATTTTTTTTTAACCCGGTTAAACCCACCAGTCCTGGTTATTTACCAGTCCGCCCATCACTATTTACTGAAAAAGTGCCAAGACCTATTTGGCTACTTCATGAGCAATTTTACAGCAGGCACTACTAACTAACAATACCTAGAAATGTGGGTGAATGCGTAATTTGTATCAGACAATGAAAAATGCCAAGACATATTTAGCTAGTTTACTAGCAAATTTACAGCAGACACTACTAACTAACAATACATAGAAATGTGAGTCAATGCGTAATTTGTATCAGGCACTCAAAAGTGCCAAGATGTATTTAGCTAGTTCAAGTGACATAGGCAGCCAATGCCACAAGCCTTTGTGTCTGAACCTTGTGGATGTTTGCTGTGCCATGATTGGCTACAGGAACATCCACAAATAATGTTAAGAAAAAAATGGTGATGCGCCTCTGGCTTCTCCTAAGTCCCCACCCCCTCCACTCATTATAAACACATCCCCCAATTCATTGTACAGCACCACAATCCTATCCAAAAGCCTAACATGTTATTAGAAAAGCATTTTCTGAAAATACGATCAGTGATCGAAGAAAACCAAAGATTGACGACTTTTGGAGCAAGTGCTCGGGTTACCGAGCCCAATCCATACAGGCTAAGGCTCGTACCAAATTTGAAAGTGAACCTTTATCGAACAGGTTTGCTCATTTTTAATGATGATGAGACTCAGGTACCTGAGGCGCGCACGTACTGTTCTGTGATGCCAGGTCAGAAAGAGGAGGAGTGGGACAACATAAAGCCTGACGATGAAATTGTAGATCCCACTTGGTGTGAACCCAGAGGCATGCAGCTGAGTAGCTCAGCAGATGAGGAGGAGGAGAAGGAAGATGAGGGGGTTACCTTGGTGATTCCCACACAAATATGTAGTAATGGAACAATGAGAAGCACTGCATCCATAACCACAACTCTGGCTGTTGCCAGCAGTGGTTGCAGGTCTGCAGTTTGCAGGAAGTGTTACCTAGTCTAGGCCTTTTTTGAGAACGCAAAGGATGACCTCTTTGTTATCTGCCATTGATGCAACCAATGACTCAGTAGAGGCAAAATTAAAATTTGACTATTACATGTATGAAACGACACATGAACAACCATCATGTTTTACTTTGGGAATCTTACTGCGCTAAAATGCAGACTACCAGGCCCAGCTGGATACTGGCCATCAAATCAACTGCATCTGCTGCTTCTTCCTCTTCTTCAGCGGGCTTCACATGCTGTGATCTCGCTAGCGAGATCGCAAGCGATCGTACCCGCCCCGTCGGTTGTGCGACACGGGCATATCGCTGCCCGTGTCGCACAACCTCGCTTATCCCCGTCACACGGACTTATCTGTCCTGTGACGTCGCTCTGGCCGGCGAACCGCCTCCTTCCTAAGGGGACGGGTCGTGCGGCGTCACAGCGACATCACACGGCAGGCGGCCAATAGAAGCGGAGGGGCGGAGATGAGCGGGACGTAAACATCCCGCCCACCTCCTTCCTTCCGCATTGCCAGTGGAGGCAGGTAAGGAGATGTTTGTCGCTCCTGCGGTGTCACACACAGCGATGTGTGCTGCCACAGGAACGAGGGACAACATCACTAACATCCTGAAAACGATTTTTTGTTTCAGGACGACCTCTCCACGGCAAACGATTTTGCCCTCTTTTGCGATCGTTTAAGATCACTCTTAAGTGTTACACGCTGCGATCTCGTTAATGACGCCGAATGTGCATCACAAACAATGTGACCCCGACGATAATATTCATTAACGGTATCGTAGCGTGTAAAGCCCGCTTTCGTGCGTCACGTTCGAAACTATTCGACATAGGTCTCCAGCTGCAGAACCTCCACTTGTTTGCCTGCTACAGTCGGGGTGAGTGAAAGCCCGTCAGCTGTTACGGAAGTGACCATGCCTGTTGTATTTGTATTTGACCCATGTGAGATACCAAGCACACCACATGTTTCTCAAACACATTACACCTACACCTTCCTTACAGTACACTGGTCAGTTGTATACACCTTATTCACCCTCTCTCAGCACACCAATTCAGCCCTCGGTCTCGCAGTTTTTGTCACGTAAGAGATCGCTTCCTACCAACCACATTTTAAAGAGAAGAGCTTTAACTTCACCCTATCTAAACTGTTGGCCATTAAAATGCTGCCTTTCCGCCTTGTGAATACAGTTGATTTCCAAAACCTAATGGCCATTGCAGTCCCCCAGTACCAGTTGTTCAGTCACCATTACTTCTCTAATGAAGCTGTGTGTGCGCTACACCATCATATCACAAACAATAGTACCTTTTCCTTGAAAAACTCTGTGTCTCCCAAGGTGCATTTCACCAATGACACCTGGACGATCAAGAATGGCCAGGGGCGTTATATCTCGCTGACTGGGCACTGGGTTACTCTGGTGGCTGCGAGGTCAGGCAATGAAGGGGCTGCTTCCCAAGTATTGAAATCCCCAAAGTTTGGGGGACAAACCTCTGGATCTACCACTTCCTCCATTACTTCTGCTTCCTCCTCTAGGGCCTTAACCTCTCCCTTAGGCTGCTTTCACACATCCATTTTTTGCTGAGCGGCACAATACGGCGCTTTGCAGAAACCATTTTTTTTGCCGCCGGATGCGTTTTTTCCGCATAGGCTTGCATTAGCGCCGTATTGTGCCGCATGGCCTTGCGTTGCATCCGGTTTTTGCCGGATACGGCATATTTAGCCCATGCAGCAGCCGGATGGAACGTTGCCTGGCACGTTTTCTTGTGCGGAGAAAAAACTGCATCCCGCCGGATCTGGCACGATGCGGCGCAATTTACAATGCAAGCCTATGGACGGCAGATGCGGCGTCTTGCGTAAAAAATTGCATCCAGTCGCCGGATGCAGTTTTTTGCACTGCGCATGCTCAGTTTCAAGCCGCATCCGTCAAAAAACGGACGGGCCGCATGGAAAAACTTATATACAGCGGATCCATTTTTTTCGCCGCATCCGTTGGATAGGTTTTTGAGCCGGATTGATCCGCACTGCAAAAATCGGATGTGTGAAAGCAGCCTTAATGTAACATGCGTTACAATAGTGCAAAGAGTATCCCCCCACCTCAGTACAGCTCAGACAGTGCTCAACTCAATCAGGCAGTGCTGAAATTAGAATGCAGTCACACAGCAGAAGAGTTGTGGACTGCCATCCAGACTGCGTTTCATCAATAGTGAAAAAAAGAATTTGTGTTTATTTATTCCATATTCAGAATTTTATTAATGTTTCGGCTAATGCCTTCTTCATGAACTGAAATTTCATAAAATAGAATACAAAAGAACATACATTAGTACCATGGATGAATGTATTGTAACATCATATCAATATCCATTTGTACATATAATTTCATATAATCTGATTATTTTACCTAGATGATGTAAGAAAAAATTCTAGGAAGAACGTCAGACGTGCTTGTTATAGAATTATATCTATAAAGAATGCCCATATATTAGAAAGCATAGAAGACAGATGTGCAAAACAGCCAACTATAGATAGATAGAACATACCTAATTGGAGCTCAATATAATAAAAGGCTCCATATTGTTAAGGGCTCCGGTAAGCTGGTGGTTTTCAAATTTACAGATATCTATGGGACAGAATCCAATATCATGATTAAAGAATAAGGGGAAAAAACATAAATAACTTTTATGTAAACGTTCATTTGTTTCCTATGTGCGTTCCAAAACACAGGAAATCATTAATAATGCCCGCCCCCTTCAGCATATAAACCTCAAAGCGGTCACACTTCTGCACATTCCACCGCTGACAACCGGCGCACAGGTAATACCACAACGTTCTGTCAGGTAGTTAATCTTTCTATGGCTATAATTACCTATTTCTTTATATGTTATACTGCCTTGCCATGGGACTGAATAGTTTTTTTGCTGAAATCGGATTTCCGCACTGGTTAATGAGGTATAATAATCTTTCTTTTACCTTTTTTTAGCCATCATCATAGTGATATAGTGATATTGCAATTCTATCACCCTACCCTTGGGAAACATCAGCATATTATTTCCACTATTACCTCTAATCGAGGTAATATAACCAAGTTATGTACATAAACGTTATTTATGTTTTTTCCCCTTATTCTTTAATCATGATGTTGGATTCTGACCCATAGATATCTGTATATTTGAAAACCACCAGCTTACCTGAGCCCTTAACAATATGGAGCCTTTTATTATATTGAGCTCCAATTAGGTATGTTCTATCTATCTATAGTTGGCTATTTTGCACATATGTCTTCTATGCTTTCTAATATATGGGCATTCTTTTATAGATACAGTATAATTCTATAACAAGCACGTCTGACGTTCTTCCTAGAATTTTTTCTTACATCATCTAGGTAAAATAATCAGAATATATGAAATTATATGTACAAATGGATATTGATATGATGTTACAATACATACATCCATGGTACTAATGTATGTTTTTTTGTATTCTATTTTTATAACATTTCAGTTTATGAAGAAGGCATTAGCTGAAACGTTAATAAAATTCTGAATATGGAATAAATAAACACAAATTATTTTTTTCACTATATATGAGTGCCGGAGATTTTTATTATATGATACGTGTTTTTCTCCTGAGCATCACTGACTCAGTGAGCCAGACCATCACTTGGACAGCGTTTCATCAATGGCTGTCTCCACTGAATGTGGAGCAAGAGACACTCATGTTAGATAACGGTGCAAACCTGGTGGCGGGCCACGGCTGGTCAATATCACACATTTGCCTTGCATAGCTCAGATCCTCAAATTGGTTGTCCAGCAATTTCTAGCCCAATATCCCAGCCTGTATGCGCTGCTGCACAGTCACTGTATGCTCATTTCTGTTTTTATTCGCTCCCCGCGGCTAATCAACTTGCAATGCTACAAAGGTCTTTCAGCCTACCAGTTAACCGGTTGATATGCGATGTTCCGACACAGTAGAATTCCACTATGTACATGTTGCAGTGACTGTGGCAGCAGCAGCAAGCCCTGGTGCCCTATGCCATGAGACATAGACTGGGACAATGCAGTGTGGATGTGGGGCAAATCACGATTGCAGAGTGGACACAGATGAAAGACCTCTGCACCTTCATGCACAGCTTTGAAATGGCTACAAAGATGGTTAGCGCTGATGATGCCATCATTCTCATCACTATTCTGCTCATTTACATATTGGAGCAGACTTTGAATAGTCTGCAGGAAGAGGTGGTGGTCCCAGAGGTAGAGGAGGAAGCAGAAGAGAATGAGGAAGGGATACCATTTCCTGTAAGGTCCGGACAGTCATTTGCACAGGCGGGTGTCACGGGAGAGTGAAGTCCATTGATCGAGGCAGCCTCATGGCAACAGACAAACTGGTAGGGAAGGTACAGGAGCCGAGGAACAAATGGAGGAGGAAGAGGAGATGGGCACTGAAAACTCAGGAGATTAAGAAGATATAAATCCCATCTGTGCTGTCTGTGGTTGGTGGGAAGAAATGGAGGAGGCAAGCTTGAGTGCTACCCCTCCACCAACACATCATACAGTCCCTGACAAAAGTTCTATCGCTTATCCATGTAATGTAAATAAAATCTTATAACCTGACTTTATGCATCCATTGGTTTCATAAATTACTCTTTTGAAAGCTGAAACCCTCCCAAATTTGGTTTTGGTTATGAAAATAAAGTTGCTGCAAAGCTGAAATATTGATCATTTAATGAACACAGAAAGGTCAGATTTTGGCAAGACAAAAGTTTTGTCGCCAACAGAAAGTATTGTGAAATTCAAACAAATAATTAACTTCTAATAAAAAGATATGTTGCATAACAATGGTGAATGAAGTTGTGGTGATATTAGAGCCATATTATATACTTTGTGTGACTGCCATGAGCTTGAAGGACTACATCCATGCGGTTCCACAATGATTCATACAATTTATTGATAAAGTCATCAGGAATAGAAAAAAATGCAGTGTTACATGCCTCCCAGAGTTCATCTAGATTCTTTGGTTTTGTCTTCCAAGCTTCCTCTTTCATCCTACCCCAAACATGCTCAATGATGTTCATGTTTGGTGACTGGGCTGCCAGTCCTTGAGCACCTTGATGTTCTTTGCCAGGAGGAACTTTGTTGTAGAGATGAATGCATGAGATGGAGCACCATCCTGCTGCAGATTTTGACCCCTTTTATGATTGAAAGAGGTAGCTAATACTTCTTGATATTTTAGGCTATTGATATTGCGTTCCACCTTGCAAATGTTTCGCACATCCCCATACTGAATGTAACCCCAGACCATGATCTTTCCACCACCAAACTTAACTGTTTTCTGGATCCATACGGGCTTCAGTAGGTCTCCTGCAGTATTTGCGGTGGCTGTGGTGTAATTCAACTGAACATTCATAACAGAAATCCACCTTCTGCCACTTATCCAGCGTCCATCTGTTTAGCAGACTGTGGGTCTTGGCAAATGTCACATGGTTTTTTAATTGCCTTTTGTTTAGTGCTGGATAATGGGCACTGATTTGACCATAGAGGCCATTTCGAGACAGAATCCTACAAACTGTTCTAGTTGACACAGGGACTTGAGGTGACCAGGCCTGTTGGAGCTCTGCTGCAGGGGAAGAGGCTCTGGCTTTGGAATCTCTAACCAACAAATGTTCCTCCTGAGCAGTTGTCTTGCGGGGTCTGCCGGACCTGGTCTTGTCAAAAACATCTCCAGCCTCTTCAAATCTTTTTTTAATTCTTTGTACGTGACGCTGAGAAACATTAAAGGTGCCAGCCACCTCTGCAGTGGATCTGGTCTCCAGCCTCTTGATAATCAAGGCTTTGGTCACAGGTTGGATTTTTGGCATGCTGTCAGAGGTCAAGTTGCAGTTCAAGTGAAGGTCTGGAGTGCTGGGTTTCTTTTTATGTACACCCACTAATTAAGTGATAATTTAGTCAGCACAGGTGAGGATGTAAACTAGGATTGGGTGCATTATATGATAAGGTGACAAAACGTTTGTCTTGCCAAAATCTGACGTTTCTGTGTTCATTAAATGATCAATATTTCAGCTTTACAGCAACTTTATTTTCATAACCTAAACCAACTTTGGGAGGGTTTCACCTTTCAAAAGAGTAATTTATGAAAACAATGGATAAATTTAAAGTCAGGTTATAAGCTTTTATTTACATAACATGGATAAGCGACAGAAGTTTTGTCAGGGACTTGGACCTCATGGAAGTGTCTGACACATGAGCACCTTCTTGCTGCACTATCTGCAATATGGTGTCCGTATTGTTAGGACAAGAAATAGTGCTTACTACTGGGTTGCCATTCTGCTACATCCATGGTACAAGAGAAAAAAATAGCAAGCTGCTTCCACCCCTGGAAAGGGACTCATGGATGCTGGAGTGTCGAAGCAAGCTTGTACACCATCTTAACAGTAGTTTTCTACAAAACAGCAGTGAGGCATACAGTGTGTATCTCAGTTCTAGAATTCCAACAATGGGAATGTCGCATTATCAACACAGAAACATTACCAGCAGCAACAGTTAAAGTGGCAGGAGCAATTTCTGTGAGGTTTGGCACACATTTTCAGACCATCACATCTATCAGCAGAACAGAGTAGAAGTCTGACACCTAGTGAATAACTGGAAAGGATAGTGTATCTAGAACTCAATATTAATGCTATAAGGGAAAATTGGACCCTTTTGAATTTTGGTCTTCAAAAATGGAAGGGAGACCTGAGCTTGACAGTTAGACATTGCAAGTTTTGGCCTGCCTGGCAGCCAGTGTTTTCTCAGAATGTGTCTTGAGCGCTACTGGTGGTGAATTGATGCATAAGCACTGTCCCCTAAAAGTGTAGACTGCCTAACTTTCAAAAAGATGAATAAGTCATTTATTTCCAATGACTTTGCCATCCCAGTCCCAGACTCTGCAGACTAGGCGATAGTGTAGTGCTAGGCATCTGGGAGCACCAGCCCTACATCTGTCTGTCATCTTGCTGTCTCTGGTGAAGGTGGAAATGCTGGTTCAGGCCTTGTTACAGGTTCAGTCCCATGCATCCATGTTGTGGCAATCATCTGTGTGTTGCTTGACCATGCCGCCTTGCTGTGCAAAGACACTATGGGAAAATGGTGTGGGGGCAAATGACGCCACTGTCCTGCTTTCTGCCTGAAATGTTTTTAATTATCAAGACTCCAAGATTGGTCCCCAAGCTGTGTCTTTTCTGTACTGGGAGGGTTGTGGGAGCACCAGCCCTATTCTTATCTCTAATCCACCTGTATATTTCTTATGTCAATAGTCTATGAAGCTAATAGCTATGCCAAAACAATTTGGCTGCTCTGTAAAACATATTTTTCACTTTTGGAAGCTTTCCGACCCCCCCCTAAAGGTGTTCTCTCTGCCTTTGGTTTGGCCTCCCATTGAATCCAATGGTGTTCAAAAAGGTTCGACGTTCAGTCTCTACTCTCAAAGTCACTTAAAATTTGATTTGGTGTGGTGCCTAAAAGATTGGTTATGTCATTTTTGTTGGAAAACTGAGAACCCTTCTAATTTTCTAACCCCCAAAAAATATGTTTTAAATATGCTGCTGATGTAAAGTAGACATGTGGGGAATGTTATTTAGTAACTTTTTTATGTGACATAAGTCTCTGATTTATGGGCAGAAAATTTCAAAGTTTGAACATTTTCAAATTTTTGTGAAATTTCAATTTTTTCACAGATGAATGTAAAAAATATCATTCAAAATTTACCACTAACTTGAAATACAAAATGTTACAACAAACAGTCTTAAGTCATGAAGGAGTTAAGTTTCAGGTGAACACTTGCCACATGATTGCACTGAATTTGTCGGCTTTTCACTCAGTCTTGTAAAGTTCTGCCCTGCACTCTTCGTTCCCAGGTAAGATGTGTATAGCATTGCTACAGAGAAAAGGCTATGTTCACGTGTTGCAGATTTCTTCAGTAACTTTTTCAATTGAAAATCTAATTGTTTTGGCAGAATGTGCCTAGACGTTTACAAACTATATTCATATCTCTAGATGAGTCACACAAATAACTCCTAAAAAAAAGTGCCATCTGTAAGGCCCGTTTCACACGTCAGTGAAAAACACTGACGTTTTTCACTGGCGTGTAAAACACGCACATGTCCCCCTGTGTGCCGTGAATCACGGCACACGTGGGTTGTCTAAGTGCAATCCGGGCTCCGTTCTCCGTGGCCCGTGATTGCACTTAGAGATTAACTCACCTGTGCTCGCTCCCGCTCTCCATGGTGCTGAACGCTCCCGCGGTGCAGCATCCGGCCGGCGCTGACCCCCGCAGCAGCTGCTTCCGGGTCGGCTGTGTCGTGCATAATGAATATGCGCGACAGTAATGAGCCGGCTCAGAAGCAGCCAGCAGAACGGGCTGCAGAGAGCGTCGCTGGAGCCGGGTGAGTAAAAATGTTTTTTATTTTAAAAGCACTTTTTTTCTGGCACGTGTCTCACGGATCACACCACTGCGTGGTCCGTGGGACATCAGTGATGCCAGAAAAAAATGGACATGTCTCCGTGCGGCAATCACGGACACGCGGGTACACCGCACGGAGACACGTACAGTGAAAAATCACTGATGTGTGAGCAGACCCATTCATTATAATGGGTCTGCGTATGTCAGTGATTCTGGTACGTTTAAAAAAAAGCACAAACGTACCAGAATCACTGACGTGTGAAAGGGGCCTTAGTGTGTGTTTATTCAGGCAATCACTGTTTTAAGTCACCTGTTTTAAGTCACCTTATAGGACTAGTAAATCCATTTAAAAAAGAAAGTTAAAAACATGTTTTTTTTTTAAAAAAAAAAAAAAGCCCACAAGTTCAAATCACCCCTATTGAAAATTAAAGCAAGAATGTCCAAAAACATATATATTTGGTATTGCTGCATTCAGAAATATTGGTCTATCAAAATATAAAGTAAATTAATCAGATCAGTAAACAGCATGAAAAAAAAAGAAATGAAAATGACAGAATTGCTTATTTTTGGCTGCCGTAACATCGCAATAAAATACAATGAGGCGGTCAAAACATTATAGCTACCAAAATAATTTATCAATAAACACATGAGCTCATGGCGCAAAAAATAAGCCATCACTTATTCCCAGATCTCAAAAAATAAAAATGCTACAGCTGTCAGAAAACAGTGCCAAAAGCGGAAAAAAAAGTTCTGAAATTTTCTTTACCACTTAGTAGAGGCTGAAAAAGTTGGATTTGTTTAGCTTAAAAAAATGACATCTCAGAGGAGATCTCATTTAGGCTATGTGCACACGTTGCAGATTTACCGCGGATTTTACCAAGGATTTGCCGCAGAAAATGTTTCTAACATATAGAATAATGCTGTGCGCACTCTGCGTTTTTTTTTATACCTGCGGATTTACCGGCAGAATTTCTGCTGCGGAATTAATGTGCATGTCACTTCTTCTTCGCAGGTACCTGCGTTTTTTGCCATAGATAATGGTAAAAATCCGCAGAGACCAACCTGCAGAAAAACAAAGGTAAAACCACGGCAAATCGCGGAAAAACTGCATGCGGATTCTGTTGCATTTTTTTACCGCAGGTGCGGGATTCTTTCAGAGGGTCCAGTTTTTCCTTAAGAAATAGTCAATTTCTAGTGCGCACATGGCTTTATATGTATAAATACATGTATGGTCAATATAAAGGACTGGCACATAACCTATACCTTCCAAAAACAATACTAAGGCTGTGTCCGCACTTTGCGCTGTCGTAGTTGCAGTTCAAAACGCATGTTTTGGCAGAAATTGCTTTTGCCAAAGTTGCTTTTGACCACAAAATCGCGGTAAATACGCGTGCGTTTTTACCGCAATTTAACCGCGTTTTTAGCGCTTTTTACCTGCGTTTCCATTGCTTAAAGTCAGATGCGTTTTGATTACAAAGACACTACTAAATAAAGTTTTGACATACAAACACTATGAAAAAAGGGGGAAAAAAGGAAATAAATATAATTATTTAAATCATAACGAAAATAGTTATATTTAATATAATTATAGCGGTTTTATACTATTTGTTGCTAAAATTCCAAAAAATTATAATTTTTCATTAATTTAATTGTCGGACTATGTGTGTGTGTAAAGGGACATATTCCATTATTTTGATGTCAGAAACGCATGCGTTTATGTAGTCCAAAACGCATTCTTTCTGCAGCCAAAAAGCATGGAAAACGCTGGAATTTTGATGTTGCTTGCTTTTTACAACTTCTCATTGACTTCAATGGTAGCAAAACGCAGCCCAAATGGCAAAAACAATTGACATGCTGCTTGTTTGAGCGCAGAGTTTTTGCCCAAAATTATGCAAATTAAACGCAGCGTTTTGAACTGCAAAGTGCGCACAAGAAATCCACTTTTCCCATAGACTTTGCTGGAAAATCAAAACGCATGCATTTTGGCATGAAAACGCTGCAGTTCAAAACGCTGCAGAAAAGCAGGTGAAACGCAGATGAAAAAGCAAAGTGCGGACACAGCCTAAGGACTCCAGGGCATTCACTGCGAGTGGAAGAAAAGTGATTCCGGCAGCTAAATCAGAAAGGGTTCTTTACAGTTCGAGCAGTCAGACTGTGGAATGCCCTAACACAAGAGGTAGTAATGGCAGATATTATAGCAGCTTTTAAAAAAGGGCTGGATGATTTCCTGAATGATATGTACATTTTTTATGCATGTGGTTTTGTATATGTCTGTATTTGTATAGACTTTATGTGTATGTACTCATAGGTATATATTTATATAATTAATTCATTCAACATATTTATAATTAATTACACTATATTTTTTATATGATGTAACATGTTGTCAGTTGATATTTTATATAGACTGTATATTAGTGTAATAACAAAAAAAAAATTTTTATGAAACCATGTGCAATCGAGGAAGTTTTATGGGTAAATTAAGAATAAGTATTGCTTTTTTTGTTTTTTAAAAAAAGTTACCCCTTTCAGTCAAATGAAATAAGGCAAAAATTATTTTTTCCCCCCAAAAAAGGACATGCAATTTTGCGATATTGAAATGATAATAGTAATAACCAAGCAACTTTTATTATTCGTTTTTTAACAAATACGGTATAAAACAGTTAATTATAAGTACAATATGTAAAAAAGAAGTGTTTAAAAATTATTTTTTCCTATGAATTTTAGATTCAAAAATTCAATTTTTTTCGATTTTGCATGTAGTTCCTCCATCAGTTTTACAGCACGTTCAGCATTTTGGTTAGATCTGGGAATGTCAATTAATGACTCCTCGACCAACCAGTACACCTTCAAACACTTAATTGCCTTCTTGCACTTCGTCTTGGTGAGTGAGGTTAACAGTTCATTGAAGGACGCTTCGTTGTAGTGTTGCGACTGGAACCAGGCATTTGCCCATTCATAGCAGATGAAGTTGCATGCTATACCGAGGATGCGGCGCCACTCTGGTATCAGAAAAAAGCATATACAGCTCGCGAGTTCCATCTTGCCATGTACAGGTTTGGGAGTTTCTTCCAACTGATTCGAGGCCAACGTGATGTTGTTTTGTAATGACGATATGCCTGACATAGTTCATATAAGAACTTGAAATCATCTCGCCATCCAGAATTCTCGCCTGTGTTGACATCATCTGTTGCAACTTGGTGGTAATTAATCTAAAGTGAGGCATAGTTTTCTGTTAATTTGTCAATGAAGAAATAATTGAGTTCTGGTTTCTTCATTGACTCTGGAATAAGGAAATTCATGACGTGCTTCAGTAGGAGGTCGAGTACATGGTGTTGACAGCCAATGTATTGTGGCTTCTGAAAGCCCTTTCTCAAGACATCATCCTGTATCAGCGTTAAAATCCCGTTCAAACGACCAGTATTTACTGCTGCCGTGTCGCAGATTATCATGCGAATATTTTCCCAAGCGTCGTATTCATCAATTAGCTGATGTAGTTCCTTGTGAATAGCTGTGGCAGAACCATTCTCACATTTCAGAATACCGAGTTTGATTTCGGTTGTGGTATTTTTCAGCAGAACTACTTGATACTCTTCCCCTTGGATTCTTTTACCATCGAAGTGGAGACAATAGGGATCTTTGCTTTGAAGTTTTTCAAACATTTTGGTTTTCATTTTCTGTCCTTCTTAGGTTATTCGTCTCCAGACACCCGACTGACTTGGAACCGGTACATCATGACCTTGTTCAGCAATGGTTGCAAGCACTTTATTTGCTTTATGTGTAGAAATGTTGTTTTTCAGTACCAGTAAACTTGCTGTTGTAGTGCTTGCTCTTTTGTATTTGGGTGTGCATTCAGGAGAAGATGACGCGGAAGAAGAGGTTGGCTTAGGAGTCTCGGGTAAAGATTCAGAGACCGTATCATGTGTGGGTTGCGATTGCGAAGTGCTGGCTTGAGCTTGAAATATTGATAGTCGGATTTGTTTTCTTGGATGAATTGATTCCAAAGGAGCTTGTTTGAGCATCGAATAACCAACCTTGTCTCCACTCTCAACTTGCCTCAGACCCGCAACACACATCCGTGTAATTTGTACGTGTGCGGTACGTATTTGCATGTACCGGAGACACGTACACACGGAGGCCCATGTTATTCAATGGAAGATGGCACACGTACGTAAAATCACACGGAACGTGTGTCCGTGTCGTAAGTACGTGTGTGCCCTTTTCTACACAGACGACATGTCCGTTTTTGGCCGGCAACACGCAGGCACAGACCCGCTTTAGTCTATGGGTCCGTGCCTGCACGGACCGCACAAGGAGTATGTCCGTGTTCAGCAAGTATCGTCCGTGTCCGTTTTTCATCACAAAATCTGAAACACTTGTTACCAATCTATCAGGTCAATTGATGGTCATTAATTCTGGCGCCAAACATACATTTCCTGTCTCATTTGCACGCCAGACAGCAGCTGGGCACCTGTCCTCTCACTGCAGGGGAACTTTGAGCACAGAGAACAACACAGGTACTGAGCATGGCGCCCAGAATCGATACAGAGAGGCTGATTGGAGAAGTAAAGAGGCATCCAGAGCTGTGGGACACACGTGTTGATGGCTATCATGACAGGTTAATGGTGGAATGAGCATGGATGGCTGTGGCAGAGATAGTCTACCCTAGGAATGGATGGTCTCAATGTACCCCTGGAAAGAAAAATAGATATGGTGAGTACAGATATTTGCATTGCTTCTGTCTTTACCTACATGTGCACATTCTGTAGGCAGAGTATAAACATATCTGTATAGTTTGTTTGGCATGTATTAATGGGCATGACTCATTTTGAGATACACTGGAGACTCACAAACAGGCGAGTGTATTTATTTGGCCTTTTGAAGTATTCATTGCAGTTTTCTAGTAATGTCAGCATGTGTATATGTGGTCTGCAAAGCATTTTATGCATGTACAAAAGGCATTTCAGGGTGGTTAAGCCACTATTAAACATGTTTTGGGTTTTTTTGGTTTGCATTTTTGTGGTTTTTCTATTGCTAATGTGCAGAGATTTCTCTATACATTTTGAGTTGTATTTCTATGTTTGGTTTATTATGCATGTTCCTTGGGGTCACCATGTCTGGAATGGTAACAGTAATGTGTAGTGTATAATGGAAAATATATGTGGAACATATGGCACTTCATGGGTTAGTAGTCATTTTGTTGCTCATGGCTTACTGTAGGTTTATTTTTTATTTTTTTTTAAATTAAAAGGAGATGAATGATTATTCAGTGGTTTAAGATTTTTACTGGTGAACTTTTTTTCTTTCCCATGGTTATTGTGTTATTATTAGAGATGAGCGAACCGGTCCCGGTTCGGCTCGAGGCGGTTCGCCGAACGGGGGGTCTGGCTCGAGTTCGGCTCGTCGAACGTTCGACGAACCGAACTCGAGCCCATAGGAAACAATGGCAGGCAATCACAAACACAGTAAAACACCTAGAAAACACCCTGAAAGGTGTCCAAAAGGTGACAAACAACTCACAACATAACACAAACACATGGGAAAGTGACAAGGACATATACTCATGTGAAAACAAAACAGCTGGACAAGGAAAAAGAGGGAGACACACAGATATATGAGTATATGCAAAGAAACATCGATTCCATTATTGTGCAACTTGAGCCCTGCTCATTTTAGGCTTCCAATCTGGATAAATTGCCTGAGCTCGCCACGTACGCCTTGAGGATCTTGTCGTGTCCTGCAGCCAGCGTTCTCTCGGAACCTGTCTTCAGTGCTGCTGGGGGTCTGCTGGCAGATAAGCACACGTGTCTGTCCACTGACAATGTGGACCTGGCTCTCAGAGGACTTTTCTTCCCCTGGGTCAGCCAGGGGAGGCGAAAGGCACGCGTATTTTTGAGAGTGCTTCATGCAAAGCATCTTTTTCTTTGTCAAAAGGGGGGCTCAACCGATGCCAGTCAAGTGGGGTGTGTGTGGCCCAGTTAGTGGCAACGAGGGAGACTGTGGTTGGAGTCCCCTCGCTGTGTCTCTAAAAGAACCAAGATGAACAAGTCATGGCTCTCAGAGGACTTTTCTTCCCCTGGGTCAGCCAGGGGACGGGAAAGGCACGCGTATTTTTGAGAGTGCTTCATGCAAAGCATCTTTTTCTTTTTCAAAAGGGGGCTCAACCGATGCCAGTCAAGTGGGGTGTGTGTGGCCCAGTTAGTGGCAACGAGGGAGACTGTGGTTGGAGTCCCCTCGCTGTGTCTCTAAAAGAACCAAGATGAACAAGTCATGGCTCTCAGAGGACTTTTCTTCCCCTGGGTCAGCCAGGGGACGGGAAAGGCACGCGTATTTTTGAGAGTGCTTCATGCAAAGCATCTTTTTCTTTTTCAAAAGGGGGCTCAACCGATGCCAGTCAAGTGGGGTGTGTGTGGCCCAGTTAGTGGCAACGAGGGAGACTGTGGTTGGAGTCCCCTCGCTGTGTCTCTAAAAGAACCAAGATGAACAAGTCATGGCTCTCAGAGGACTTTTCTTCCCCTGGGTCAGCCAGGGGACGGGAAAGGCACGCGTATTTTTGAGAGTGCTTCATGCAAAGCATCTTTTTCTTTTTCAAAAGGGGGCTCAACCGATGCCAGTCAAGTGGGGTGTGTGTGGCCCAGTTAGTGGCAACGAGGGAGACTGTGGTTGGAGTCCCCTCGCTGTGTCTCTAAAAGAACCAAGATGAACAAGTCATGGCTCTCAGAGGACTTTTCTTCCCCTGGGTCAGCCAGGGGACGGGAAAGGCACGCGTATTTTTGAGAGTGCTTCATGCAAAGCATCTTTTTCTTTTTCAAAAGGGGGCTCAACCGATGCCAGTCAAGTGGGGTGTGTGTGGCCCAGTTAGTGGCAACGAGGGAGACTGTGGTTGGAGTCCCCTCGCTGTGTCTCTAAAAGAACCAAGATGAACAAGTCATGGCTCTCAGAGGACTTTTCTTCCCCTGGGTCAGCCAGGGGACGGGAAAGGCACGCGTATTTTTGAGAGTGCTTCATGCAAAGCATCTTTTTCTTTTTCAAAAGGGGGCTCAACCGATGCCAGTCAAGTGGGGTGTGTGTGGCCCAGTTAGTGGCAACGAGGGAGACTGTGGTTGGAGTCCCCTCGCTGTGTCTCTAAAAGAACCAAGATGAACAAGTCATGGCTCTCAGAGGACTTTTCTTCCCCTGGGTCAGCCAGGGGACGGGAAAGGCACGCGTATTTTTGAGAGTGCTTCATGCAAAGCATCTTTTTCTTTTTCAAAAGGGGGCTCAACCGATGCCAGTCAAGTGGGGTGTGTGTGGCCCAGTTAGTGGCAACGAGGGAGACTGTGGTTGGAGTCCCCTCGCTGTGTCTCTAAAAGAACCAAGATGAACAAGTCATGGCTCTCAGAGGACTTTTCTTCCCCTGGGTCAGCCAGGGGACGGGAAAGGCACGCGTATTTTTGAGAGTGCTTCATGCAAAGCATCTTTTTCTTTTTCAAAAGGGGGCTCAACCGATGCCAGTCAAGTGGGGTGTGTGTGGCCCAGTTAGTGGCAACGAGGGAGACTGTGGTTGGAGTCCCCTCGCTGTGTCTCTAAAAGAACCAAGATGAACAAGTCATGGCTCTCAGAGGACTTTTCTTCCCCTGGGTCAGCCAGGGGACGGGAAAGGCACGCGTATTTTTGAGAGTGCTTCATGCAAAGCATCTTTTTCTTTTTCAAAAGGGGGCTCAACCGATGCCAGTCAAGTGGGGTGTGTGTGGCCCAGTTAGTGGCAACGAGGGAGACTGTGGTTGGAGTCCCCTCGCTGTGTCTCTAAAAGAACCAAGATGAACAAGTCATGGCTCTCAGAGGACTTTTCTTCCCCTGGGTCAGCCAGGGGACGGGAAAGGCACGCGTATTTTTGAGAGTGCTTCATGCAAAGCATCTTTTTCTTTTTCAAAAGGGGGCTCAACCGATGCCAGTCAAGTGGGGTGTGTGTGGCCCAGTTAGTGGCAACGAGGGAGACTGTGGTTGGAGTCCCCTCGCTGTGTCTCTAAAAGAACCAAGATGAACAAGTCATGGCTCTCAGAGGACTTTTCTTCCCCTGGGTCAGCCAGGGGACGGGAAAGGCACGCGTATTTTTGAGAGTGCTTCATGCAAAGCATCTTTTTCTTTTTCAAAAGGGGGCTCAACCGATGCCAGTCAAGTGGGGTGTGTGTGGCCCAGTTAGTGGCAACGAGGGAGACTGTGGTTGGAGTCCCCTCGCTGTGTCTCTAAAAGAACCAAGATGAACAAGTCATGGCTCTCAGAGGACTTTTCTTCCCCTGGGTCAGCCAGGGGACGGGAAAGGCACGCGTATTTTTGAGAGTGCTTCATGCAAAGCATCTTTTTCTTTTTCAAAAGGGGGCTCAACCGATGCCAGTCAAGTGGGGTGTGTGTGGCCCAGTTAGTGGCAACGAGGGAGACTGTGGTTGGAGTCCCCTCGCTGTGTCTCTAAAAGAACCAAGATGAACAAGTCATGGCTCTCAGAGGACTTTTCTTCCCCTGGGTCAGCCAGGGGACGGGAAAGGCACGCGTATTTTTGAGAGTGCTTCATGCAAAGCATCTTTTTCTTTTTCAAAAGGGGGCTCAACCGATGCCAGTCAAGTGGGGTGTGTGTGGCCCAGTTAGTGGCAACGAGGGAGACTGTGGTTGGAGTCCCCTCGCTGTGTCTCTAAAAGAACCAAGATGAACAAGTCATGGCTCTCAGAGGACTTTTCTTCCCCTGGGTCAGCCAGGGGACGGGAAAGGCACGCGTATTTTTGAGAGTGCTTCATGCAAAGCATCTTTTTCTTTTTCAAAAGGGGGCTCAACCGATGCCAGTCAAGTGGGGTGTGTGTGGCCCAGTTAGTGGCAACGAGGGAGACTGTGGTTGGAGTCCCCTCGCTGTGTCTCTAAAAGAACCAAGATGAACAAGTCATGGCTCTCAGAGGACTTTTCTTCCCCTGGGTCAGCCAGGGGACGGGAAAGGCACGCGTATTTTTGAGAGTGCTTCATGCAAAGCATCTTTTTCTTTTTCAAAAGGGGGCTCAACCGATGCCAGTCAAGTGGGGTGTGTGTGGCCCAGTTAGTGGCAACGAGGGAGACTGTGGTTGGAGTCCCCTCGCTGTGTCTCTAAAAGAACCAAGATGAACAAGTCATGGCTCTCAGAGGACTTTTCTTCCCCTGGGTCAGCCAGGGGACGGGAAAGGCACGCGTATTTTTGAGAGTGCTTCATGCAAAGCATCTTTTTCTTTTTCAAAAGGGGGCTCAACCGATGCCAGTCAAGTGGGGTGTGTGTGGCCCAGTTAGTGGCAACGAGGGAGACTGTGGTTGGAGTCCCCTCGCTGTGTTTTACATGCTTTTAGAAGGGCATGAAATGGCTTGGAGGTTGACTTTCATCATATGCAAACTGTTGGCTACCAAAATGCTGCCTTTCCAACAACTGTGGTTATAGGCAATGAGGAACATACTGATGAAGATGAGACGCAGATACCCGATTGGGATGACAACTTAAATATTCGGTCAGGGCAAGAAGAAACTCGGTCTGAGGGGTAGGGGAGTGCAAACACAACAATTGATGATTAAGTTCTAGATCACACCTACTGTCAACCCACAGTCAGACACTCGAGGAGGTCAACAGAGGCGGTGGAGGAGGATGCAACCGACGTCGAAGTAACCTGGCGCCTTCCTGGACACAGTCGGAGCACTGGTAGCACGTCTACAACTGCATCCTCAGCCACCACTCTGCCTCTGAGCATTATTCGGGGTGGATCAACAGGTCGCATGGCCTCTAAGCCTTGCCTAGCCAGGTCCTTTTTTGACATAGAAAAAGATCGCCCAAATTATGTGATCTGTAAAATTTGTCATGGTTCTCTTAGTAGAGGTCAAAACCTCAGCAGTTTGACAACTTCTTCCATGAATCGTCACATGAATAAATATCATATGGCCCGATGGGAAGCTCACCGTGCTGCAATGCGGCCTAGCGGAGCGAACCATCCACCGCCTGCCCCTTCCAGTGCATCCGCGCGCTCGTCATCTTCTAGGACTGTGGGGACAGCTGTCACACCTGTTTTTCCACCCACAACTTCCACCACTGTAACCGCAACAGGCAGTTTGCTTGGTAGGTCGTCAGTTGGTTTGGAAGGGGAAACAAGTGAGTGTGTACAGCTCTCTCAGACATCGATAGCACCAACTTTGGATGAAGGCAACATCATGTCTCCGCCTGCACTTTCCTCACAAAGCTGCATTTTTCCAGGGACACCCGACTCAACACCGTCTACACACAGCAGCCAGATCTCTGTCCCTCAGATGTGGTCAAATAAAAGGCCACTTCCTGCGACCCATGACAAAGCGAAGAGGTTGACTCTATCCCTCTGTAAGCTGTTGACTACAGAAATGCTGCCTTTCCGCCTAGTGGACACACAGGATTTTAGAGACCTTATGTCTGTCGCTGTGCCCCAGTACCAGATGCCTAGTCGCCACTACTTCTCTAAGAAAGGTGTGCCCGCGCTACACCAGCATGTCGCACACAACATCACCGCTTCCTTGAGAAACTCTGTGTGTGAACGGGTGCATTTCACCACCGATACTTGGACCAGTAAGCATGGACAGGGACGTTACATGTCGCTGACTGGCCACTGGGTAACTATGGTGATAGATGGTGAAGGGTCTGCTGCACAAGTCTTGCCGTCCCCACGACTTGTGTGTCAATCCTCTGTCTGTCCAAGTTCCGCCACTGCTTCTGCATCCTCCACCTCATCTGGGTCCTCCACCTCCGCCCCAAGCCTGCCTGGTCAGGCCACCAGCGTTCTCACTGCGCAGAAGGAATCACGCACCCCTCATTACTATGCTGGTAGCAGAGCGCAACGGCATCAGGCGGTCTTTAGCTTGACATGTCTTTGAAATAGGAGTCACACAGCGACTGAGTTGTGGGCAGCTCTGGAGACTGATTTTGATAAATGGTTGTCTCCACTCAACCTGCAGCCTGGTAAGGCCGTGTGCGGCAATGCTGCAAACCTGGGTGCGGCCCTTCGCCTGGGCAAGGTGACACACGTGCCTTGTATGGCTCACGTGTTTAACCTTGTTGTCCAGCAATTTTTAACACACTATCCCGGCCTAGATGGCCTTCTGACCAGGGCACGGAAACTGTCTGCAGTGCTCACTTCCGCCGTTCAACCGCCGCACCTGAGCGACTTGCATCGCTCCAGAAGTCTTTCGGCCTGCCGGTTCATCGCCTGAAATGCGATGTGGCGACACGCTGGAATTCAACTCTCCACATGTTACAGCGACTGTGGCAGCACCGGCTAGCCCTGGTGCAATACGTCATGATGTATAGCCTGGGCCAACGAGATGCAGAAGTGGGGCAGATCACCCTGATGGAGTGATCTCAGATCAAGGACCTATGCACCCTTCTGCACAGTTTCGACATGGCGACGAATATGTTTAGCGCTGACAATGCCATTATCAGCATGACGATTACAGTCATTTACATGCTGGAGCACACGCTAAACACTATTCGTAGTCAGGGGGTGGGACAACAGGAAGGGGAGGAACTACAGGAGGATTCATATGCGCAAGACACAACAACATCACCAAGGTCCAGACGTTCATCATCACCAACGCGGCAGGCATGGGACCATGGGGGACAGGGATCAACAAGGGCGCATGGTAGCAGGTGAGATGTTGAGGAAGGTGCAGGAGGACATGAAGATATGGAGGACGAACTGTCCATGGACATGGAAGACTCAGCAGATGAGGGGGACCTTGGTCAAATTTCAGTTGAAAGAGGTTGGGGGGAGATGACAGAGGAAGAAAGAACGGTTAGCACCTCTATGCCACAAACACAGCGTGGACTTGGTGCGCATGGCTGCGCAAGACACATGAGTGCCTTCTTGTTGCACTACCTCCAACATGACCCTCGTATTGTCAAAATTAGAAGTGATGATGACTACTGGCTTGCCACACTATTAGATCCCCGGGACAAGTCCAAATTTTGTGACATAATTCCACCCATAGAAAGGGACGCACGTATGCAGGAGTATCAGCAGAAGCTGTTACTCGATCTTAGCTCGGCTTTTCCACCAAACAACCGTGCAGGTGAAGGGAGTGATTCTCCCAGTTGTAACTTGACAAACATGGGACGGCCTCGTCATCTTCAACAGTCTACCCGTACCAGTAGGACCGTATCTGGTGCTGGTAACAGCAATTTTATGGAATCTTTTCATAATTTTTTTAGACCCTCCTTTGCAAGGCCACCAGAGACAACAAGTCTGACACATAGTCAACGGATGGAGAGGATGATACAGGAGTATCTCCAAATGAACATCGATGCAATGACTTTGCAAATGGAGCCTTGCTCCTTTTGTGCTTCAAATCTAGAAAAATGTCAAGAGCTCTCCAGTTACGCCTCGAAGATTTTGTTGTGTCCAGCTGCCAGCGTTGTCTCTGAACGTGTCTTCAGTGCTGCTGGGTGTGTGCTGACAGATAAGCGCACGCGTCTGTCCAGTGACAATGTGGACAGACTGACGTTCATCAAAATGAACAAGTCATGGATCCAGAAGGAATTTACTACCCCTGTGTCATCCTGGGGAGAGTAAATGCTTGTGGATTTGGAATGTGCTTGATGCAAATCAAAACATCCTGTTTGCAACTAGGGCACAAGTGCTGCCACTGATAAGGTGTCTGTGTGGGGCCCAATTTTTGGAAAAAAAGGGAGACTCCGCTTGGAGTAACCCTTGCTTGCTGTGTTTTTTAAAAATGATACAAGATGAACAGATCTGAAGGCAAGATGAAGCCAACATCATGTCTCCGCCTGCACTTTTCTCACAAACCTGCATTTTTCCAGGGACACCCTACTCAACACCGTCTACAGACAGCAGCCAGATCTCTGTCCCTCAGATGTGGTCAAATAAAAGGCCACTTACTGCGACCCATGACAAAGCTAAGTGGTTGACTCTATCCCTCTGTAAGCTGTTGGCTACCGAAATGCTGCCTTTACGCGTAGTGGACACACAGGATTTTACAGACCTTATGTCTGTCGCTGTGCCCCAGTACCAGATGCCCAATCACCACTGCTTCTCCAAGAAAAGCATGCCCGCGCTACACCGGCATGTCGCACACAACATCACCACTTCCTTGAGAAAATCTGTGTGCGACAGGGTGCATTTCAACACAGATACTTGGACCAGTAAGCATAGACAGGGTCATTACATGTCACTGACTGGGCACTGGCAAACTATGGTGAGAGATGGAGAAGGGTCTGCTGTACAAGTCTTGCCGTCCCCACGAGTTGTTTCAATCCTTGTTCTGTATGTAGAAGTTAATACACTGCTTCTGCCTCTTCAACCTCGTGTGGGTCCTCTACCTTTGCGCAAACCCTGTGTGGTCAGGCCACCCTTCCTTGCAACTGCGCACAAGGACTACCACACACCTCCTTACTATGCTGGCAGCAGAGCTCAATGCCATCAGGCGGTCAAAGTTTTACTTTGAAATGTATGGGAAATGTGAGTCACACCGCTATTACAGAGAATAGTAGTCAGGCAGGGTCAAAACATTAATTGAGGAACAGGAACAGAATGGGACGGCCAGGACTTAATCAGAAAACAAGCAGAGGTGAAATGCGTATCGGCCAACAAGGTACATAAACAGCAAGCAGGAAAAGTAGTCAGGTAACAAGCACACAAAATCATAAAACTGAACTGGGGGTAAAATTAACCAGAGGTTCATAGCTATGTCTGGCAGTGGTCTGCAGACAGGATGGGCATAAAAAAGGGTGTGGTGTCTTCCCATTGGTTGTAGCTGAATGATGGTATTTCATCTGTGAGATACCCACCAGCTACATTCAGCCAGAGATTCTGCATCTGTCAAGGTAATGCAGCCCAGTGGGTGAGCATAACCTGCGTCCACCTGCGCCGCTGGCATCGACTACTCTCCCATCATCAGCACTATTCATGAAAGGAACACGTTGTCACCTGGCGACCGGAGTACAAATTGACGGAGCGGACTCCGTTGGTGACTTAACAGCCGTGTGCGGCAATGATGCAAACCTGGCTGCGGGCCATCCTCAGGGCAATGTGACACACGTGCCTTTTATGGCTCACGTGTTGATCCGAATTCTCCAGCAATTTTTAAAACACCATCACGGCCTACATGGCCTTGTGCAGCGGGCACGCTCGCTATGTGCTCACTTCCATCGTGCGCACACAGCAGCTCAACAACTTTCATCACTCCGGAAGTCTTAGGGTCTGGCAGTTAAACGCCGGAAATGCGATGTTCCGACACGCAGGAATTGGAATCTGCACATGTTGCAGCGTGTGTGGCAGCACCGCAGAGCCCTGCTGAAATACGGTAAGACATATAGCCTGGGATAAGTTGATCCAGAGGTGGTGCAGATCACGCTGCTGGAGTGGTGTCAGATCAAGGACCTATGCACCCTGCTACACAGTTTTGAAATGTCGACGAAGATGTTTAGCACTGGCAATGTCATTCTCAGCGTGACAATTCTGGTCATCTACATGATGGAGCACACTGTAATTATTATTCGGAGTCAGGTGTTGGGACAAGAGGAAGGGGAGGAAGTACAGGAGGAGTCATATGCGGAAGGGATAACAAGATCTACGAGGTCCAGATGGTCAGCGGCACCTATGCGGCAGTCATGGTGAGGGAGAGGGATTAACAAGGGCGCATAGTATCAGCAAAAAGTGTTGATGAAAGTGCAGGAGCCCATGAAGAAATGGAGGACGAACTGGCGATGGGCATGGAAGACTCAGCAGATGAGTGAGAGCTTGCTCACATTTCGGTTGTGCGAGGTTGTGGGTAGAGGGCAGAGGAAGGATGCACGATTCTCACCTCTCTGCCACCAACACACCAAGGACTTGGTCCTCCTGGATGCACAAGACACATGAGCGCCTTCTTGCTGCACTACCTACATGACCCTCGGATTGTATGAATTTGAAGTAATCCTGAATACTGGGTTGCCACACTGTTAGATCCCCGGTACAAGACAAAATTTGGCGAACTAATTCCTGCCATAGAAATAGACGCACGTATACAGGAGTATCTGCAGAATGTGGTACGCAATCTTAGATCTACTTTTCCACTAAACACCAGTGCTGCACAGAGTGAATCTCAACACTTTGTCATGGATAGGAGGAAATGGTCTTTTACTTGTCCACATCGGAGGGACCGAGGGATGGCTGCTGTGCTGAGATGGCGTTGAGTACGGTGTCCCTGCACAGTTGCACTTTTGGTCATATCCCAAAATGAGTTGAAAAAGGACAGATGCTGTTGGAAAGGGGAACAGGTGTGTTGGAAAGGGGAAAAAAATTTTGGTCCGTGGATTTGGTGGTTAAACAACTGTAACATTTGCTGAAGAAACAACATCTGTTACAGTGGGACTGGCAGATTTGGATAAAGTGGTATATAATCTGTGACCGCTATATAACAAAAATTAATAAGAAAAGAAAGAGAAAGGTATATATCACCTTCAGCAGTCAGTGTCCACCGTGCTCCCAGTTGGAAAAGGAGAGGTTGGCAACTTGAAGGTTTGGTGGAGGATACAGAGCTGTGTGGCTATGAAACTAATAGTAGCCTGAACCGAGTTAGACGCCATTCGGATCTGGAGACTGTGAGCCCTGTTAGCGTCACAGGGTCCACATGCCCACCCAGCCCAGGAACTCCCTGTTAACAACACAGGGGCCATTGAGTACGCTGACCGTGTGCGTAGGGGCCACACCTGTGGACAGCAGGCGCATCAGCAGCAGCAGGCCTGTTAATGCCACTGGGCTGCACAAGCAGGACTGTTAGGACAGGAGCTGGTCTTAACCGTTCTGCGTTACCAACTGTGGTGGTGGCCTGCATCCACCACCCTATCCCTGCCTACCTCTGGCCTAAAGCCGCAATGGGTTCAACACATGGAGGTGTGCTCTTTCGGAGCATAATAGAAGACTGCGCACCTCCTTGTTGGCTCCAGCCCCTTTTATAACCTGGGTCCGCCCCAAACCAGGGTGAACCACAATGCACCTCCTGGAGACAAAAGCAGAGTGACACGTCATGAGTGGCATAACTAGCGTCCTATTTGGAAACGCAACTTCAATGATGACCTCATGGCTGCCATGACCCAAACACCTCACCAGTCATCGTCTGACCATCAATAATGCGGTGACAAGTCATAGGTGTGGGCCTCTGCAAGCCATTTGGGAGGACACCTGATGCCCTGTGGTCTATATGGGACCCCCACATCAGGGCCAGGGCCAAAGAGTTCATTACCGGACCTAGTCTCTGATGCAGGAAGTGCCTGAGCATGCTCAGTAGCATGAAATACAGTCTCTGAAAAAAGACTATCAGCTTTAGCATGGTGTCTAGGCACAAAACAGGACTTAGACCCGGCACAGAATGCAAGCACCTGTGCAAAGAGGCTTTTCACACTTAGTGTGGGAGCATGCGCTGTATCCCGAAATGAAGACTTAGCGTCAGGAATGGCACAGTCAGGCTGAGCATACTCACTAGGCGAAACACTGTAATTATGCTGCAGCTGGGGTACATCGGCACACGCATGCGCACTAGCTGCCTCTCCACACTTAGACGTGGAGGGGAAATTTGTCTTGGAGATGCTGTCTATGAACAGAAGGAAAAGCTAAAGGAAGCCTGACTTTCTATCCCTCCGAATTATGAAATGCAGCAATGAATTCCATGAGTTTGCTATAACATTAGCGTAGCTAAATGTGCATGAGGGTGTGATGTAGAGGTGCTAGAAATAGCTTGTCACCAGTGGGGCACTAATGGAATACAACAGCCAGTTCTATGATGCCACAAAATGGCAGTATTTTGTGCTATCATTATAGCTTATTAAAAACAGAGCACGAGGTTGTCATGCAGAGGTGCTGCACATAGATTTGCAGTAGTGTGAATAGACAAAAGTACAATAGCCACGTTTAGGATACAACTAGGTACACTGAGTGTTTGCTACTATAAATGGCTGAGTTTAAAAAAGTTTGAGTGTGCAATGCAGGCAGACGTGCTGCAAATAACGTTCCAATACTGTGAATTGACAAAAGTACAATAGCCACGTTTAGGATACAACTAGGTACACTGAGTGTTTGCTACTATAAATGGCTGAGTTTAAAAAAGTTTGAGTGTGCAATGCAGGCAGACGTGCTGCAAATAACGTTCCAATACTGTGAATTGACAAAAGTACAATAGCCACGTTTAGGATACAACTAGGTACAGTGAGTGTTTGCTAGTATAATGGCTGAGTTTAAAAAAGTTAGAGTGTGCAATGCAGGCAGACGTGCTGCAAATATCGTTCCAATACTGTGAATAGACAAAAGTAAAATAGCCACGTTTAGGATACAACTAGGTACACTGAGTGTTTGCTAGTATAATGGCTGAGTTTAAAAAAGTTAGAGTGTGCAATGCAGGCAGACGTGCTGCAAATAACGTTCCAATACTGTGAATAGACAAAAGTACAATAGCCACGTTTAGGATACAACTAGGTACACTGAGTGTTTGCTACTATAAATGGCTGAGTTTAAAAAAGTTTGAGTGTGCAATGCAGGCAGACGTGCTGCAAATAACGTTCCAATACTGTGAATTGACAAAAGTACAATAGCCACGTTTAGGATACAACTAGGTACAGTGAGTGTTTGCTAGTATAATGGCTGAGTTTAAAAAAGTTTGAGTGTGCAATGCAGGCAGACGTGCTGCAAATAACGTTCCAATACTGTGAATTGACAAAAGTACAATAGCCACGTTTAGGATACAACTAGGTACAGTGAGTGTTTGCTAGTATAATGGCTGAGTTTAAAAAAGTTTGAGTGTGCAATGCAGGCAGACGTGCTGCAAATAACGTTCCAATACTGTGAATTGACAAAAGTACAATAGCCACGTTTAGGATACAACTAGGTACAGTGAGTGTTTGCTAGTATAATGGCTGAGTTTAAAAAAGTTAGAGTGTGCAATGCAGGCAGACGTGCTGCAAATATCGTTCCAATACTGTGAATAGACAAAAGTAAAATAGCCACGTTTAGGATACAACTAGGTACACTGAGTGTTTGCTAGTATAATGGCTGAGTTTAAAAAAGTTAGAGTGTGCAATGCAGGCAGACGTGCTGCAAATAACGTTCCAATACTGTGAATAGACAAAAGTACAATAGCCACGTTTAGGATACAACTAGGTACACTGAGTGTTTGCTACTATAAATGGCTGAGTTTAAAAAAGTTTGAGTGTGCAATGCAGGCAGACGTGCTGCAAATAACGTTCCAATACTGTGAATTGACAAAAGTACAATAGCCACGTTTAGGATACAACTAGGTACAGTGAGTGTTTGCTAGTATAATGGCTGAGTTTAAAAAAGTTTGAGTGTGCAATGCAGGCAGACGTGCTGCAAATAACGTTCCAATACTGTGAATTGACAAAAGTACAATAGCCACGTTTAGGATACAACTAGGTACAGTGAGTGTTTGCTAGTATAATGGCTGAGTTTAAAAAAGTTTGAGTGTGCAATGCAGGCAGACGTGCTGCAAATAACGTTCCAATACTGTGAATTGACAAAAGTACAATAGCCACGTTTAGGATACAACTAGGTACAGTGAGTGTTTGCTAGTATAATGGCTGAGTTTAAAAAAGTTTGAGTGTGCAATGCAGGCAGACGTGCTGCAAATAACGTTCCAATACTGTGAATTGACAAAAGTACAATAGCCACGTTTAGGATACAACTAGGTACAGTGAGTGTTTGCTAGTATAATGGCTGAGTTTAAAAAAGTTAGAGTGTGCAATGCAGGCAGACGTGCTGCAAATATCGTTCCAATACTGTGAATAGACAAAAGTAAAATAGCCACGTTTAGGATACAACTAGGTACACTGAGTGTTTGCTAGTATAATGGCTGAGTTTAAAAAAGTTAGAGTGTGCAATGCAGGCAGACGTGCTGCAAATAACGTTCCAATACTGTGAATAGACAAAAGTACAATAGCCACGTTTAGGATACAACTAGGTACACTGAGTGTTTGCTACTATAAATGGCTGAGTTTAAAAAAGTTTGAGTGTGCAATGCAGGCAGACGTGCTGCAAATAACGTTCCAATACTGTGAATTGACAAAAGTACAATAGCCACGTTTAGGATACAACTAGGTACACTGAGTGTTTGCTACTATAAATGGCTGAGTTTAAAAAAGTTTGAGTGTGCAATGCAGGCAGACGTGCTGCAAATAACGTTCCAATACTGTGAATTGACAAAAGTACAATAGCCACGTTTAGGATACAACTAGGTACACTGAGTGTTTGCTAGTATAATGGCTGAGTTTAAAAAAGTTAGAGTGTGCAATGCAGGCAGACGTGCTGCAAATATCGTTCCAATACTGTGAATAGACAAAAGTACAATAGCCACGTTTAGGATACAACTAGGTACACTGAGTGTTTGCTACTATAAATGGCTGAGTTTAAAAAAGTTTGAGTGTGCAATGCAGGCAGACGTGCTGCAAATAACGTTCCAATACTGTGAATTGACAAAAGTACAATAGCCACGTTTAGGATACAACTAGGTACACTGAGTGTTTGCTACTATAAATGGCTGAGTTTAAAAAAGTTAGAGTGTGCAATGCAGGCAGACGTGCTGCAAATATCGTTCCAATACTGTGAATAGACAAAAGTACAATAGCCACGTTTAGGATACAACTAGGTACACTGAGTGTTTGCTAGTATAATGGCTTAGTAACAATGAGTTGTAGTGTGCAATGCAGGCAGACGTGCTCTGCAAATGTCTTTGCACTAGTGGGACTATAGCAAAGTCCAATAGCCACGTTTAGGATGCCACTAGGTACACTGAGTGTTTGCTAGTAAAATTGCTTAGTTTAAAAAAGTTGGAGTGTGCAATGCAGGCAGATGTGCTCTGCTAATATCTTTGCACTAGTGGGACTATAGCAAAGTCCAATAGCCACGTATAGGATGCCACTAGGTACACTGAGTGTTTGCTAGTATAATGGCTTAGTTAAAATGAGTTTGAGTGTGCAATGCAGGCAGACGCGCTATGCAAATGTCTTTGCACTAGTGGGACTATAGCAAAGTCCAATAGCCACGTATAGGATGCCACTAGGTACACTGAGTGTTTGCTAGTATAATGGCTTGGTTTTAATGAGTTGGAGTGTGCAATGCAGGCAGACGCGCTCTGCAAATGTCTTTGCACTAGTGGGACTATAGCAAAGTCCAATAGCCACGTATAGGATGCCACTAGGTACACTGAGTGTTTGCTAGTATAATGGCTTGGTTAGAATGAGTTGTAGTGTGCAATGCAGGCAGATGTGCTCTGCTAATGTCTTTGCACTAGTGGGACTATAGCAAAGTCCAATAGCCACGTATAGGATGCCACTAGGTACACTGAGTGTTTGCTAGTATAATGGCTTAGTTAAAATGAGTTTGAGTGTGCAATGCAGGCAGACGCGCTATGCAAATGTCTTTGCACTAGTGGGACTATAGCAAAGTCCAATAGCCACGTATAGGATGCCACTAGGTACACTGAGTGTTTGCTAGTATAATGGCTTGGTTAGAATGAGTTGTAGTGTGCAATGCAGGCAGATGTGCTCTGCTAATGTCTTTGCACTAGTGGGACTATAGCAAAGTCCAATAGCCACGTATAGGATGCCACTAGGTACACTGAGTGTTTGCTAGTATAATGGCTTAGTTAAAATGAGTTTGAGTGTGCAATGCCGGCAGACGCGCTATGCAAATGTCTTTGCACTAGTGGGACTATAGCAAAGTCCAATAGCCACGTATAGGATGCCACTAGGTACACTGAGTGTTTGCTAGTATAATGGCTTGGTTTTAATGAGTTGGAGTGTGCAATGCAGGCAGACGCGCTCTGCAAATGTCTTTGCACTAGTGGGACTATAGCAAAGTCCAATAGCCACGTATAGGATGCCACTAGGTACACTGAGTGTTTGCTAGTATAATGGCTTGGTTAGAATGAGTTGTAGTGTGCAATGCAGGCAGACGCGCTCTGCAAATGTCTTTGCACTAGTGGGACTATAGCAAAGTCCAATAGCCACGTATAGGATGCCACTAGGTACACTGAGTGTTTGCTAGTATAATGGCTTGGTTAGAATGAGTTGTAGTGTGCAATGCAGGCAGACGCGCTCTGCAAATGTCTTTGCACTAGTGGGACTATAGCAAAGTCCAATAGCCACGTATAGGATGCCACTAGGTACACTGAGTGTTTGCTAGTATAATGGCTTAGTTATCAGTTGGAGTGTGCAGAGGACAAGAGGGTACAGTGGCAGGATTGTGGTGCTCTGGGTAGAGGAATGGAAGCCTGCCTTTCTATTCCCTCCTAATGGTGAAATGCAGGTAGGAAATCCCTGACCTGGGCTACACAGACGCTGTTGCTGTTTGCAGGACCTGTCACCTATGGCTCTCTGACCCTGCCGGTTGGAGCCCTTAAAAGGACTGCTATAAAGTGCTCTCCCTAAGCTGTCTAACGCTGTGTATGCAGCGCATACAGCTGTATCGGCTATAGGACTCAGGAAGACGGAGCTGCGACAGTGATGTCTGACACCAAAGACGCAGAAGGCAGATAATGGCGTCCGTGAAGAAAATGTCCGGTTTTATAATGCAGGGACATGTGACATGCAGATCCTATCACACATGCCGTTGCTTCTCTGGCTCAAAGTCCACTTAGCTGTGTGTGTGTCTGGGATTGGCTGACATGCTGGCCCGCCCCACAAGACGCGCGCACTTAGGGAAGGAAGACAAGAAAAAAAAAAAAAAAAAATGGCGATCGCCATTATAGAAACAGCAGTGATCTGAAGGCGCTGTTCACGCACACTATACACTGAAATGTGATAATAGTTTGATTCACAGAGTGACTTACACTATTACAGCAGAAACCAAGCTATGATTTAGCTGTTTTTTGGCTGCTAGAACCGTTCTCGAACGTTTCTAGAACTACCGAGCTTTTGCAAAAAGCTCGAGTTCTAGTTCGATCTAGAACATGCCCCAAAATCACTCGAGCCGCGAACTGGAGAACCACGAACCACGAACCGCGCTCAACTCTAGTTATTATGTCACTATATGAGTGTAATGGGTTGTTGTTTTCATACACATGGATGTGTGTTCCTATTTTTTACAATTGCTACATTACAAGATTAATGTCTAATTTTTTGGAATCTACAATTGTTAAAATTTGTGTTCTTATTTTTTTTTTTTACAGTGGATCTTGTCAAACAGCGATGGCGCTCAGCCCGTGACCAGTTCCGCAGAGAGTATAACCCAGTGGCCACCACAGCTGCCGCTGCAAAAAAGAAAAAATATGTCCTTTATGAAAAACTGAGCTTCCTTATGCCCATTATGGAAGTACCAAAGTAAGTTTCTACCATTACATCACATGGTGGTTTTATTTAAAAGGCACACACTAATTTTTTATTTTTTTTTTTGTCATCAAAGTACAGAGGATAACCTGGAAGATAGTGAGGAAGCCCAGTCAGCAGTATTAACAGCGACCTCTGCTTCTGAGATGGGGCCAACCTCATATCAACCTCCACCAATCCCCAACACCAGCCAGCCAGACGCAGAAGAAATGTCCTCTGATTTGGGTTTGGGCACAAGTCAATCCACTAATGTAATTGTAGGCCAGTCTACAGGAAAACAAAGTGGCCCTTCACCAGTTCTTGCAGAGAGTAGTCCACAGCAACATGCAGGCACACAGCCAAGAATATCAACTAATACCATGCGCACAGTAGCACAATCTATCCGTGGTCGCAGACATAGGCGTTATGAAGATTTACGTTCCCTGCCAGATATCATTGATACCAGAATTATACACATGATGAATTCACTGATACCAGAGAGTGATGGAGAGAGATTTTGCTGCTCCCTTTCTCCCTCACTTGCATTGGTTGCACCTGATAGGCAGGACAGATTGAGGGCGTCCTTAATAACACTAATATCTGCTACCCAACGTGAGCCAGAACCCATTTATTGTTTTGAAGTGATAGAACAATGGAGAGCCAATCCACGTGGCCCACACACAAACACAACTCAACAAACTGTGGAAACCCAAACTGAAGAACATTTCTCTAATTTTCAACTTAATCCTGTAGTGCAACAAACACATATACAGTGTCCATCTTCTTCTATGGTAACTGATGTACAAATTAGGCCAACAGTTGTTCCACACCAAACAGGTACATTAATGACACAAAGGCCATCTCAACAGCCAACATTTGTCCCACAAATACCCCAACAAACACCAATGCAAACCTCTTTTAACTATCCTAGTATTGTTAGTAATGTTCATAGACTGCCTCAAATGAGTCAATAACCAACAGCATACCATGTTCCTAATAATCCACAACAACAGTACTTTCAACAACAGACTTACCCAACTAACTTCACATACACACATACTCAGCCTCTTCCAACACATCATTATGTACCACCTACACTTGGTCTTCCATCTGCTCAAACAACTGCCTCATTATTTGTTCCAAGTACAACAACTGTTACGAGTGGAAACACTGATCAGTCACTCACTACAACATCTACTGTTATGCAGCAAACATATTCTGTAGATGTCAATGCAATGGAGCCTACACAGGAAAATATCACTAGCCTAGAGGATTTAGTTGAATCATAATGTGATATTGTATGTATTATATTACATTTTGGTATGTTTTCTAGGGTATTGCTGGTGGGGAAACATATCAAAATGTAACACATTACTTACTCTATATACATGTGGTCATATTTTTTGTTTTCATTTACAAAAATTCAATACAAATTACTCTTTCACTTCAAAAACAATACCTGCCTGTTAGAATGACGCCTTGCTCTGGACATGTTGTTTGGACCATCCATTAGAATAAACTGGGTTTAGGGAAAAAAAGCACGCACATAAACTACTACACTAACATTCAGACACCTTTATTATTAAAAATCCAGCCACTATGCAGTATCTGCATATGGTCTGGTCCCATACTTGTATTCCAATAGTGTCAAACAAATTATGTTTGCGTGACATTATTGCATAATAAAGTATGGTGTTTTGTATGGGCTAATGTCCCTGACAAAATTGTATTTAAAAAAAAAAAAAAATACAGGGTGTCTTGCAAAAGATAACATACATACATAGGTAAAATAATTCTGGACTAACTTTTTCAAAACACAATTGCCATAATTTTATTAGTCATGTACATTCAGTAGTACTGTTTTTAGATTAACAAAAATTTCTGATGTTAAAACAATATAGTTATATCACAATAGCTTATGGGGACCATAAACACAACCAACCAAAAAAACACAAATTATACCTATGTATGGTCATTTTCTCTTTTGTAATACATATGTGTTTGTGCTTATGTACCCAATTGTTAAAAAACTATAACAATGCCAAAATTATACATACCTATGGCTATTTAAACTAAAAAAATCTTTAAACTGATTCCTCACTTGTAGACCAGAAGTGGACACAGTGGTTCTGACACTACCATTCTCTACAAATGGTGCATTTAAAGCAGGCAACTCCTCAATGTCTTCGTCATTGCTTTCATGTAATCTACAGTAATTATGTAACACTACTGTCGATTTAATGACAGCCTTGACGGTGGTTGGTTGGAGTTGGATGGTGGTTTGATAAATGCGCCATCTTGAGGCCAAAATGCCAAAGGCACATTCAACATAGCAACGTGCTCTTGCCAATTTGCTATTAAATAGGGCTTTTGATCTGTCCAGCCCCCTTCTGGGATATGGACGCATCAAATGACTAGACAATGCAAACCCCTGATCTGCAACCATTACAAAAGGGACAATAGGGCCATTAGTACCAGGCAATGGTCTTGGTGCAGTCAAACTTAAACTATCAGACATTAATCGTCTTGCTAAACGTGAGCTTCGGAAAATGCGTGCATCTGAGGCACTGCCATAGGCCCCAATATCAGCAAATAAAAAGCAGTAGTTTGTATCTACCATGGCCAAAATAACTACAGAAAAAAACTTATGATAATTAAAATATCTTGATGCAGAGTTCGGTGGTTTCTTCACTCTAATATGTTTTACGTCAATGGCACCAATACAATTAGGGAAAGCTGTTTTCTCCAAAAATTCATCTGAAATGTGCATCCATTCCTGTGTTGAAGGCAGCTGCATGACATGATGCCTGAGGATCTCCCAAAGCACAGTGCAGGTATGCAGGATAATCTTGCCAATTGTGGACCCTCCCAATAAGAATTCGAAATGTAGACTGCTGATGGATTGTCCAGTTGCTAGGTAACTGAAATAGAATAAAAACATGACATTACTTTGACTATTCATGTAATTTGTATTTCACACCAAATATTTGTATCATCCAATGACTGGCGAGATACTGTGTATGTTTTTTTATAATTTCTTTGGTTGGTAAAAGCCTATGTGATCTTTACTTTCCATATTGGAAAAATATTTAATTTTGTGTTTAACAAACAAGCTTGTTTGAGTTAAGCCTCTTGTTTCTTCAATTTTGGTAGAGATAGAATGGTAGATGTGACTTCTCAGATCTTAATTTTAAATTGCACTATGGTTAAGTGATCTACAAAATGATGCCTTAGTGACTTAACATGTATTTCAATATAACCGTTAAAGCATGAGTATACATGACAACACCTACCGTAAAGTCACCAACAGTCGTTCCTCAGGGGAGATGCTAAGGCGCATAGAGGTGTCCTGATGCTTCAAACGATAGTACACAAGGCCAAGGATGTTGTCAAATGAATTCATGGTGAGATGGCAGTAGGCTTGGAATTTAGGAGGAAATTTCCGCATTTCTCCATATAAAATATTAAAATGCCCATGTGTTTTCCTGAGCTTCACAAGGGGGTGAATCCAAATCCTTTTCTCCAGTGGTGGCTCTTCTTCAATCATATGTCGCCTAACCCCAAATCTCCTAGATATCAACCAGAGCAAATACATGGTTGCTTCATTGGAGAGAGTCATTTTGTAGTGTGTCTAATGTGAGAATGAGCTCTGAAGCCATGTTTTTTAAGGTGTTTTAAACAAACTAAACAAATTGGGTAGTTAATTGACCAATTTAACACACCAGGAGCACATTTAGAAGGACTAACAAGGTTATTTGTGTGAAAATACGTATCTGAAAAAATGGACGGCATACGGACTGCACACGTACGTATTTTGTGTCAATACGGACATTCCACACGTACACACGGCTCGCATACGCCATCACACAGATGCCATACGTACCGGTGAAACGCCCCAAAAATACGGAACACGGACCTGAAAAACGGACCGTGTCATACGGACTTTTTTTGCGGAAGTGTGTTTTAAACCTCAGGTAGAGCTCTTTATCCTCCGAGTTTTTCCATTCTCCATTAACATTGGTGACATCAAATAACTGAGAAAGTGTTGCAGTGAATTTATCAGAAGGTTTCTTTTTGTTTTTGTCATTGAGATCAATCGGACGATTGAGTTTCTTTCTGATGAGTGCACTGGATAAAAGTGGGAAGTCTAGAGTTTCCCTCCAGAGCAATTCTATATCCATTATCATATTTTTTATTCGATCCAGTCGCCATTTCTCGCTGTTGAACAGAAAACTGAAGTTTCCAAGAATTTGGCAGTTTGTTAGCATCCGCGTGAGATTGGAGAGCTTTTTAACATATGGAATACTTGGATTTAAAAAAATCGTTTTTTTGAAAATTTTGAAATGAAAAAGAGGGGGAACTTTTTTGAATATTTTACAAATTTGATGATACTAATGTCATTTGAATGCAATTGTTCCTCAAATGTAAGGGGTTTCATTTTCGTTTTGCAAATTTTTTTAAAATAGTCATCCCACTACTCTATATATAGTATAGATTTCATTATTATATTATTATTTGCACTCACGTAATATGTTATTTTAACTTAATGTAATACATTTACAATTATATTAATGTCACAATATATTGCCATCTATTTATTAATGAAATAGCACCTTTTATATTAGTAAAGTCATTATATTCATGTATGCCCACTTTAGATATTCAGAGATATTCAGGTTCCTCCTTCCAGCGATATGATTCTAGCCTGTGTTTATGCGCCCTCAAGATGTGAGCCTTGACTTCTGAGAGAGCAATGCATAGACTGGCACGAGGGAGCCGTCGGCTTCCTGTCTGTGACACGCAGCGTGCCGTCTGTCGCTGATAGAAGAAGTCATTTTTTACATTGTTGGCATCATATGAAGTCGCATGTGCCATATTTGGCTTTTCCCAGAACACGTCACTTTTAGGATGCAGTCTCGTTGGATAAGGGGGGTATTTAAAGTCCTCTTCCTTCTCACCCCAACACGCCTCCCTGAAGAAGGTTTACGAAAACGGACGTCACGTCGGGGGGAGGGGGGCGGGGAGGGTAAATGTTCAGCCCTTGAATTTATCACTAAGGTAGTTATTTGGCCTATACCTATGTTATTATAATTTGTCCTTTGTTGTATTTGGCTTCGGTGCCATGCCATACATATTAATTATTGAATGATCTCAGTGAGAGGAACAAAATTATAATCTTGTGATACCTTTTAATGGCTAACTAAAAGGTTAAAAATACTAAAGGGTATCACAAGATTATAATTTTGTTTCTCTCACTGAGAACATTCAATAATTTTTCAACTGGATAAAAATGTTAACACGGTACCAAAACCTTTTCACTTGTAACCATACATATTAATGAAGCTTATCTGCTTCTACAATAAGGATATGCAATATTGACATTTTATTTGTGATACTTTGACGCCATCTTGTGGAAATAATATAGAATACAGCTTGAAAAAACAGTCGGTATTGGAGTTTACATTGAGCAATTTTTGCACAAGTACTAGTCACTTTTGGTCTATATACATCCAGTATACACTTGTATTCACTTAATATAATATTATTTATTTTTTGGATGATATATGGTCTTTGATATGACTTCTTATTTTTAATATTTTTATATTAGATTTTAATACCTTGCTGACGTTTTTGTATTACATTATGTATGATGTGTTTGTCCTGTATGCTGTACTGTCCCCCTTAAGCGTACATTCTCTCTTTTTATGGTTTTAATATTTTTCAAAAAAATTTGAGCTTAATGTTATCCTGTTTTTCGCTCCTATATGTGTGGATCTACTTTATCTACCTCGGGTGTTATTGTATTTTTAATCTCTCTGATTGAAAAAAAAAATCTATCTTGGTATAACATACTTGTGCTCTGTTGTAATATATATATATATATATATATATATATATATATATATATGTATATATATAATGTCGAGTTAGATAACACTTTGATTTTTGGTGGGTAAAATTGTAGTTTATTACTAGGGATGATCGAATACACTATTATTCGCTCCGACGAATATCCGACGAATACCTCACAGCTATTCAAGTATTCGCAAATATCCGACCCCCCAATGCAAGTCTATGGGAAACTCGAATAATTTTATGTTGGACCCGTGGGTGAGGAAAAGGCTGAAATGGATGGGAAAAGGCAGAAACAGTATGGGCACAGCCTGTAGAAGGTGCCTCACTGCATCTCTGCCCCTCCCAATTCATCCAAGGTGACAGGACGCACACAAATGCGCCGCCCCCATTCACCCTCTTCCTCTGATTTCTGTCGCATGTACCATGACACATGCGACAGAAAACTACTTCCCGGGTCCAGCTAAGTCCCCCCCACACCCTCCCGGTGTCTCCCGGTAATCCCCTGCTGTTTTTATCTTTTTTGCAGCGCTGATACCCCGCGTCCCTCCTCCTTCACAATAAATGCTATGCGCATGCGTAGAGCGTGGCTGTCAGCTCAGCTCAGCTTCCTGTGTTCACGGAGAACGGCTGTGGAGCTGCGCCGGCTGCACGCACACCATTGCTGTGACCCGGGGAGAGTGGGTGCAGATTTTTTGCACCCACACTCCTCACATGGAGGGTCTGCACTCCTAGAAAATGGGAGACACATTTCCTGAGTGTGCCCCCCATTTTCTAGAAGGTCCAGAGTCATTGTGGGACTTCCAAAATGGGTTACAGGAGATTTTTTTTTTCTTTACAATAAATTGGTGAAAGAGAGAATAGTTGGGGAGTGTTTTTCAAATATTTTTTTTTTGTCGTCTATTTTTTTTCTACTTTTTTTCTGACAGTTGGTGATGTCGGGTATCTGATAGACGCCATGACATCACAAACTGCTGGGCTTGATTTCAGGTGACATTACACATCTGGTATCAACCCCATTTATTACCCCGTTTGCCACCGCATCAGGGCAACAGGATGAGCTGGGGCGAAGCGCCAGGTTTGGGGCATCTAATGCTTGCGCCACTTCTGGGGCGGCTGCGGCCTGATATTTTTAGGCTGGGAAGGGCCAATAACTATGTACCTTCCCACCATGAGAATACCAGACCACAGCTGTCCGATTTACCTTGGCTGGTGAACCAATTTGTGGGGAACCCCTTTTTTTATTATTATTTATTTATAAATAATTATAAAAAAGAGCCTGGGGTCCTCCAAATTGGATCCCCAACCAAGGTAAAGCTGCCAGCTGTGGTCTACAGGCTGCAGCCATCTGCTTTACCCTAGCTGGCTATCAAAGAAGGGGGGGAACCCACGTCACTTTTTCTTTAATTATTTATTTTTTTGGCTAAATACAAGGCTAGGCAACTTTAGTGCCACATGAAAGTCACTAAAGAGTGCCAGCTTAGAATATGCAGGGAGGTGGGACATTATATATGTGCTTGACATCGGTCTGCCTGTCTATCTATCTATCTATCTATCCATCTATCCTTTTTTTATCTATCCATTATCTATCTATCTATCCATTATCTCTCTCATCTCTCTCTCTCATGTCTCTCTCTCATCTCTCTTTTACTCTCTCATCTCTCTCTCTCTCTCATTGCTCTCTCTCTTTCTCATCTCTCTTTCTTTCTCATCTCTCTCTCATCTCTCTCTTTCTCATCTCTCTCTTTCTCTCTCTTTCTCTCTCTCTAACTCTCTCACTCATCTCTCTCTCTAACTCTCTCACTCATCTCTCTCTCTCATCTCTCTCTAATATCTCTCTCTCCCTCTCTCATCTCTCTCTCATCTCTCTCTCCGTCATCTCTCTCTCATCTCTCTCTCTCATCTCTATCTCTCATCTCTCTCATCTCGCTCTATCTCTCTCTCTCATCTCTCTCTCTTCTCTCTCACTCATCTCACGCTTTCCCTCATCTTTCTCTCTCTGTCTCATCTCTCTCTCTCATCTTTGTAGCTGAATAATCTGCATTTGGGTTCGCTACTGCAATACAGAGGTCAAGATTACCAAATCTTCATATGCTTTTCATTACAGGCAGTGGCTCAATGGGTAGAGCTGCTGCGTAAGGCGAATTAGTTCATGAGTTTGAGTCCCGGCCATCCTGGTAAAAAATTTGTAATTGAATTTATTTATTCATCTATCCTTTTTTATCTATCTATCTATCTATCTATCCATTATCTATCTATCTATCTCTGTATCCATTATCTATCTCTCTCTCACTCTCTCACTCTCTCATCTCTCTCACTCATACTATCTCTCACTCTCTCACTTTCTCTCTCACTCTCTGTCTCTCATCTCTCTCTCTCTCTCTCTCTCACTCTCTCTCATCTCTCTCTCTCATATATCGCTCTCATCTCTCTCTCTCTCCATCTCTCTCCCTCTCTCTCTCTCCCTCTCTCTCTCTCTCTCTCACTCATCTCACTCTCTCTCACTCATCTCATTCTCTCACTCATCTCTGTCTCATCTTTGTAGCTGAATAATCTGCTTCTGGTTTCTCTACTGCAATGCAGAGGTCAAGATTACCAAATCTTCCTATGCCTTTCATTACAGGCAGTGGCTTAATGGGTAGAGCTGCTGCCTAAGGAAAATTAGTTCATGAGTTCGAGTCCCGGCCATCCCGGTAAAGAATTTAATTTATTTATAATTTTAAATTATAATTATTATTTATTTATAATTATAATTTATTTTAATTATGCACTGAGAGGAGAAGCCGGACATCAGCTGTGAGCCACGGGACACACCTCTAAAATCGGAGCAGTTCACGGAATGAGGCTTTCATTGGGCACTTGCTCACAGACGTCGCCGAGTGTGGATTACGCCGGACCTGGATATTTGGGGGCTTAATAAAGTGGTGAAAGAGGGGCTTTTTGGTGTTTTATTTCAAATAAAGGATTTTTCGGTGTGTGTTTATTTACTTTACTTACAGATTAGTGATGGCGTGTCATAGACGTTGACATTACTAATCTTGGATTTAGTGGCAGCAATGCGCTGCCATTAATCCCTTATTACCCTGATGCCCACCACATCACGGCAATCAGGAAGGCCCGGTGACACGCCAGGACTGTCGCATCTAATAGATGCGACATTCTCGGGGCAGCAGCGGGCTGATATTCTCAGCTGCGAGAGGGGGGGCGTAACCATGGCCTTCACCCTCCCCAGCCTGAGAATACCGGCCCGCTATTGTGTGCTTACCTCGGCTGGGTATCATTTGGGGGGGGCGCACGTTGTTGTTTTACATTATTTATTTATTTATTTTACTACACGATAAAGACCCGCCCACCGGCAGCTGTGATTGGTTGCAGTAAGACAGCTGTCACTCAGCATGGGGGCATGTCTGACTGCAACCAATCATAGGCGCCGGTGGGCGGGGAAAGCAGGGAATACAAGATGGATTAATGTGCAGCCGGCGTTTTCAAAAGCTGGAGAACCTGCCACAGTGTGAGAGCCGTGCAGCGATGCGCCAGTGATCGGTGAGTAAGAAAGAGAGAGGGAGAGACTGACTGACCATAATGGCTGCTGGCTTATATAGCCCCTATGGCGCCGTGCGGCCAAGCCAATCACAGTACCACCACAACAAAGATGGCTGCGGCGTTACTATGAGAGCAAGCAACATCAGATGTGTTCATTGGCTGGAAAATGGTGCCAGGAAGCCCGGAAACGAAAATGAAAGTACTTGAGCGAATACCATATTAGCCGTCGGATAGAGGATACCTCGGAGCCCTATTAGCCATCGGATACCGAATAGTGGCGAATACATTCGCTCATCTCTATTTATTAAATTCTGGGAAATACCTGTGGTTTCCAAATGCTCATTACAATACTAGATAAAATCTTTCAGGGGTTTAATTTTCCAAATGTGTTCACCTGTTGAGGTGATTTCTGCTTTTTAGGCACCCTAGGGGCCCTGCAAATGCACCAATTTCAGCAGAATTTGTTATCCAAAATTCAAATGGTGCTCCTTCCCTTCTGAGCCCGTTCATTTGTCAAAACAGGTTGATGACCACTTGTGGGGTATAAGCCCACTCGAAAGAAACTGGGTAACATGTTTTTGGGTCCATTTTGTTGTGCTATCCCTTGTAAAAGTAAAAAAAAATGAGTCTAAATAACATTTTAGGTGTAAAAATTCAATTTGTTTTACATTCCACTTTGCATTAATTCCTGTGTAGCACCTGAAGGGTTAAACATTCTCTTGATAGATGTGAAGTATTTGAGTTGTGCAATTTTTAAAATGGCATCACTTTTGGGGAGTTTCCCATATAAAGGCCCCTTGAAGTCCATTTAAATCTCGTCTTTAGGTCCCTAAAGAATCAGGTTTTGTAAAACACTTTTGAAAAAATGAGAATTTGCTACAAAACTTTTAACTTTTCTAATATCGTAACAAAAAAATAACATTTGAAAATTGATTCACATGTAAAGTAGACATAGGGAACTGTTATTTATTGTTTGTACAGCGTCACTAACTGGTTTAAGGATATAATAATTACAAGTTAGAATATTTTCACATTTTGATATTTTTTGCAAATATCTACTTAAATTTACCACTAACATAAACTACAATGTGTCACAAAAAAATTGCAGAATCACTGGGATATTTTAAAGAATTACAGAATTATTACCATATAAAGTAACACTGGTTCAGATTTAAAGGGAACCTGTCACCAGATTTAGCCCCTAGAAGCTGTAGCCACCACAAGTGAGCCGTTATATACAGCATCTAGAATATTATATATAACAGTCCAGGTCGCACTGTATAACATAAAAAACTGCTTTATAATATTCACCTAGGTGGTGGTCCGATCCGATGGGTGTCGCTGCTCATGGGTGTCCCCTTTCTTCAAAGGCCTGTGTGCATGACGCGTCCTACATCATCCACAGAGGCTGGCATTGTGGTCCTGCGCAGGTGCACTTTGATCTGACCTGCTGAGGGTACATCAAATTATTGTAGAGCGCAGGCGATCTTTAACCTTTCCTCGCGCCAGCATTACAGGGCAGATCAAAGTGCGCCTGCACAGGACCGCAATGCCGGCCTCTGTGGATAACGCAGGATGTGTTATCCCCACTGGGTTGTGTAGAAGGAGGATGGCAATCGCAGCAGAGAGGAGGCGCCAGACTGGAGAGCAGCAACACCCATCGGACTGGACGGACCGACCCCTAGGTGAGTATAATAAAAGGGTTTTTTATGTTTCACAGAGCGGCCTGAGCTCTTATATACAGCACATTAGAATGCTGTATATAAGAGCTCAGTGGTGGTGGCCGCAGCTTATAGTTGCCAAATCTGGTGACAGGTTCCCATTTAAAAAAAAAAATGGCTTTGTAATTAGTCAAAATTGGCCCAGTCACTAAGTGGTTAAGGCTCAAATATGAAAAAAAAAGACATTGCCTAAAAATACTTGGAAAAGCAACTTTGTGTTCTACACAAATCTTGAAGGCACCAAACATATGACCTATCTACTGTGAGCAAGCATCCTTTCTAGTACCATAAATAAGTACCAAACAGCATCATTTTGAATGATAGGTTTTAACAAGGCATATGATTATAATACTGTTAATATATCAATAAAAGAACAATTTAATATTTAATATCTGCCAAGATAATGTAATAAAGCAAGCATTAAACGTCATTTGATACCCTCGGGGGGGAATAGACAATATGGAACATACGACATTCTTAAGACGTGTAGGGGCTCGGGGAAGGTAGACCTCTGGTAAAACTGAAAAAGAATCTGGCCCTCCCAAGTGGTTGATAGAGAAAAGTTGTTAATTATGTAGTTCAATGTAGCGTCTAAGTAATGTGTAACGTTTTCAGTCAATTTAACCTTTTTTCAAGTGTACACTGTGAAAACCATTTAGTGTGGGACCACATGAACATCATTATGAAGGCTGAACTATGGAGCTTGCCACAGACTTTGTGAGGAGTGAAGTGCTCTACACCTAGTGAATTTTCCCCAAAAATTAGATTAAATAATAAATTCAACAGGAATTACATAAGCTAAAAAGCCTCTAATAACCTATATTAATTAATGTTAACCTATTAGATCTCTTGTGTTAATCAACCTATTTAAAAGCACACAGCAGTTTCAGACTTTGTAAGCTACTGTGATGATTGATGGGACATATATTCTTCCTACCATGTGCCTTGTGCACTGGTGAGCAGCAGAGAAGAGGTTAATCCTGGACTGGATCTTCTCTACTAGTTCAGGTTTTGAGGCAAGGCCTGATGAGCACAGGCGTGTGATTAGCACAGCATAAATAGACAGCCAGAACTTTTCAGTGTGAGGGTGGTTGGGCTGGAGAACGCAAGCGGCTGGATGTGAAGAAGAAAACCCATATCTGAATGGACTGGTATGTCCTGGACTTTGTGTGATGCTGTATGCCAAGCTGGACCTTTTTTCCCCTTTGTATCACTGCTTTGAAGTAAGACTGTACATTTATGTTTTGTCCTGTTCTGTGTGAATAACACACTGACCCCTTTTTGGACTGCACACTGGTGTGTCACTTCTTTACTGCGTCCCTGCCATTGCCTACCAGAGCTGAATCCCTACAGCTACCTATATTGTATAAATAGTCCCAACATTTTTGCGTAAAATACATGTTTTGACGTTTATACATAGGTACTGCTAACAAATGAAGCCATAACATTTTCCCACATAGGAAAAAAAATGTCTATTTGGGGAGTGTCATGAACTTAGTAATTTGCTAAAATTTGAATCTGAAAAAGTTATAGTTTGGTAACTCAAATTAATTTTTTTTCCTTTTTGGGGTTCCACAGCTGATGTTCTAATGACAAAATGATTAGGGAATTACACAAGCTGTAAAAATTATCATGTATTTTTTTGGTGGTGGGAGAGACCAGGAGTGAAGTGAAGAAGCTATGGCTTGTTGTCACCAAACTCTTTCAATAAGTCGCCCTATTTTGGGAGTTGTCTCATGTCTGTGAATCCTGGAGAATACCAGTATTACTGTAAAGCACTATGAAACAGTAGACAATGAGGTGATGCGTCGCTGGCAGGGCTGTCTAGTGGCTGAAGCATGAGCAGCAGGACAGAGTTAAGATGAGGAAGGCAAGGAGAAATGTGGCCGCTTTAAGGTCAGCAACCGGAGACTCTGCTGCAGTACAGATGACATGATTGACATGGTGTAGAGGTCCGGCTGCATATGCTACATTGGCACTGGCAGCTGCACAATGGAGTAGAAGGTAATCAAGAGACAGATGGTATTGCCGACTATGTGCGCACTGGGAAATGGAATTTTCTTGAGAAAATTCCGCATGCTCTCAAAGATTACCGCACCTGCGGTAAAAAAACGCGGGAAACCGCACCCGAAAACCGCATGCGGTTTGCTGCGGTTTTGCCGCGTGCGGGTTGGGATGTGCTTTATTGCATTCAATGCAATAAAGCACATTGAAGAAAAAAAAAGTCATTTAATCCTGAGATAATAGACAGACAGAGGGATAGATAGAGGACAGATCGCTGCATTTCCCACAGTCGGCAGTGAGTTCACATTACCGGCCGTGGGAAATGACCGGTAATTACCTCTGCTGTCTGCTGCTTTCATTCAGCGCTGTGTCTGTGACAGTCGCGGCTGGATGTAAGCAGCGCAGGACCTGTGGATTACGCCAGAGCTTTGGTGCGGGAGGGGTTAATAAAATGGTGAACGAGGCTTGTTTGTTTTATTTAAAATAAAGTATTTTTCTGTGTTTTATTCACTTTACTTACGGGTTGATCATGTCAGCTGTCACATAGACGCTGCCATGATCAAGCCTGGAGTTAATGGCGGTAGTCCCCCACCATCATTAACCCCTTGTATTACCTTGCTGCCATTGCTACACGGCAGCAAGAAGAGCCGAGGACACGCCGGTGCTGCCGCATAATGCATGCGACAGTCCCGGGGCAGCTGCGGCTGATATTCTCGGCTGTGGGAGGGGGAGTGAGGCGGGGGACATTACCCTGCCCCTCTCCCTCCCCAGCCTGAGAATACCGGGCCGCCGCTGTGTGCTTACCTCGGCTGGAAAGTAAATATGCAGCGGAGCCCACGTTCTTTGTTTTCTATATTTCCGTTTTCTTTCTATGTGTGTTCTATGTGTCTGTGTCTGTGTTCTATGTGTCTGTGATGTCTATCTGTGTCTGTGATGTGTGTGTTTACTCTCTGCACGGCTTCCTCTTCCTGTAATGACATCACTTCCCTGCAAAACCGCAGACAAGCGATGTACATTACCGGAGGTAAACCGCGGGGAATAACGCAGGAAAACGCAGTGAACCGCACAGAATTTGCTGCCTGCGTTATTCCCTGCGGGATTTCATGATTTTTCTCCATAGGATTTGCTGGTGATTCACTGCAGAGATGTTATGAACATTTTCTGAAGTGAAACATGCAGCAAATCCGCGGAAAATCCGCGGCAAAATCCGGTAAGTGCGCACATAGCCTAAAGGTGGCTTTACACGCTGCGACATTGCTAGCGATGTTGCGAGAGAGAGCACCCGCCCCGTCATTCGTGTGACATGTGGTGATCGCTGCCGTAGCGAACAATATCGCTACGGCAGCGTCACACGCACATACCTGTTCAGTGACGTCGCTGTTGCTGCCAACACAATCCCTCCTTAAAGGGGGAGGTGCGTTTGGCGTCACAGCGGCGTCACAAAATGGCCGTCCAATAGGAGGGGAGGAGATGAGCGGCCGGAAAATGCCACCCACCACCTTCCTTCCTTCCTTCTTTTCCGGTGGACGAAGGTAGGATGATGTTCATCGTTCCTGCGGTGTCAACACAGCGATGCGTGGTGCCGCAGGAACGACGAACAACCAGCGGCATGCACCACTAACGATATTATGAAAAGGAGCGACGTGTCAATGATTTTTGCCGTTTTTGTGATCGTTGATAGTCGCTCCTAGCTGTCACACACTGCAATGTTGCTAACGACGCCGGATGTGCGTCACAAATACCGTGAACCTGACGATATATCGTTAGCGATGTCACGTAAAGCCCCCTTAAATCATTGGAATTTGCCATGTGTACATGAGTCTGCTCTAATCCATGCCTGTCTATTTTTAAAAAATGTTAGATTTTCCACACTAGTGGAGGATAATTTTGCATACTTTGGTGTGACAAATTTACTTACCGCAATGAATATCTTCTCTTATGTGACACTGGAGGCTGAACGCAACAATGTGGCCTTCGCAAACTAGACTATTAGCAAGAAGTGGCTCAATCTACTGAGCGAGAAGTTTATGGAGATATAGCTTGCAGATATAACTTACCCGGATGTTCAGGCAGTGTGATTCTATTAACTAATGCCTTCCTTTGAAGTGCACTCTGTCCGCATCTATTCTCCTTCCAACCTCCAAGTGGCCATCATATACAGACCCCCAGGCCCTACCACTTCCTTTATCGACCAGTTCTCTGCCTGACTTCTACACTTTCTCTCTGCTGACATTCCCACCATCATCATGGGTGACTTCAACATCCCCACTGACACCCGCCAGTCAGCAGCCTCCAAACTCCTTTCCCTTGCTTCATCTTTTGGTCTATCTCAGTGGTCCACCTCTGCCACCCATAAAGATGGACACACATTAGACCTTATCTTCACCCGTCTCTGCTCTCTATCTAACCTCACTACCTCCCCTCTCCCTTTATCTGACCACCATCTATTGACCTCTGCTCTGTCCTCCTCACCTGCCCCTCCTGCCCAGCACGTATCACACCCTCGCAGAAACCTCGCACACGTCAACATACACACCCTTTCTGACTCTATCCTACCACTGTCCTCCATATCTTCAGTGCACGACACGAACAGTGCCACCACTTTCTACAACACCACTCTCACATCAGCTATTGATTCAGTTGCTCGTCTTGTGCATGGCAGAGTGAGACAAATCAATAGACAACCCTGGCACAACAGCCTCACTAAAAAGCTTCGGCAAGTGTCTAGGGCCGCAGAGCAGCGCTGGAAGAAAACGCACTCCCAGGAAGACTTCACCACATTCAAAAATGCAATTCACACATTTCGCTTGGCCCTTACCTCGTCTAAACAGGAATACTTCAGAAACCTCATATCCTCTTTAACACACAACCCCAAACAGTTATTCAATACTTTCAACTCCCTCCTTCGCCCACCACTGCCCCCTCCAACCTCCCTCATTTCCGCAGAAGAATTTGCCACATATTTCAAAGAAAAGATCGACCAAACCAGACAAGTCTTTTCTGCCCAACCACCACAACACCTTCATATAACAGACCACTGCTCCTCCCCCATAAACGTCCTCTCTACTATCACCGAAGAAGAGCTTGCACATCTTCTCTCAAAAGCGCACCTCACCACCTGTGCACGTGATCCCATCCCAACCCACCTCCTCCCCAACCTCACCACTATCCTAATTCCAGCCTTAACCCATCTCTTCAACCTATCTTTAACGACTGGTACCTTCCCTTCTGCCTTTAAACATGCAACAGTCACACCCATCCTAAAGAAACCTTCCCTCGACCCAACCTCTGCTGCCAGCTATCGCCCCATATCGCTACTCCCATTCGCCTCAAAACTCCTGGAACAGCACGTCCATGCTGAACTCTCCTCCCACCTCTCCTCTAACTCTCACTTTGACAACCTACAGTCCGGCTTCCGTCCACATCATTCCACTGAAACTGCCCTGACAAAAATCACAAATGACTTGCTTACTGCCAAAGCTAACAACCACTTCTCTATACTCCTACTTCTAGACCTATCCTCAGCTTTTGACACTGTTGACCACTCCCTCCTACTACAGATCCTCTCTTCCCTTGGTGTCAGAGACCTCGCCCTCTCTTGGATCTCTTCATACCTCTCCAACCGCACTTTTAGTGTCTCCCACTCCCACACAACCTCTTCATCCCGTCCTCTCTCTGTTGGTATCCCTCAAGGCTCTGTCCTGGGACCATTACTTTTTTCCATCTATACATTTGGCCTGGGACAACTCATAAAGTCCCATGGCTTCCAGTACCACTTATATGCCGATGACACTCAGATCTACCTCTCTGGTCCAGATGTCATATCTCTGCTGTCCAGAATCCCAGAGTGCCTATCTGCTATATCTTCCTTCTTCTCCTCTCGCTTCCTAAAGCTCAATGTGGCCAAAACTGAGCTGATCATCTTTCCTCCATCTCACCTACACTCTCTACCTGATCTACCTATTACAATAAATAACACGCTCTCCCCAGCACCCAAAGTTCGGTGCCTCGGAGTGACCTTTGACTCTGCCTTGTCCTTCATACCACACATTCAATCCCTCACCACCTCCTGTCGTCTTCAACTCAAAAATATTTCCAGAATCCGCTCCTTCATCAATTCTCAATCTACAAAAATGCTAGTGCATGCTCTCATAATCTCCCGCCTCGACTACTGCAACATCCTCCTATGTGGTCTCCCTGCTAACACGCTCGCCCCTCTTCAGTCCATCCTTAATGCTGCTGCCCGACTGATCCACCTCTCGCCTCACTACCACCCCGCTTCTCCTCTCTGCATGTCCCTCTACTGGCTCCCAATCTTCCATCGTATCCAATTCAAACTACTAATACTGACTTACAAAGCCATCCACAAATTGTCTCCTCCATATATCTCTGAACTAATATCTCGCTACACTCCAAAACGTAATCTCCGGTCCTCCCAAGATCTCCTTCTCTCCTCCTCTCTCATTCACTCCTCATGCAATCGCCTCCAAGACTTCTCCCGAACATCCCCAGTCTTCTGGAACTCACTGCCTCAACACGTCAGACTATCTACTACACTTGCAAACTTCAAACGGAACCTAAAGACTCATCTGTTCAGAAATGCCTATAACCTTCAATGACCTCACTGCACCGTGGTAGGTCCACCGTGCGGAGCTACCGCCCCATCTACACCCCACCTACTGTCTCCTCCCCATAATCCTATAGAATGTAAGCCCGCAAGGGCAGGGCCCTCTTCCCTCTGTACTAGTCTGTCTACTGTAACTTGTATATGTATTTTGTATGTAACCCCCTTCTCATGTACAGCACCATGGAACTAATGGTGCTCTATAAATAAATAATAATAATAATAACTAATGTGCTACAGCTGATAAAACATTTAATTCATCATGGTACATATACTGTAACTGCTTCACAACTGTATGAAAATGTTAAATTGGCCAGTTCTTTACAATGGTCCAATTTGTTGACCCAGAAGTGCGTGAGGCGTTAATACAGCGTATCTGCCTGAGAAAAGCTATTTCCGATCTATGATTGAACCTGGCCTATTTAAACAATGCGTTCAACATGCACCTGGTTGTCAAAATGGCAAATATAATATCTTCTCTATCAAGTAAAATATACTGTTGATGGTGGTTCTGAAGCTTACTTGGCTACTTGTTGTAACCTAAATGACACAGGCAGGGGTATGTTGTGTCTCTGTGAATTGCAGAGGGGGTCTGTTGTTCTGATGGCAGGTGTCAGCTTTGCATTGTAGGTAAACAATCTTATGTTGGTAATAAGCTCATTTGAATCTGCTTACAAAAGATGCAAATGTAACACCCCGGTATCGAGGGATTTTCACCCGACATTTCACCAAGCTGGGGGTGCAGATCCTCTGCGTCATCATGGGCTGCTGACCTGACCCAGTTTCATGACTACGAGACGTACAAAAGGGAGGAAAGGCGATGAACGGAAGGAAGGATAGAGGATGGGGGTGGTAGCGACGGTGAGGAAAGTCTTTTTAGATCGTGATGCCAACTGTGGTCCGTGGCCAGGCATGGGCCGCTGCTGCGGGTGATGCTCTCTGGGGCTGATGGAGAGGGTCGCAGCCGGGATGGTGTCACTCCCCACAGGCGGAGCGGAGTTACCCCCAGGGAGGATGAGAGAGGACAGATGGAGGTGATAGTCCCCGTTGGCGCCGCAGCTCTGAGCGACGGCGGCGACAAATGAGAGGCAGGGTCTGCAGTTCCAGGTCTTTTACTCACAAGTAGTTCAGGCGCTGACTCAGAGTACCAATCTCTGCCACGATGGGCTCAAGACAATCCCTGATAGTCAGCGGTCACCACCAGTGCCCGTGAAGTCTTTCTATGAAAGTGTCCCTCGGTTGCTATCTGGAACCCGGGCCAAGCCTCTAGCTCCAAGCCACGGGCCCACGAAGAGAGAGGAATGCTAAACTCCGGTTGTCTGTGCTCGATATTATATCAAGCTGTGCCCGGGAAAGTCTGTTCTAGTGAGATGGTTGCGCCTATGTCTTACCCCAAGTGGTGCCTGTCCTCAGTGGTTGTCCTAGCGACTGGGGAAGTCCCATGTTTCGTGATAGATAACCACCCTGTCTGCCCTAGTCTACCCCTCTGTGGGAAAGTGCCTGAAGCCCAGGAGCGCCACATTAAAAAAAAAAAAAAAAACCCCAAAACAACTCTTCCGTTTTGCTTTATGTAGCAAGAGTCTCTAAGGGGCCCTTTGCATACTACATCGTAGGTGCGATGTCGGTGGGGTCAAATCAAAAGTGACGGACTTCTGGCGTCGCTGTGTAAATCGTTTTAACTATGATTACCGAGCGCAAAAGCGTCGGTATCGTATGATCGGTGTAGTGTCGGTCATTTTCATTATTTTGGCTGCAGCTACGGTACGATGTTGTGCCTCGTTCCTGTGGCAGCACACATCGCGGTGTATGAAGTCGCAGGAGTGAGGAACATCTCCTACCTGCATCCTGTCTGCAGTGCGGAAGGAAGTAGCTGGGTGGGATGTTTACATCCTGCTCATCTCCGCCCCTCCGCTTCTATTGGCCACCTTAGGAAGGAGGTGGGTCGCAGGGCAGGTAAGTGCATGTGAAGCTGCCATTGCGATAATATTCGCTACGGCAGCTATCACAAGATATCGCAGCTGCGACGGGGGCGGGGACTATCGAGCTCGGCATCGCAGCATCGGCTTGCGATGTTGTAGTGTGCAAAGGGCCCCTAAGTGTGGCTATTCAATACCTTTTGCTTCATATTAATGCTATGCTTTTCCCCCATTAAGCTCCCACACATGAGAAGCCTGTATGAACAATGTTGCATGAGCCTCCTCCACCAACAGCACATGTAGCATTATACATCACCTGCTCAAGAGTCAACTGTAGAGAAAGCTGATTTGGCCTCAGAGGCTCTTTTGATGCACATAACCTGGTTTTGTTGACACAGAATTTTATTTTTGTGATGTATGTTCCTTAATCCACAGTCAAACATCTCACTTTACTGTATCATTTATTTACAACTTTTGTGTTAAAGCACATCAATTACCCTGTCCCAGAAAGAACTAAATTTTACCCTCCCACCTCAAAAAAAATCGAGAAAATTATTTATAGGTGCATGTAGCTTATCCAAAGGCAAGTCCAGCAAGACTTTTTACATGGCCAATCCGTTCCTCCTTTACTGAAAAATCAGTATTTGAAATAATGTGCAAATTAAGCTGAAAAGCTATGATAGATCTGAAGTTGTTGTCACTCCAGCTCTATTCCCTGCGCAGAACCACCACCTCCTGCTTGACTGATGGCTCTTTTGGTTGAAGTCACGCAGCATAAATGTTGTCAGTCAAGCAGGAGGAGGTTGCATTGGGCGAGGAATAAAACTGGAATGATAGAGGCTTCAGATCTACAAATGGTTCTACAGCCTGATGATTTCTCAGTAATGAAGGAAGGAATTGCCATGTAAAGGTCTTGCTGGACTTATTTTTGACAAGCTACATGTGAACATAAATAGTTTGTGTAATGGATAACCTAATGCCTCTGGTATTCCATGCCCGGAGAGGGTAGGAGCTACCGAATGTGAGATAATGATAAGGAAAAGATTCCAGTGAAGGATCCACATCCAAGGGTATGTGTGTGTGTATATATATATATATATATATGTGGCGCCCCTGACTTGGTCAGGCACCACTGAGTACTGCACCCATGCTGGGGACAGTACAATACAGGTAATCCAGATGGCTGACAGGGGTGTGGAACACAGGCGCATAGTGATCAGGTCTCACACATGTACCCATGAGAGGACCCCTGGGGATCCCAGGAGGGGGCAAAGCCTATACCTCCACTGGAATAGTGGCAGGGGGTTAAAAGCCTCCATCTCCTCTCAAGGGGTGTGGTGGAGAGTCTGGTTGCTAGGTGGCGTAGGCAAGAACAGGAGAGGAGGAGCAGTGAGTCAGTTAGAGCAGAGAACTCCAGAGGGCTCAGTGAGGAGCAGACCTGTGGGGCTGATGCTGTCTAACAGCGCCCGCGCAGTGACTACAGACGGGGGAGAACGGTCAACTAGGAGTGCTGCCTGAAAGCCAGCTTCAGCTAGAGAGTGCACGGAGTGGGAAGTAAGGAGACTTCTAGAGAGCACCAGGCCCAACCGGGCGGCAGATCCCGAAGCGAGGATAGATTCACCTTTCCCTGCTAAACCTGCCGGTGTGGGGCTCTTAAAGCCCACACCACAACACTACAAAAGCCGCAGCCACGTAACCGCAAGATTGGGCCCATAGGTCACAGGAGGCAAGAGGCTGGAGTGGCCTGGTCCGGGGAACAAGCACACGGCAAAACAAGAAGGGGAGAGAGGCTTGGAGCATCTTCCCTGGGTGACCCCCATAGGGACTCAAAGTCGGGGTCACCCCAAACCACCAAGGGCTAAGGAAGGCGAGTTTGTAGTCACCCTCATACAGTCAGCCGGAAGGATACCTGGTTCCCACCTGGTTCATCCCAGCTACGCCCGGGCTACTCACCCTGCCATCAAATGTGAGTAAAGCCCTTGAAAGACATTCCTGCCTGTGTGGTTATTCTGCGACTTGTGGTACTACAAACCTACACAGGGCCCTGGGGCTTGCCTCACTCTCAGGAGGCTCCTACATCTAACTGCACACACCATCAGCCCCAGGCGACCCTCAACCTGCAGTGGCGGTCCCTACTGGCCGCAATACTGAGAGTGGCGTCACGATCAAAAACAGAAGATTCCCTACCTGTGACCAGCACCAGCTACGTGGAGTCCCTGAAGGTATGCACCGACCCAACACCTGCGGGGCTTCACATATATATATATATATATATATATATATATATATATATATATATATATATATATATATATATATATATATATATATATATATATATATATATATATATATATATATATATATATATATATATATATATATATATATATATATATATATATATATATATATATATATATATATATAAATAACCTTGACACTAGACGACTTTAGAGTAGTCACCATGTGACAGCAATATTACAAATAGAGATTCCTAAATCTTATTGTAGTATAATGAAAAACTGAGTCTCCTCCTTTTTAATTGTGTTTTAAAGTGTGTACAAAAACTTTTTCATGTTTTGCATATGATTACTTTGACTCTGTGGTTTTTGCAGCTGTAGAACCTCATTCTCAGCTCTGCCTCGGAGCGGGTCTCAAATGCAGCTTCCAATCTCTTAAAGATGGCTGGTACCGAGACCCGATTTCTCCTCAGTCCACATCGCCACTTCCAGTTCAGCAGCGCCGGTCAGCTGCCCCAGTACTACGGATGCCCGCTGCTTTCCGATCAAGGCATACATATCAAGAACGTTATATATTTTCCTCCTGAAGCCCTGCAGCGCATCTGGTTGGCCATCATACTATAGGAGCCAGGCGGCACCAGGCACGTAGGGTAGAGTTATTGGCATTATAGGCACAACCGCCGCGGGCCCCGGTGCCGCCGCTTCTGGGTACAGAACGGCATCCACCGTGCCATCGTTACCCTGGTCGGGTGGAGGCAGCGCTGCCACACTTCCATCGTCTGGTGCCGAAATTCTCGCGCGCCCCCCTCGGTTTTCACTCAGCCCTTCTCTCTCTGTTGTGGCCCTCTGGGAACTTCCGGTTCTGGCCTCACACGCAGGACGAAGAGCGGGGCTTCTGCTTTGCTCACTTTCGCAGGGAAGATGGCATTTTTGGCACGAAAAGATGGCGGAAGATGGCAGAAAGGGGATCTTGACTTGCGGATTTTGGTCTTCAAGGCGCACGTCACCCAGGTAAGTGGGTCCTGCTCGTATCCTGTTTGTGACGCCAGGTTTTTCGATGTGTACTGCCCCCGTGTCAGCAGCCGAGCTTCTCGGACCCGCGATGGCTTGAGGGGCGTCCGGACCAGGGGTCCCGCAGCCACTCGAATGAAGGGGGATATTTACAGGGGGTATGGTATATTGAGAGTTCATGACACCACCCGTGGTGTGTGGTAAGATGGAATACTACTGCTGCGGCTGAGAGTACCTGGTGGCGATGGAGAGGGCAGCCAGGTGTTTCACCCCTCCACGGGTAGGGGGAATTCCCCGGGATTCGGTGGAGGTGACAGGGAGGTAAGGGTCACTTGCGTACTCATTCAGTCCAATAACGCTGACACCGCCAACTGTAGTAAAGCAAAGTTCTAGACAGCGCTGCCGCTGAGGGGGAGCACGTTTGGGTCCCGTTTCTGTTGGTGTTGCCTGTTGATCTGTGACCTTTTCCTGTGGCACCTTGTTTCTTTCTGGTTTGTGCCTGTAGCCTAAAACTAGTCGGGTCCCACTCCCAAGTATGGCTAACTGAGGGAGCTTGCTCTCAGGGTTCACACTTGGGATTTCTTGGACTGTATTTGTGGAAAGTCCTATCCCTCTCGTTGCGCTAGTACCCCAATTTTGGAGCGGGTGGAGAGTGGATCTTAAAGGCTCCGTTCTCGTCGGGCGAATTGTCAGGTTGCCTCAAGCTACTCCTTGACCTAGGGTCCACGTACCCCATTGTGCCCTGGTCCCAGCCCAGTGATGGTACAAGGCCACTGGCTGTCCTCCACGACAATGCCGTGTCCCTTGTCACGATCTCCTGCAATCGGGGGATCCAGCTCCTACCAGGCCCAGACCAACGTCTGCTACCTAGTAGTTCTAAGGAGCCCAGCTCCTGACTTCCTCTCATTTTCACCTCCAACTCTACACTCTCCCTTTCTCTGACTGACTCTTGACACTCCTGACCTCCCCTTAACCAACCCCCCAAGTGGGCGACCCTATTCCACTCAAGCCGTTCACTGGTGGGTGTGGTGCAGAGTGTTCCTAGGATTTTGATTAGCTGGTTTTGGCAACACCAATGGTTAGGGACCCGTAATGAAGGAGGTGGATATTACACAGAAGGGCAGATTGCACAATACCCTGTGACGACCTGATAGGCCAGGGCATCACACTTACATTCTATAGGTTTTTGGGAGGATACAATAGGTGGGGTGTTAGTTGGGCGGCAGTTCTGGCACAGTGGTGAGGCAGTAGCTGTGGTGGTGATGAAGCAGTGGGGTCTTTGGAGACTGTAGGCATTTCTGAATAGATGAGTTTTCAAGTTCCGTTTGAAACTTCCAAGTGTAGCAGAAAATCTGACGTGTTGAGGCAGCAAATTCCAGAAGACAGGGGATGCTCGAGAGAAGTCTTCGAGATGGTTGCATGAGGAACGAATGAGAGAGGAGGAGAGAAGGAGATCTTGGGAGGACCGGACAATATGTGTTGGTGAGTAGTTCGGCGATATACAGAAGAGACAGATTATGGAAGTCTTTGTTGATCAGTGTTAGTAGTTTGAATTGGATATCGTGGAGGATTGGGAGCTATTAGAGGGATTTGCAGAGAGGAGAAGTAGGGTGGTAGTAAGGAGTAAGGTGGATCAGTCGAGCAGCAGAATTAAAGATGGACTGGAGAGGTGTGAGAGTGTTAGCAGAGAGGCCACAGGAGGATGTTGCAGTAATTGAGGCAGGAGATCATGAGGGCATGCACTAGCATTTTTGTAGATTGAGAGTTGAGGAAAGGATGAATTCTTGAAATATTTTAGAGTTGAAGATCGCAGAAGGTGGTGAGGGATTGGATGTGTGGTATGAAGGACAAGGCAGAGTCGAAGGTCACTCCGAGGCACCAAACTTTGGGTAATGGGGGGAGTGTGATGTTGTTTATTGTAACTGATAGATCAGGTAGGGAGTGTAGGTGAGATGGAGGGAATATGATTAATTAAGTTTTGGCTAGCTTTAGGAAGGGAGAGGAGAAAAAGGGGGATATGGCCAATAGATACTCTGGGATTCTGGACAGCAGAGATGTGACATCTAGGCCAGAGAGGTAGATCTGAGTGTCATCAGCGTATAGGTGGTACTGAAAGCCATTGGACTTTGAGATGTCCCAGGACAAATGTATAGATGGGGAAAAAAGTAAGGGTCCCAGGACAGAACCTTGAGGTACTCCAGCAGAGAGGGTTTGATGAAAAGTGGAAGACACTGTGTGAGAGTGGGAGACCCTAAACGTGCGGTTGGAAAGGTATGAAGAGATCCAAGAGAGGGCAAGGTCTCTGACACCAAGTGAAGAGAGAATCTGTAACAGGAGGGAGTAGCCGACAGTGTCAAAGGTTGAGGACACGTCTAGAAGTAGGAGTATAGAGAAGTGGCTGCTAGCTTTGGCAGTAAGTCACTTGTGTTTTTAGTCAGGGCATTTTCAGTAGAATGATGTGGACAGAAGCTGGACAGTAGGTTGTCAAAGAGAGACTTAGATGAGAGGTGGGAGGGAAGTTTAGCATGGACTTGCTGTTCAAGGAGTTTTGAAGCAAACAGGAGTAGCGATATGGGGAGATAGCTGGTAGTAGCGTTTGGAAAGGAAAGGTTTCTTTAGGATGGGTGTGACTGTTGCATGTTTAAAAGCAGAAGGGAAGGTACCAGAGGTTAAAGATGATTGGGTAAGGCTGGAATAAGCATAGTGGTGAGGTTGGGGGGGGGGGTTGGGATGGGGTCAAGTGCGCAGGTGGTGAGGTGCGCTTTCGAGAAAAGATGTGCAAGCTCTCCTTCAGTGACGGGGAGGAGGGGACTTTATGGGGGAGGAGCAGTGGTCTGTTTATATGAAGGGGTTATGGTGATTGAGCAGAGAAGACTTGCCTTGTTTGGTCAATCTTTTCTTTGAAATATGTGGCAAAGTCCACATATGGAGGTTGGAGGGGGCAGTGGTGGGCGAAGGAGGGAGGTGAAAATATTGAATAACTGTTTGGGGTTTTGGCATAAAGATGATATGAGGGTTCTGAAGTAATCCTGTTTAGCAGAGGTGAGGGCCAAACAAAATGTGTGAATTGCATTTTTTAATGTGGGGAAATCTTTCTGGGAGTGCGTTTTCTTCCTCCGCTGCTCAGCAGCTCTAGACACTTGTCAAAGTTTTTTAGGGAGGCTGTTGTGCCAGGATTGTCTATTGATTCATCTCACTGTGACATGCATGAGAGGGGCGAATGAATCAATAGCTCATGTGAGTGGCGTTGTAGAAAATGGTGACACTGTCAGTGTTGTTGAGTGAAGATCTGGAGGACAGCGGTAGGATAGAGTCAGAGAGGGTGTGCATGTTGAGATGTGCAAGGTTTCTGAGGGGGTGTGCTAGGTGTTGGACAGAGGGGGCAGGTGAGGAAGACAGGGCTGAAAAGGTCAGTAGGTTGTGGTCAGATAAGGTCTAGTGTGTGTGTGTCCATCTTTATGGGTGGCAGAGGTGGACCACTGAGATAGACGAAGCAAGGGACAGGAGTTTGGAGGCTGCCAACTGGCGGGTATCAGTGGGGATGTTGAAATTGCCCATGATTGTGCCACCCCCGTGGAAGCAGCCGAGCTGCTCAGATCCGGGTTCTCAATGGCTCGAGGGTCTCTGGACCCGGGGGTCGTGCGGCCGCTCAAATGAAGGGGTATTTCCAAGGGATTATAGAGTTCGTAATGCCACCCGTGGTGCGCGGTAACTGGGGTGAATACCGCCGCTGCCGTTGGGGAGTACCCGAGGTGATGACGGGGGGCAGAAAGGTGTTGTGACCCTCCACGGGTAGGGAGAATGCCCCGGGACTCGGTGGAAAGGTAAGGCTGTGGGATACAGGGATCACTCTTGTACTCACTCAGTCCATTAAGCAGACACCAACAACCAGCTAAACCAAATCTCTGGACACCGCTGCCGCTGAGGGGAGCTAGTTCGGGTCCCGTCCCCAATGGTTCTGCCTGATGATCCGTGACCTGCCTCCTGGCACTAAGTTTACTTCTCTGGTAGTGTGAAACTTGCCGAGTCCTGCTCCCCACTGTGGCTAAGTGTGGGAGCTTGCTCTCAGGGCTCACGCTTGAGATTTTCTGGACAGTTTTGAGTGGAAAATCCTATCCTCCTTGTTGCGCTAGTACCCTGATTTTTGGAGCGGTTGGGAACAAATCTTGAAGACTCTGTTCTCCATGGGTAAATTATCAGGTTGCGTGCAGCTACTCTGACCTAGGGTCCACGTACCCCTGTCATGTCTCAGTCCCACACCGGTGATGGTGCAAGGCCGCCGGCTGTCCTCCTCGACAGATCCGAGCCCCTTGCCATGATCCCCTGCGACCGGGGGTCTGACTCCTCTAGACACAGACCACCGTCTGCAACCTAGACAGTTTCCTTATGGGAGTCACCGCTTCCGACCTCCTCAGAGCTCCTCACAGCTCGAGAGCTACTCTCTAACTGACTCTCTAACCGACTGACTATACTCCCCACCTCACCTCCCTGACACCCCCAACCCCCCCCCCCCCCCCCCCAGGTGGGCGACTTTATTCCACTCAAGCCGTCCACTGGTGGGTGAGGTGCAGGGTGTATCTAGGATTTGATTAGCTGTTGTAGGCAACATCATTTGGTTAGGGACCCATTACCAAGAGGGAGGTGGATATTGCACGGGAAGGTAGATTGTGCAATACCCTGTGACGACCTGATAGTCCAGGGGCGTCACATGATGATAGTGGGAATGTTAGCAGAAAGGCAATGTAGAAACCAGGCAGAGAACTGGTCGATGAAGGCAGTGGTAGGGCCCGGGGGGTCTGTATATGACGGCCACTAGGAGGTTGGAGGGAGAATAGATGTGGACAGAGTACACTTTTTTTTTTTTTTTTTTTACAGAGTAAAAAAATATGCAAGCTGCAAACAGTTAAAGAGAGGTAACTCTTACCTTCTGGTCACTTCGGGGACATTTCTGCTATATTTCTGATAGCCCACTTAAAAAGTCACACCAGACCATTGTCATATCAGACCGGGCCCATCACATTTTAAACCTCTCTAAAGGCACAGAAGATGTCTCAGGTGTGAGCAGGAGAGAGGTGTGACACCCTGGACTATTCAGGTCGTCACAGGGTTGTGGACAAACTGCCCTTCCCATGCATAGCTCGACCCCTTCCTTGGTTCTGGGAACCTAACCTGCAGTACTGCTTCCACCACCATTCACAAATGCTAGATACACTTTGCACCACACCTGTCAGGCACACCAGTGGGCTGCTTAAGTAGGAATAGGGCCGCTCACCCAGGGGTCAGACAGGAAGGTGGGAGGCGTTGGCGTAGTCGAGTAGGAACCCTCGAGCTGTGAGGAGCTCTGAGGAAACTGGGAGTTGGAGCTCCCAAGGGGAAAACCGACTAGGTCGCAGATGGTGGTCTGGACCTAGAGGAATCGGACCCCCGGTCGCAGGGTATTGAGGCTAGGTGCCTGGAACCTGTCAAGGAGGACGGTCAGCAGCCTGGTCCTATCACCGCTCCGGGACCGAAGGCACGTCGGGATACACGGACCCTAGGTTGGGAAGAAGCTTCAGGCAACCCTGTAATTAACCTGCGGAGAACAGGGCCTTTAAGGACTGTTTCTGTACCGCCCCGGGGCCCAGCCGGCTGCCGAGCCGCTCGGATCCATGCTTGTCGGTGGGTGGGTCGAGCTCCTCATGGACCCAGGGGTCATGTCGCTCTGAAAGGGGGTTGGCGCTTCATGTAGGGACTTTGGTGGGGAGGTCCGAGGCCGGAGCCGTGGTCGTTTGTAGGAGATTTGAGTTCGTGATGCCACCCATGGGTTGTGGTGAATGGATGGACACCACCGTTGACTAGGCTCCCGGGGACGGTGTTGCGCAGCTTGGTGTTGACCCCTCCGTGGGTAGGGGGAACGATGGTCCCGGGGGCCTGAGGGAGGTGCTGAGGCGGGGGATTGGATGCATGCTGGCATGTCGGTGCGGTGCGCAGCCCAAAGGCACTGTTGTACTCACTATTTACAAACATGCTGGAGTCTCTGGTAGACCAAACAAGATGGTGAACGGTGCCCGCAGCCGGCTGCGGTTTTCCCCTTATCAGGTTGGTGGTTTCCGCCTTTTCTCCTGCACCTCACTTATGTAGAAAATGTCGACTCCTATGCCTGAGCAACGGTAGTCCACTCCCCAGCTTGGTATGTGCTGGGAGAACCCTTTTTGCCCACAGACGCTGGCTCGTCGGGGCTCTATACCTGGGCGGTGGCGTTACCCTAATGGTTGGGCTGTTGTCTTCAGTCGGGTCTTAGGTGGGAAAGGTCCTAAAGTCCAGTCCTCAATCAGTTGATTTGACTCAGCTCGGTTGTTTCTAGGCCTCATACTGGGTCTGAGTACCCCTCCTGGTGCTCCGGTTTCCAATCGGTTCCCCGGTTCGGTACCGGTGGGCCATCGCCCGTCCCTGGTCTCTACGGTTCCACCGGCTGTAATCCCAGCTCCTGCAGGCGGCCACCACCATCTGCCTCCTTGCCAAAGGTGACTGGGCTCCAACCCAGACACCTGGTGTAGACTATGGCAGGCCTGGACACAGGTCTGTCCTTGAACTTCACTCCACTCCACTGTCCAGATTAGACTCCACTCGACTGTTTTTCCTGCCTCCGGGCTTGTGAACTCCTCGGTGGGCCCCCCCTGGTGTGAACATCAAACCTGGAGGAAGGTGACAAGGCTTTTGTAGGTTGACTGCTGTCACCTTATTAAAGGTGGGGGGGGCGTGTGTGTACGGGCCTACCTGTGACAACTAGAGATGAGCCACACCCCTAGAGTTCGGTTCGTCGAAGGGTGCCCCATTCGACGAATCGTTCGACGAACCTCTCGAACCCCATTGAAAACAATGGGAGGCAATCACAAACACCTGGAAAACACCCTGAAAGATGTCCAAAAGGTGACAAACCACTCACAAGACAACACAAACACATGGGAAAGTGACAAGGACATATACTCATGTGAAAACAAAACAGCTGGATGAGGAAAAAGAGGAGGAGACACAGATATGAGTATATGCAAGGGAACATCGATGCCATTACTGTGCAACTTGAGCCTTGCTCATTTTAGGCTTCCAATCTGGAAAAATTGCCTGAGCTCGCCACGTCCGGCTTGGGGATCTTGTTGTGTCCGGCAGCCAGCATTCTCTCGGAACGTGTCTTTAGTGCTGCTGGGGGTGTGCTGACAGGTAAGCACACGCGTCTGTCCACTGACAATGTGGACATACTAACGTTCACCAAGATGAGGAAGTCCTGGATCACAGAGGACTTTTCTTCCCCCTGTGTCAGCCAGGGGAGATGACAGGCTGGTGTATTTTTGAGAGTGCTTCATGCAAAGCATCTTTTTCATTTTGAAAATGGGGGTCAACTGATGCCAGTCAAGTGGGGTGTGTGTGGCTCAATTAGTGGAAACGAGGGAGACTGTGGTTGGCGTCCCCTCGCTGTGTTTTAATGATTTTCGAAGGGCATGACATGCCTAAGAGGTTGAGTTTCAGCATCTGCAACTTATTGGCTACAGAAAGGCTGCCTTTACACCCTTTTGAGAACGATGATTTTCGAGACCTTATGCCCATCACAGTGCCCCAAGAGCCGATGCCCAATCGCCACTCCTTCTCCAAGAAAGGCGTGCCCACGCTACACCAGCATGTCGCACACAACATCACTGCTTCCTTGAGAAACTGTGTGTGACAGGGTGTATTTCACAACAGATACTTGGACCAGTAAGCATGGACAGGGGAGTTACATGTTGCTGACTGGGCACTGGGTAACTATGGTGAGAGATGGAGAAGGGTCTGCTGTACAAGTCTTTCCGTCCCCACGAGTTTTGTCAATCCTTCCTCTGTATGTAGAAGTTCCTACACTGCTTCTGCCTCCTCAACCTCGTGTGGGTCTTCCACCTCGGCCCAAACCCTGTGTGGTCAGGCCACCCGCGTTGTAACTGTGCACAAGGAATCCCACACACCTCCATACCATGCTGGCAGCAGAGCTCAACAGCATGAGACGGTCAACTCTTTTCTTTGAAATGTCTGAATTGTCACACCGCTGAGGAGTTGTGGACCTGGAGAGTGAGACCGAGTTTCATCAATGGTTGTCTCCACTCAACCAGCAGCCAGGGAAGGCTGGGTGCGACAATGATGCAAACCTGGGTGCGGCCCTTCGCCGTGACAATGTGACACACGTGCCTTGTGTGGCTCACATGTTGAACCTCATTGTCCAGCAATTTTTAAAGCACTATCCTGGCCTACATGGCATTCTGCAGAGAGCACGGTGTAACACCTTCCTTGAGCCACACACTCAGATGGGCTGTAAAAGATAGGCTAGAGGGAAGCCACTCGCCAAGCTGGACCCCCAGAACCCTGAAACCCTTTAACACCTATACAGGGATTTGGAATTACACAGGGCCCAAGTTGATCAATACCTGTGGAAGGCTGCAGTTCCAGAGAATAGTAGTCATGCAGGGTCAAAAACATTAATTGAGGAAGAGGAACAGAATGGGACGGCCAGGACTTAATCAGAAACAAGCAGAGGTGAAATGCGGATCGGCTAACGAGGTACATAAACAGCAGGCAGGAAAAGTAGTCAGGAAACAAGCACACAAAATCACAAAACAGAACTGGGGGTGACAGTAACCAGAGGTTCATAGCTATGTCTGGCAGTGGTCAGCAGACAGGATGGGCCTAAAAAAGGGTGTGGTGTCTTCCCATTGGTTGTAGCTGAATGATGGTACTTCATCTGTGAGATACCCACCACCTACATTCAGCTAGTGGTTCTGCATCTGTCAAGGTAACGCAGCCCAGTGGGTAAGCATAACCTGCATCCACCTGCGCCGCTGGCATCGACTCCTCTCCCATCAGCACTATGCATGAAAGGAACACGTCACCTGGCGACCAGAGTACAAATTGATGGAGCGGACTCTGGTGGTGGTGCGGCAATGATGCAAACCTGACAGAGGGCCATCGTCAGGGCATTGTGACACACGTGCCTTGTATGGCTCACGTGTTGAATCTGCTTCTCCAGCAATTTTTAAAACCCCATCCCGGCCTACATGGCCTTGTGCAGCGGGCATGCTCGCTATGTGCTCACTTCCATCGTTCGCATCCAGCAGCTCAACAACTTTCATCGCTCCAGAAGTCTTTTGGTCTGACGGGTCAATGCCTCAAATGCGATGTGCCAACACGCCGGCATTTGAATCTGCACATGTTGCAGCATCTGTGGCAGCACCGCAGAGCCCTGCTGAAATATGTCATGACGTATACCCTGGGATAAGTTGATCCAGAGGTGGTGCAGATCACGCTGCTGGAGTGGTGTCAGATTAAGGACGTATGCACCCTTCTACACAGTTTACAACTGTCGACGAAGATGTTTAGCACTGGCGATGCCATTCTCAGCGTGACAATTCTGGTCATCTACATGATGGAGCACACTGTAAGCATTATTCGGAGTCAGGTGTTTGGACAAGAGGAAGGGGAGGAAGTACAGGAGGAGTCATATGCGGAAGGGATAAAAATATCTACAAGGTCCAAACGGTCAGCGGCACCTAGGCGGCAGTCATGGGACGGTGGGGGAGAGGGATTAACAAGGGCGCATAGTATCAGCAAAACTGCTGAGGAAGGTGCAGGAGCCCAGGAAGAAATGGAGGATGAACTGGCGATGGGCATGGAAGACTCAGCAGATGAGTGAGAGCTTTCTCACATTTTGGTTGAGGGGAGAGAGCAGAGGAAGGAGGCACGATTTTCACCTCTCCGCCACCAACACACCAAGGACTCTGTCCTCCTGGATGCACAAGACACATGAGCGCCTTCTTGCTGCACTACCTACAACATGACCCTCGGATTGGACGAATTCGAAGTAATGCTGACTACTGGGTTGCTACACTGTTAGATCCTCGGCACAAGACAAAATTTGGCGAAATAATTCCTGCCATAGAAAGGGACGCACATATGCAGGAGTATCAGCAGAAGGTGGTACGGATTCTTAGATCTGCATTTCCACTAAACACTGAGTGAATCTCAACACTTTGTCATGGATAGGAGGAAATGGTCTTTTACTTGTCCACATCTGAGGGACCGAGAGATGGCTGCTGTGCTGAGACGGCGTTGCGTACGGTGTCCCTGCAGAGTTGCACTTTTGGTCATATACAAAATGAGTTGAAAAAGGACAGATGCTGGTGGAAAGGGAAATGGGTGTGTTGGAAAGGGGGAAAAAAGTTTGTGTCCATGGGTTTGGTGGTTAAGCAACAGTAACATTTGCTGAAGAAACAACGTCTGTTATGGTGGGACTGGCAGATTTGGATAAGGTGGTATATACTATGTTACCGCTATATAAAAAAAATTAAGAAGAAAAGAAAGAGAAAGGTATATATCCCCCATCGCCAGTCGGTGTCCATCGTGCTCCCAGATGGAAAAGGTGAGGTTGGCAACTGGAAGGTTAGGTGGCGGATACAGAGCTGGGTGGCTCTGAAACTAATAGTAGCCTGAACAGAGTTAGACGACACTCGGATCTGGAGCGACACATGGTCCACACGCCCACCCAGCCCAGGAACTCCGTTAACACAGGGGCCATTGGGTATGCTGTCCGTGTGCTTAGGGGCCACACCTGTGGACAACATGCGCAGCAACAGCAGGACTGTTAATGCCACTGGGCTGCACTAGCAGGACTGGTAGGACAGGAGCTGGTCTTAAACATTCTGCGTTACCAACTGTGGTGGCGGCCTGCATCAACACCCTATCCCTGCCTACCTCTGGCCCTATCCCTGCCTACCTCTGGCCTAAAGCCGCAATGGGTTCAACACATGGAGGTGTGCTCTTTCGGAGCATAATAGAAGACTGCGCACCTCCTTGTTGGCTCCAGCCCCTTTTATAACCTGGGTCTGCCCCATACCAGGGTGGACCACAATGCACCTCCTGGAGACCAAAGCAGAGTGACACATCATGAGTGGCATAACTAGCGTCCTATTCGGAACCGCCACTTCAATGATGACCTCATGGCAGCCACGACCCAAACACCTCACCAGTCATCGTCTGACCAACAATAATGAGGTGACAAGTCATAGGGGCGGGCCTCTGGAAGCCAGTTGGGAGTTGCCTGGCCACATTGTCAGGACACCTGATGCCCTGTGGTCTATATGTGCCCCCCACATCAGGGGCAGGGCCAAGGAGTTCATTACCGGACCTAGCCTCTGATGCAGTAAGTGCCTGAGCATGCTCTGTAGCATGAAATACAGTCTCAGAGAAAAAGACTATCCGCTTCAGCATGCTGTCTAGGCACAACACAGGACTTGGACCCGGCATAGAGTGCAAGTACCTGTGCAAAGAGGCTTTTCGCACTAAGTGTGGGAGCATGCGCTGTAGCCCGAAATGAAGACTAAAGCGGGCTTTACACACTACGAGATCACTACAGCGATCTCGTTGGGGTCACGGATTTTGTGATGCACATCTGGCCGCTGTAGCGATGCCGTTGTGTGTGACACCGATGAGCCATTTTGCATCGTCGCAAAAAACGTGCAAAATCGCTCATCGGCGTCATGGGGGTCCATTCTCAAATATCGTTACTGCAGCAGTAACGAAGTTGTTCCTGCGGCAGCACACATCGCTCCGTGTGACACCGCAGGAATGAGGAAGCTCTCCTTACCTGCCTCCCGGTCACAATGTGGAAGGAAGGAGGTGGGCGGGATGTTCTTCCCGCTCATCTCTGCTTCTATTGAGCGGTGGTTCAGTGACACTGCAGTGACGTTGCTGTGATGCTGAACGAACCGCAACCTTAGAAAGGAGGCAGTTCTCCAGTCACAGCAACATTGCAGGGAAAGTAAGTAGTGTGACTGCTCCGGACGATGTTGTGCGACACGGGCAGCTTTTTTCTTTTTTTTTTTTTTTTTTTTGCCCGTGTCGCACAACAGATGGGGGCGGGTACGCACGATGGTGATAACTGTACCGATATCGCAGTGTGTAAAGCGGCCTTTAGCCTCAGGAATGGCACAGTCAGGCTGAGCATACTCAGTAGGCGAAACACTTGAGTTAGGCTGTGGCTGGGGTAAATCGGAACACACATGCGCACTAGCCGCCTCTCCACACTTAGACGTGGAGGAGAAGGACAAGCCGCGGCACAGCCCTAAATGGCAACTGAAGCCTGGGCGCAACTAGAAGCGCAGCAGGTTGCTTGCATTTACGGCGGCACCGATTCGTAACAACAAATAACAGCCGAAAGAACAGGTGTACTTCTTCCCGTGGATAATCTGATATGATCCTTGTTTTACGGACATGACCATCGCTAACAAATGTAGATGAGGCACCAAAACAGCTGCTTCAATGGATCTCAAGTGCGCCATAAAGTGGCCTGTCCTCCACCTCAAGTTCAATATCACAAATACTCCATTCCACTGTGGTGTCAACCCAATCGCACTTGCTTCCTAACAGCTCTCAAGTTTCCACCAGCCCTGCTGAGTGTGGGGTAACAGAGATGGTTGAGTCTGCAGTGCTGTTCAGTCACACTATATCCTGGGAATCAGAGGTCTGCTCCAAAGCTGCAATGAGTACAGACAAAAGTTATTATTATTATTATTTATTTATAGAGCACCATTGATTCCATGGTGCTGTACATGAGAAGGGGGTTATATACAGAATACATATACAAGTAACAATAGACAGACTGGTACAGAGGGAAGAGAGTACTGCCCTTGCGGGATTACTTTCTAAAGTATTTTGGGGAGGAGACAGTAGGTGGGGTGTAGGTTGGGCGGCAGCTCTGCACGGTGGTGGGGTCATTAAAGGTTAGTCATTTTTGAACAGATGATTTTTCAGCATACGTTTTGAAGCTTGCGGGTGTAGCAGATGATCTGACGTGTTAAGGCAGCGAGTTCTAGGAGACAGGGGAAATGATCTGCACAGATGGCCAGAAGCTTTGTGAGTCGGATCCAGGCCCCGATGAAGAAAGGGCTGAGCATAATGTACACCCTCATTTCCAAACCGTACATCATCCTGGTGGAGACAATGGGGAACATGATGAGGAGACTCAGATAACTGATTGTAACGACAACTTTACTATTCGGTCAGGGCAGGAAGAGGTTGTCATGGAGGACTCAGGACGAGGGGAATGAAAACACACAGGGTGATGATGAGGTTGGAGACCCCACTTACTGTCAAACCAAAGTCCGCCAGTCGATGACGTCAGCAGAGGAGGTGGAGGCGGATGCTACTGATGACGAGTTTATGTTGTGTCTTCCTGGACAGAGACAAAGTACTGGAAGCACGTCAACAACTGAATACTCGGCCACAACTCTGCCTCTGAGCAGAAGTCATGTTGGCTATGCAGGTCGCATGGGCTGTAGGCCTTGTCTAGCCTGGAACTTTTTGGACATCACAAAGGATCACCCAAGTCATGTAATCTGTAAGATTTGTCAACAATCTCTAAGTAGAAAGCAAAAACTCACAACTTTGAGTACTTTCTCCATGAAGTGTCACATGGATATGAATTGATAGCGTGAGGGTGTATTGCTCAGATTTAGCCACTGTCCATGCAACATGCTTATTTGCCGTTCATTACATGCATTGTTGCAGACTACACACAAGGGGCTGCTATTTTTTTGGATCTGCCTTTGTCTGTTTGGTCACTATAGCAATAGCAAATTGTTCTTCGGGTGTGGATTTGGAGATGCTGTCTATGAACAAAAGGAAAAGCTAAAGGTGTGTTACAGCAAGGAGCCACCGCGGAAACACTTTGTTCAATTGTGAGGGGAGTCGTATTGGAGTTTGGTGAGGAGCACTGTAACGCCAGTGAGCAGCATCCTGTGCCACAGACCAACATTCTTCCGATGCTGTCTATACTGTTTACCATGATAGGAGCGTAAAGTCTGTATTTCAGGCAACTGGACATCACAGTACCCGGGTACAGTAGGCTGTGCCCAGACAGTAATGCGTGCACGCAACAATTTGTTTTATTAGGAAAACGCATATCTGTTCTGGTTAGCCCGACTATATAGACAATAAGACTTGCTGCCTCTGCACTGTCAAATTGTCACGTACAGTTTAAATCATACAGGGACAACTACACATGTTTGCATTGACTGTTGCTTTTCAAAATTTCCATGACTGTGTTGCAGAGCTGTGTGGTTTGCATTCACACTGTTAGCAGAAGCCTCACAGATAAGGCAGATGATAACAAGGGTATTCAGGGGGGGTAATGTGTTTTGTCTATGTTTAGGTAGATAACTCGGAAGCTCTTGTGATGCACCACTGGTAAGTCGTGTTCGCGCGCACACACACACACACACACACACACACACACACACACACACACACACACACACACACACACACACACACGCTCAAACACACAATTACTGCTGCTACGCAGAGGGATTAGCAGGTAGTGGGCAACTGAATAGATTGTTCTATTATTTCAATTTTATGCATGGTTCTTATTGTTTGTTTTGGGAAAGTTAAACAATCATTTATCAACCCAACTGCCTAGAGTCCTTTTCCTGTTGCGTGGTTTTGCTGCATACTGGGGAGCCCACCCTGTACACGACTTTAAATGAAGCATAAGTCGCAATGGCAATTTCACTGTGCTACAATGCAGCCTAGCAGGGCTGTGCACCACCGCCTGCCCCATCAAGTGCATCTGCGTGCTCTTCATCTTCTGTGACTGTGGGGACAGCAGTCACACATGCTTTTTCACGTTGAACTTCCACCCCTTTACTCGTAAGCGGGAGTGTGATTGGCAGGTCGTCACTTGTTTTGGAAGTGGAAACAGATGGTATTGTTGAGCTGTCAGACATCGAACTACCATTGGATGAAGGCAACATTATATCCACGCCTGCACCTTCGTCACATATTGACTGGACTACCTGCAGTTAATAATTGCGTTCCAGAAATGGAAAAGCGTGTAGAATGCACATATGGTGTACCTTGCTTGGCAGCAAAGGAACACTAACTTCGTATTCCAGACAATTTTAGGATGGCAGAAAAAGTGTCAGCTCTTTGGGCAAATTAAATAGCTTGGCAAAAGTGAGCAGGTGGGTACAGTGGCCGTGTTCTGTGGGTACCAGGACAGTAAAGGAAGCCTCACTTTCTATCCCTCCTAATGATGAAATGCAGCAAGGAATTCCCTGAGTTTGCTATAAAAATAGCGTAGCAAAATGTGCATGAGGGTTGAATGCAGAGGTGGTGGGACTTGCTTGGCACAAGTGGGACACTAAATTAGTATAGCAGACACTTTGTGGATGCCACTAAGTTTCATCACTTTTTGCTATAAAAATAACGTAGCAAAAATGGGCAGGACGGTAGAAGGCAGAGGTGGTGGAACTTGCTTGGCACTAGTGGGACACTAATGTAGTATAGCAGACACTTTTTGGATGACACTAAGTTTCAGCACTGTTTGCTATAAAAATAGCGCAGAAAAAGTGGGCAGGTGGGTACAGTGGCTGGGTTCTGTGGGTCAGTGGACAGGAAAGGAAGCCTCCCTTTCTATCCCTCCTAATGATGAAATGCAGCAAGGAACTCCCTGAGCTTAGGTACACAGATGCTATCTAAAGCTGTGTACAGCGTTTCCACGGACCTACCTGTCAGCTATGGCTCTGAGCCCCAGGAAATCAGCCCTGAAAAGGGCTGAAATAAACTTCTGTCCCTATTCTGTACAGCGCTGTGTGTGTGTAGCGTACACAGCAGGAGCGGTGACAGGAGCTGCGTGAGCGGTGACTGTCACCCACTCGCAGAAGGCAGATAATGGGAAAATGGCCGTATTTATAATGCAAAGACATGTGACAGACAGCCTATGACACATGCCCTTGCTTATCTGGCAAAATGTGCACTTAGCTGTGTGTGTGCGTCTGGGATTGGCTGACATGCTGGCCTGCCCCACCGCACGCGCGCTTAGGGGGTAAAAAAAAAAATGGCAATCGCCATTCTCCCAACAGCACATGTCTAAACGCGTCCCCCCACACACTATACGCTGAAATTTGATAATAGTGTGAATCAGAGTGACTCACACTATTACAGTGAAAAGCCAGCTAGTAACTAGCTAGGCTTTTTGCTGATCGAACCGTTATCGAACGTAACTCTAGCTGTTGTGCTTTTTGCAAAAAGTTCGAGTTCAATCTCGAGCACCCCGCCCAAAATCACTCGAACATGAAATTGGCGAACCTCGAACCTCGCTCATCTCTAGTGACAACCTGGCTAGTCAAGGGTGTCACATTCCCACCAGCTCAGATTGGGGGCACTAGCGCAACGAGGGGGATAGGGCTTTCCTAGCAAGCGGCCCACTGAAATCCAAAGCGTGAGCTCCTGAGAGCAGGCTACTTCACCTAGCCACAGTGGGGAGCGGGGCCCGCAAAGCTCCAAGCTACCTTGCCACAACGGACAATCTAAATGGTGTGCCAGGAGGCAGGTTACAGACCACTGGCAGTGCTGCAGGGGACTGAACCCGGACGAGCTCCCCTCAGGAGACAGCGGCAGCCGTAGACTTGGTTTACCCTGTTGTCAGCGTTTGCTTCATTGAGTGAGTACCCAATTGACCCCTGCACTGCACTCCCACATCTCCATCCAAAGTCCCGGGGCCTACTCCTTCCCGTGGAGGGTAACGTCATCTTGCTGCCACGCTCAATCACTACGGGTGCTCCGAACACTGGCAGCGGCGGTACTCCCAATTACCGCACACCACGGATGGTGTCACGAACTATACCTTTCCCCTGTAAATAACCCTCACCTCCTTTTTCATTTGAGTGTGTCCCTGGTCCCCGGGTCCGGAGACCCTTGAGCCACGTGCAATCACCACCCCCGGAGCCGAGCGGTTCGATCCACTGCAGGGGCTGCACAGAGGAATCACAGGAAGACAGGACACAGGATCACAGCAGGGGTGAATTAGTAGGTAGAAACTAAGGGTACCGTTACACTTTAGCGACGCTCCAGTTATCCCACCAGCGATCTGACCTGGTCAGGATCGCTGGTGCGTCGCTACATGGTCGCTGGTGAGCTGTCAATCAGGCAGATCTCACCAGCGACCAGTGACCAGCCACCAGTGACTCGTGGAAGCAATGCTGCGCTTGGTAACTAAGGTAAATATCAGGTAACTAAGCAAAATCCTTCGCTTGGTTACCCAATATTTACTTTGGTTACCAGCGCACACCGCTTAGCAGTGGCTCCCTGCACTTGTAGCCAGAGTACACATTGGGTTAATAAGCAATCGCTTTGCTTATTTACCCAATGTGTACTCTGGCTACGTGTGCAGGGAGCCGGCACCTGCAGCCTGAGAGCGGCGGACGCTAGCTACCAAGGTAAATATCGTGTAACCAAGCAAAGCGTTTCGCTTGGTTACCCGATGTGTACCTTGGTTACCAGCGTCCGCAGCTGTCAGAATCCGGCTCCCTGCTCCCTGCACATTCAGATTGTTGCTCTCTCGCTGTCAAACACAGCGATGTGAGCTTCACAGCGGGAGAGCAAAGTCCAAAAAATTAACCAGCACTGTGTGTAACGAGCAGCGATTTCACAGCAGGGGCCAGATCGCTGCTCAGTGTCACACACAGCGAGATCACTAATGAGGTCACTGGCACGTCACAAAAAACGTGACTCAGAAGCGATCTCGCTATGTGAGAAGTACCCCTATGAGAAACATTTGGACTGCTTCACCGCAAGAAAGGTTGACACTTAAGATGGAAGAGATATAGACAGGTGTGAACTGGGATCAAAGAGAAGGATATTCAGTTAAGAGAGATATGGGGAATATGCCTGCAAAGCAACATACCGGGTGAAAATAGAGAGACAGGAAAAAAGACTACAGTGCATGTGGGGAATATGCCAGCAAAGCAATATACCTGTGGATGAAACAGATGGATTGGATTGTCAGATCAATAGAGGTGGCAGCATTCAGTAGGCTATATTTTGAATTACATTTCTGGTATATTTCTGATAGCCCACTTAAAAGTCCCACTTGATAACATCATGCTCAGACACTATGCCTTGTCTCGTGCTTTTGAGTTGCACAGACAGGCCCCACTGGTGACCAACTGTGTGCTCATTAGTGATTGGTTTTGAAGAAGGTAATCTCTGCTGGTTACCTCTTGCATCATATGTTGTGGGAGACCTATCAGAGTAACTTCCCACCTATTTAAGATGGTGGAGCCTGTCTTCCCATGCCAACTATAGCTTTTAATAATCCAGTCTTTGTGTTCCTGTTACTGGTGATTTATTTCATGCTGCTTGGTGTGCTGTGGAAATCTTCTTGTTATCTGATTATTTCTTCTCTGCTCTTTATTTCCTCCTTATCACGTATTGTTTTATATCTCCGTGTGTTCTAACTGTGTGATGGCTTTTGGATTCCCCATCTGTCTTTATTTGTGGGTTCAACCACCTGTCCTGCTCCTCTTCTGGTGTGGGGAAGAGGGGTTATTAGATCAGGGCTAGCCAGTAGCAGGGCAAGGAAGGTGGCCTAAACACCTTCACCATTAGAAGCATCTATGGGATTAGGGGTAGCTAGAGCCCCCTTGCCAGTCTAGGAGCCCCCCCCCCATGTCACACACGGTGGCAATTGCACTGTGCACTGTGCACTCTGACCTATCTGTAGGCTGTAACATCCTAAAATGGCCATTGCTTTCTCTGCTCTAATTTCTTTATGAAATATCCCTCTATTTGGCTGAGCTAGACCATGTGATGTAATGGCTGCAAGATGTTATGGGGGAAATGGTGCCTAATGTCAAGAGCCTGTTCTCTGGCTAATGAAATGTGTGACATTTTTATTTTGCGATCTATATAAATGGAATCACTAGCTTGTTTCAATATGACAAATTTTAAAGAAATTCAACTTGAAGTTTGCAGCAAATTGATGTGCTCATCTCTGGAAAGTATTTCTGCCTTGCTGTATGAATGCTATAGCTTTCTACTCTACATTCAAATAAACAATGGCAATAGTGCAGGATATGGGAGAGCCTAAAGTGCCCAGCACAGATGTGTGCATTTTTGGTTCTGATTTAATCACCAGCTTTGGCTTTGTTTATTTCTTTTAATTCTAATTTATTTTTACTTTTGGATCCTGGTTTGAAATTTGATATTCCCATTCATATGCCTTTTTTATTTTTCCTAGAAACAGACACTTATCACCCTAACATGTCAGAAGAGGAATATTCCTTTCTAAAGATTAGAAGGCCTTCAAGAAAGATGAAATTGATGAAGCATAGCACGCCCTTAACAACATATTACACAAACAGTTTACCAACTGTAAGCGAATGTGAAGAAGATTATTACCTTGCGAACGAGAATTCTAAAATGGAGACACAACAAGATAAAGATGTTAACACTAATTTGCCAATGAATTGTGAAGACACTGGCATACTGTTAGAAAATATATCTCCACTTCTGGTGACTGAGAATTTTGCAGATCAAAGCCATGGAATTGAAGATTCACCAAGAGAGCTATCGCATGCAAATCAGTCCGAAAATGCCACCCTGGAGACTTCCACCAGACGTTCGTTTTCAAAGACCCATAGGAAATATTATAAGGCAAAAAAAAATAAAAAGCTACTGATAGTAAGTATGCACAAGAATTGCAGGCTGCGTGATATGTTGGCATTATTACCGTATGTTGCTACAGCAATACCCATGCTGAATATATGATACTAATAGTGAGATGGAAATGGTTGCAACACATGTAGGTCAATAAATAAGTCACAAATTTAAAAAAAAAAATCATAAAATTATGGTTAACCCCTTCAGCCCCAGTTTCTGTTTTTATTTTTTTGTTTTTGTTTTGCTCCCCTTCTTCCAAGAGTCGTAACTTTTTTACTTTTCTGTCAATCTTGCCATATGGGGCTTGTTTTTTTGCAGAATGAGCTGCACTTTTAAATGAAACCATAATTTTTACCATATATTGTACTAGAAAACAGCAAAAAAATTCCAAGTGTGGAAAAACTGCAAAAAAAGTGTGATCACACAATAGTTTTTGGGTTATTTTATTCACCATGTTCACTATATGGCAAAACTGATGTGTTGGTGTGATGTCTCAGGTTGGTGCAAGTTTGTAGACACCAAACATGTATAGGTTTACTTGAATCTAAGGGGTTAAATAAAAATTCACAAGTTTGTCCAAAACAAGTAACACACGTTTTGCACCATTTTCCCGAAACATTGACTAAACATTTCAGTGACGGCTAATTTTTTTGCGTCTCGAGCCTGACATTTTTAATGGAACCATTTTTGCGCAGATGCTACGTTTTGATCGCCTGTTATTGCATTTTGCGCAAAACTTGCGGTGACCAAAAAACGTAATTTTGGCGTTTGGAATTTTTTTCCGCTACGTCGTTTACAGATGAGATTAATTGATTTTATATTTTGATTGGGCATTTCTGAACGTGGCGATACCAAATATTTTCAATGGGGCAAAAAAGCGGTTATTTAAACTTTTAGGTACTTAAATTTTAAAAAAGAAAAAGAAAATAAAACTAGTCCCCCTAGGGGACTATATGGATCAACAATGTGATCGCTCTGCCCTATCTGTAGATCTCAGCTAAAGAGGTGAGAACTGCAGATATGGTGCTTTACTCTCAATACTGGCACTATGCCGGCACCAAGAGAAAGTGACTCATGTTAGCTACAGGTGTCATCACATGACCCTGTGCTACCATGGCAACCACCGGAAGTCACGTGATCATGCACGTGACTTCCGGTGGGGGTGGCGGTAAGTAAAAGTAATGGCCACGCGCATATACATCTCGCTGCCAAATTTTGTCAGCAAGATGTAAGGGGTTAAAAGTTGCGGGTGGAAAGCAATTCCACTCGCAACTTGCAGGCACACATGTCAGATGTTGAAAACAGCTGATGTGTAAAGATCGCTGCGGCCTGCCCACGGCTGCTCGCGGAGATTAACCTTACACGATCCATGATGGATATATCCGCCATGGGTTGTGAAGAGGTAAAATTATTAGTGGCCTATATATAATTTGCAAATGCATGGATTTGCACAATATAGTGTGTGTGTGTGTGTGTGTGTGTAATATATATAATACGTGTGTGTGTGTGTGTGTGTGTGTGTGTGTGTGTTAGGTATAGAACAATTTGGACCGTGACACAAGTTTTGGCATTTTAGCTGTTTACCAAAATATATTCCATTTTTTTTTTTTTTGGGGACCAAGAGTAAGTGGACAGTTTTCTCAAAACCTCTTTAAGGCTATGTGCCCACGTTGCGTTTTTTCTTGCGTTTCCACAGCATTTTCAACTGCAGCGTTTTAATGCCAAAATGCATGCGTTTTGATTTCCAATCAAAGTCTATGAGACATATGGAATTCTTGTGGACACCATGCTGTTCAAAACACTGTTTAATTTGCATATTTTTGGCCAAAAACTCAGGACTTAAAGAAGCAACATGTCAATTGTTTTTGCCATTTGAGCTGCGTTTTGATAACATTAGAGTCAATGAGAAGATACAAAATGCATCCTAAATCAAACTCCTAGTGTTTTACATGCTTTTTGGATGCAGAAAACAAGCGTTTTTGACAATTTAATTGCATGCGTTTTCGACATATTAACCCCTTAACGACCGCGGGCCGTAAAATTACGTCCTAGCGGTCATAATGTTACTGCCCGCGGTCTGCCGGCGGCAGCATGCGCGATCGGCGCACACCTCAGCTGATTTTCACAGCTGAGATGTATGCCTGCTAGGCACGAGCAGAATCGTTATCTGCTCGTGCCGTTTAACCCCTTATATGGCGCTGTCAATATGTGACAGCGCCATTATAAGCGCGATCGCGGTAAACTTTTACTTACCGCCCGATACCGGAAGTCACGTGACGCGATCTTGTGACTTCCGATAGTTGTCATGGTAGCACAGGGTCATGTGATGACTCCTGTACTACACCTGACTTGCTTTCACTTTCGCTGTGCCAGTGGCACAGCAAAAGAGAAAGAGAGCATATCTGCTGTTTACAGCCTTGTAGCTGTGATCAGCAGATACTACAGAGCGATCGGATTGCTGATCGCAATAGCCCCCTAGGGGACCTAGTAAAATAAAATAAAAAAAGTTAAAAAAAAAGTTTTAAAAAATTAATTAAACCTAAATGTTCAAATCACCCCCCCATTCGCCCCATTGAAAATTAAAGGGTTAAGAAAATAAAATATACACACATTTGGTATCGCCGCGTTCAGAAACGCCCGATCTATCAAAATATAAAATCAATTAATCTGATCAGTATACGGCGTAGCGGGAAAAAAATTCCAAACTCCAAAACTACTTTTTTTGTCGCCACAACTTTTGCGCAAAATGCAATAAGAGGCGATCAAAACGTCGCATCTGCGCAAAAATGGTACCGTTAAAAACGTCAGCTTGAGACGCAAAAAATAAGCAGTCACTGAGCCATAGATCCCGAAAAATGAGAACGCTATGGGTCACGGAATATGGCGTAAAACGTGCGCCACTTTTTTCGGACAAACTTCCGATTTTTTTTTTTTTTTTTTTTTTTTTTTTTTTTTTTTTCCCTTATATAAAAGTAAACCTACACATATTTGGTGTCTACGAACTCGCACTGACCTGAGGCATCACACCCACACATCAGTTTTACCATATAGTGAACACAGTGAATGAAATATCTCAAAAACCATAGTGCTATCGCACTTTTTTTGCAATTTTTCTGCATTTGGAATTTTTTTGCCATTTTTCCAGTACACTATATGGTAAAACTGATGGTTTCATTTAAAAGTACAGCTCGTTCCGCAAAAAATGAGCCCTCACATGACCATATTGACTGAAAAATAAAAAAGTTACGTCTCTCAGATAAAGAATGGCGAGAAAAAAAAACGGAAAGCGAAAAATCGGCTGGTCGTGAAGGGGTTAAATGCATGATATGTCCCTTTACACACACAGTCCGACAATTAAAATTAAGAAAAACATTAAATTAACGTTATTTTATACATAAATATTAACAAACATTTATCATTTTAATAAAATCAGCTATTTTGTTTATGATTATCTTGATATTTGTTATAATTTTTTTCTATTTTTTTCATAGTGTTTGAATGTTAAAACTTTATTTAGCAGTGTAGTTGTCATCAAAACGCATCTGACTTTAAGCAATGAAAAAGCATGTACATCGCGGTAAAAACGCAAGCGTATTCATAGCGTTTTTGTCGTCAAAAGCAACTTTGGCAAATACCATTTCTGCCAAAGGGTGCGTTTAGAACTGCAACTACTTCGACGCAACGTGGGCACATAGCCTAACCCCTTAATCTCTGAGTGATTTTCCATTTTTCATTTTCATCTTGTCCTCTTCTTGCAAGAGCCTTCGATATTGCCATATTAGTGCTTATTGTTTGCAGGATGAGTTGTACTTTTGAATAAAACCATTAGTTTTACCATGTAGTGTACTGAAAATCAGTACAAAAATTCCAAATATGAAAAAATAGTGGAAAAAGTGAAACTCCACAATGGTTTTGTTTTTTTGTTTTTTTTATTTTTTTTTAAATCATGAAATTCATGAAATACTTAAAAAAAAAAAAAAAAAAAGGGCTTCCCTATTTTTTTTTAGTTCCCAGCCGGGTACAAATAGGCAGCTGGGGCTTGGGGGCAGCCCGTACCTGCCTACTGTACCTGGCTAGCAGCATACAAAAATATGGCAAAGCTCACGTCATTTTTTGGGGGGGCAAAAAACTCCTGCATACAGTCCTGCATGGAGTATGCTGAGCCTTGTAGTTCTGCAGCTGCTGTTTGCTCTCCTCCATACAGACAGCAGCTGCAGAACTACAAGGCTCAGCATACTCCATCCAGGACTGTATGCAGGAGTTTTATGCCCCCCAAAAAAATTCTGTGGGCTTCGCCATGTTTTTGAATGCTAGCCAGGTACAGCAGGCAACTACGGGCTGCCCCCAGCTGCCTATTTTTTTTTTTTTTTTTTTTATTTTATTTCATGAAATAATTAAAAAAAACAAAAAAATGACATGGGCTTAGCCCAATTTTTGTGTCCAGCCAGGTAAAACTAGGCAGCTGGGATTGGAATCCGTAGCGCAGGGTGCCCAAGCTTTCTGGGCACCCTTGCTGCGAATTGCAGTCCGCAGCTTCCCCAGAAAATGGCGCTTTCATAGAAGCGCCATCTTCTGGCGCTGTATCAAACTCTTCCAGCTGCCCTGGTGATGGGTGGCTCACTGGGTAATAATGGGGTTAGGGCTTGCTGTATATTATCAACTGTCCCGAAGCCCGAAATTCATGGTGTCACGCCAATATTAGACATGGCCACCATGAATTTCTAGTACAGATAACAAAAAAAAACCACAACACAGGAAAATATTTTTATTAGAAATAACACAACACAATTAGTGACTCCATCTTTATTGAAATAATGAACCCCCCTCCAAAGTAATCCTGGGTCAAGGGTCCCGCGCCGTACAATCCGGATCCAATATCCTCTGATCGGTTTGCAGGAAGGCAAAGCGATCAGATGATGTGTCAGGTTCAAGGGCCTTAATCACATGACACAGCAGCTGATTGTATAAACAGCGTTTATACAATAAGCTGATACATCAGTGCAAAAAAAAACAAAAAACACAAACTAAACACTTCTGTGTAGACTCCTGTCTGACAGCAGCAGCTGATAGTTTGGCCGGCCTCACCGCTTGACTTCTAGTGTCAGCTGATGAGAGAGAGAGAGAGAGAGAGAGCTCAGCGTGGGGGCGTGTCTGACTGCAACCAATCATGGGCGCCAGTGGGTGGGGAAGGCACGAAATACATTGAATAATGAAGCGGCAGCCATTTTCAAAAGAGGAAAAGCTGCCGGAGATTTGTGATAGCCGTGCAGCGAGGAGCCTGTGATCAGTGAGTAGGAAAGAGAGAGGAATTGTGCTGGGGACGCAGGACACATGCAGATACGCAACATGTGCACATACTTACTGTGAAAAGCCACGCTTTTGGTGATCGAACTGTTCTCAAACGTAACTCGAACTGCCGAACTTTAAGCAAATCGTTTGAGTTCGTCAAACGACTCGAACACCCCCCAAAGTCACTCTAACTGAAATTGGCGAACCGTTCGACTCGACCATCGCTCAACTCTACTAAGAAGTTAAAAAAAATCAGTTTGTGCCCAAAAATAGAGCTTTTGTCGCCATTTTCCGAGACCCGTAGCGTTGTCATTTTTTGGGATCTGGGGCTCAGTGACAGCTTATTTTTGGTGTTTTAAGCTGATGGTTTTTAATTTATACAACTTTTGTGTAGACGCGCTGTTTTGATCATCGGTACTGCATTTTAAGGAAATGTTGCGGCGACCAAAAGTCATTTTTGGCTTTTGAAATTTTATTCTCGTCACACCGCTGATTTTCTGTTTTGATTGGGCATTTGTGAACTTGGTGATACCAAATGTGTTTTGTTTTTTTTTTTATTATTTTATTTTCAGTGGGGCAAAAGGGGGGGTGATTTTAACTTGTTTGGTGTTTTTTTTTTTTTTTTTTTTTTTTTTACATGTTTGTTGTTGATTTTACTAGTCTCCTTAAGGGACTTTGTCACTGCACAGTCCAATTGCCTGTGCATTTCTGTTTATCAGAGCAGCATCACTCTGATCAGCAGAAATGTGCCTCTCCTGTGAGTGCCGATGCTATGTCGACTCTCACAGGAAGTGAGTCATAGTACCTTTAGGGGTCATCAGTTGACCCCATGCTACCATGGCAACACCAAGGTGCCCTGTGATCATGTCATGGAGCCACTGGCGACGGAGAACAGCATGATCCCCGCCACGGCCATTTAACTTGCACTGTCAGTGTTTTGATAGCGCGATAAAAGGGAATAACAGGTGCGGGTGGCTCTCCGATCCATCAGATAAGCAGACATGTGCAGAGATAACCGCGAGCTCGCCGACAGAACCCTCAGTATCCAGAGGGAGACGACCAAGCACATACCAGTACGTCCTTAGTCGTAAAGAGGTTAATAGACTGCATGGGCTACAGTATTAACGCATTACTCAGCCATCAATTCAGCAGGTAAAAGGGCTGGAGCTGATTCCAAGAGTGCCATTTGCATTTGAAAACTGTTGCTCTTAACCCACAACATGTGATAAAAAGAGCTTTCAATGGAAGAGAAACAGACCATCATTTGGCTCAGAAAAACTAAGCAATGCATAACAGAGCAGAAATGTGGCCAAATGAACAATTTGGTACATTCTGCAAAAAAAGTGCACTGTGAGCTTGGGAACTCAAAAAAAACCTGGACATCCACAGAAGACAATGGATCATTGCAGAATCTTTCCATGGTGAAGAAATATTCCTTCACAACATCTACCCAAGTGAAGGACACTTTTCAGGAAGTAAGTTTTTCAGCAATTAAGTCTACCATAAAGAAGACTTCATGAAAGCAAATCGATGGCTCACTAGCAAGTGCAAACCATTAATCAGAATTAAAAAAAAAAAAAAAAAAAAAGAGAGGCCAAATTAGATAAAAAATAAAAAAAAATAACATTTAAAGAAGCCAACCCAGTTCTGGAAATTCAATATTTGGGCTCAGATTGGCTCATGATCCAAAGCATACCACATACTCTGTAAAACATGGTGGAGGCAGTGTGATAGCATGGGCATGTAGTGGCACTGGGTCACTAAGGTGTGTATTGATGATGTGACTGATTACAGAAGCAACCGGATGAATTCTGAAGTGTACAGGGCTATACATTCTGCTCAGATTCAACCAAATTCAGCAAGGTTGAATGGCACTTCATAGTACAGATGGACAATTTCCTAAAACATACTGCAAAGGCAACACAGGAGTTTTTTGCTTTTTTTAAGGCAAAAATGTGGACTAGTCTGCATTGGATGAGTCAATCACCAGATCAGGCCCTTGCGATTACATCGCGGGGGTCCAGATTGCAGGGGACAGGGAGCACAATGCCTCTCCCAATCCCTTGAGTGCTGCAATTGATATCGATGGTGGCATTTAGGGGGTTAAACAGCAAGTGATGGAGCAGACAATGTCCCTGGCTGTGATAGCTGAGGCTTGGCTGTCGGGTAAACTGAGTCTTTGATGGTGGTCGCAGGGGCACAGCACCCTGTACCCCCACAATTCCAAGGACGTATTGGTACGTCCTTCTTCGGAAAGCACCCGAGAAATTGGATGTACAGGTACATCCTTGGTCAGGAAGGAGTTAAGCTCAACTTAATGTTAAACTGAGCATACCTACGGTAGTATACAACTCTATACAGTTCCGTTTGCTGTGAATTGATGCATAATATTTACCCATTGCACATATCACTGGTATGCTCATTACCTTAGGGTTCCTTCCTAAATATAGTGTTTGGTTGACGTCCTTTAATGTTAAATCTGGTGGCATAGATTGCTATCTGCCTGTGGATATACAGGGGAATAGTCTGTTCTATATATTCCAAACTACTATATTTTTATCAAGCCAGTGGGTTGGAAGACTAGGCTACTGCATTCTTTTGGATTAAGATGCTTTATCAATATAAAAAGTTAAAAAAAAGCCATATCAAGCAAACTGCGTGTGTAGTTTACAAATGCTTTTATAGTTAAGTGATGTATAAAATGTTTTGCTTTATTTGTTAATTTCCGTTATAGAAATGTTAAAGGAGACCGTCTTTGTTTCAAAAGTAAGAAAAAAACATTTTCTTTTCATTTAAAAGGAAACATGTCACTTTTTTTTTGCATACCATATGAACAGTATCCTGAAATAAGGCTTGGCAAGCCCTGTCAGGATATGTACGTTATATTGCTGTACGTTGCCCCATGGTGTTGCTGTAAGCACCTGAAAATGTATAGTTGTGCACCTGCTAGTCAAGTGTATGTAGCTGCAAAATTAATATTCACACCTCTTCCATAATCCCATGGCTGCTGTGCCCCTCTTCCCTTGGCAGTAAACCATTAGTGCTGGTTATGCTCCATGACACAGGGTTCTTGTCACGTTTATCTCTCGGCATGTAGAGATTTGGACGGTTCTACTATTTGAGCTTTCTTCCTAAACTGGCGACTAATATTAAATGCGCTTTGCTTTCTGTTGGTGCAGGAAGGGTTAATGTCAGTTGTGCCTTACTGCAAGTTGCCTAATAGGAGCTCAGCTGCAGCCTTTTGTGGTCACTCTCCTCTTCCTTTAAAATCCCCTTCAGCCACCTCTCCTTGCAGATAGATTCATTCTACCAAGTTCTGCCATGGAGAGAGGGAATCGCTTTGCAGCTGCTGGTACCAGTGGTACTGTATGCTTGTTGTTGTGGAGATAGCCTTTGTCTGCTATTTTCTTCCCTGCTTTGGTTTTTCCCTTTTACCATTTGCTGTCTTATTACTCTGTGTTAGCGTGCTGTGTGACTGAGTTTTGGTTTTTCCCCGTTTGTCTGTGGGGCTACCACTCTGATCCCGGTCTCCCCATTGGGTGATGGGAAAGGGGATACTAGATCATGGCTGTTTAGGAGCAGGGCAGGGTGGTGGCCCAGACATCCTCACCTTCAGAGGTAATTCTGTGATCAGGGATAGCTAGGGTCCCCTAGCCTGAGGGTCAGTCCAGGAGCCCTTATCACCGTTATTTCCATTCCTTCCCATGGCAGTTCTGCACTGTTCAGCTCAGCCAGGCTCATGCTGGTGGCTGTCAGCTCAGATCTCAGGCTAGTCACCTCCAGCCATTAGACCCAAGGGCAGAGGCGTATCTGGGGGGGCTGGCGGGGCATCTGCTCCGGGCGCAGTGTCAGGGGGGGCACTGTCATGCCGACTGATGCAGCACTTAGTCTCCCCGGCGGTCAGAGCCAGCGTCAGCGCTTGGCTGTCAGCAAGTGCGATGATGTATGTTGCTGCCCCCCCGGCCGAGTTCCGGGGACCGCAGAGCTCCTTCCAGCAACAGCACTTTCCTGGTTTGCTGGCTCTTAACTCCTCACTTGCACAGAGCTTTCACTGCTGCGTGCAGGGTCTGTTTGTCTGTGGGCGAAGCTAGCACGTACTGCATACCTCCCAACCGTCACGGATACAGCAGGACAGTCCCTCTTTTGAGCCTTTGCTCCCGAGTCCCGCCCGTGAGGCTGTTTGTCCCGCCCACCCACTGTAGCCCCGCCTCGCTGTTTCTCCCTTCTATTCATCACAGAGTCGAGCGCGCACCTTGAGACTGCTGCTGAGGTATGAATCACCCCCTGCACCAGAGCCGACCCCCCCCCCCCCCCCTGCACCAGAGCCAACCCCCCCCCCTGCACCAGAGCCGACCCCCCCCCCCCTGCACCAGAGCCGACCCCCCCCCCCCCTGCACCAGAGCCGACCCCCCCCCCTGCACCAGAGCCGACCCCCCCCCCTGCACCAGAGCCGACCCCCCCCCCCTGCACCAGAGCCGACCCCCCCCCCTCCCCCAGAGCCGACCCCCCCCCCCCCTCCCCCAGAGCCGACATCCCCAGCCCGGAGCTTCCCTGCAGCTGTTCTCTGACTCCCCGTGTGCGGCTTCTCACTGCTGCAGACACACGGGGAATCAGGAAGCTGAGGAGACCGTGCAATCAGCACTTCTCTCTCCTGCAGATAGCACTGGCCAGTAATGACCTATGCAGCAGAGTGACATCTGCAGACTTCTATTAGCTTACCGATCAGTGGTCTCCTGCCTGTGGAGCTGCTGGGTCCTAGCTTCCCAACAGGTTCAGCTCTGCTTTATCCTGGCTCCCCTACCAGTTAAAGGGAAACTGTCAGCAGAAATTTCACAATAAAAATAAGATTCCCCTCTGCAGCTCCTGGGCTGCTTCTAGAAAGGTTCCTGTTGTTATTGTGCCCCCTTTGAGACCTACAAAAATACTTTATGAAGTCTTACCTTTTTGTATGCAAATGTGTTTTTATGGTCACGGGGGCGGGCTGTCTGGCGTCCGTTATTCCCCCTCCTGCCGCTTTACGCAGTCCCCCATTGCTCATTTACATACACAAGGACGCCTTCCTCATGTAACTGTCCTCCCGAAGTTTTGCGCATGTGAACGCTTTTTCAGGTGATTGCGCAGGCGCGAGATTATGGGCTGCGCTGTGATTGTCATCAGCAGCGTTAACCAAGTACCCGCCCATAATCTCGTGCCCGCACTTTTCCCTCTGACTCCACCGTTATGCGCAAGTGCTGGCCATATGAACCATGTTACCTATTACTGCTTGCACGAGATTATGGGCGGGTACTTGGATGACTTTGCTGATGACAATCACAGCGCCGCCCATAATCTCGCGCCCACGGTAATAGGTAACATGGTTCATATGGACAGTGCTTGCGCATAACGGTGGAGGCAGAGTGAGAAGCGTGGGCACGAGATTATGGGTGGGTACTTGGATGACGCTGCTGATGACAATCACAGCGCAGCCCATAATCTCGCGCCCATGGTAATAGGTAACATGGTTCATATGGACAGTGCTTGCGCATAACGGTGGAGGCAGAGTGAGAAGCACGGGCACGAGATTATGGGCGGGTACTTGGATGACGCTGCTGATGACAATCACAGCGCCGCCCATGATCTCGCGCCCATGGTAATAGGTAACATGGTTCATATGGACAGTGCTTGCGCATAACGGTGGAGGCAGAGTGAGAAGCACGGGCACGAGATTATGGGTGGGTACTTGGATGACGCTGCTGATGACCATCACAGCGCCGCCCATGATCTCGCGCCTGCGCAATCACCTCAAAAGCGTTCACACTTTGCACAGTGCTCAGTCCGGCGAGAGTGGCACTGGGCATGCACAAAACTTCAGGAGGACAGTTACATGAGGAAGGCGTCCTCATGTATGGAAATGAGCAATGGGGGACGGCGTACAGCGGCAGGAGGGGGAATAACGGACGCCAGGCAGCCCGCCCCCGTCACCATAAAAACAGATTTGCATACAAAAAGGTAAGACTTCATAAAGTATTTTTTTAGGTCTCAAAGGGGGCACAATAGCAACAGGAACCTTTCCAGAATGCAGCCCAGGAGCTGCAGAGGGGAATCTTTTTTTTTTTTTTTTTTTTTTGCTATATTTCTGGTGACAGTTTCCCTTTAAAGGGAACCTATCAGGTGCAATCTGCACTCAGAGCCAGGAGCAGTTCTGGGTGTATATTGCTAATCCCTCCCTAACTGTCCCTGTATACACTAGCATAGATAAAGGCATCTATAGAGAAAGTATTTTTAAAGAGCTTATATCTTATGCTAATTAGCGCGGGGACTAGTCCCAAGGGCGTTACTTCACTTGGCTAGTCGGCTCACATAGCGTGTGAGTGCTCACACAGGGGCGTAATAACATGCTAACATGCTATGCGAGCCGACTAGCCAAGTGAAGTAACGCCCTTGTGACTAGTCCCCGCGCTCATTAGCATAAGATATAAGCTCTTTTAAAATATTTGTTCTTGATCTCTTTATCTATGCTAGTGTATACAGGGACGGTTAGGCAGGGATTAGCAATATGCACCCAGAACTGCTCCTGGCTCTGAGTGCATATTGCACCTGACAGGTTCACTTTAAAGGGAACCTGTCACCAGATTTGGGGCCTATAAGCTGCGGCCACCACCAGCGGGATCTTATATCCACATTCTAACATGCTGCATACCTCCCAACCGTCCCGGATACAGCGGGACTTTCACGCTTTACGTTGTTTGTCCCGTTGCCACGGGCGGGACGGCCGGCTCCCGGGCTCCGCCCACCCACTCTCTCTCCGCCTCCCTGCTTTTCCCTCCTACCATCCTAGTAGACGTGGCATAGAGAGGAGCGCTGCCTGTGCTGCTGCTGGTACAGTAAACTAATCTCCCCAGCGCTGATTTCCCTCCCCCCTCACCCCCGGCCGCCTGTCTGTGCGTGCGCCCCCCTGCCGCCTGTCTGTGCGTGCGCCCCCCTGCCGCCTGTCTGTGCGTGCGCCCCCCTGCCGCCTGTCTGTGCGGGCGCCCCCCTGCCGCCTGTCTGTGCGGGCGCCCCCCGCCGCCTGTCTGTGAGGGCAGCCGGCCGCCTGTCTGTGAAGGCGACCGGCTGCCTCTCTGTTCAGGCCGCCTCTTTGTGCGGTCGGCCCGCGCCTCTCTGTGCGGCGGCCCGCCACCTGTCTGTGCGGGCGCCCCCCGCCGCCTCATTGTGCGGGCGGCCCGCCGCCTCTCTGTGCGGGCGGCCCGCCGGCTCTCTGTGCGGGCGGCTGGCCGCCTTTCTGTGCGGGCGGCCCGCCGCCTGTCTGTGAAGGCGGGCGGCCGGCCGCCTGTCTGTGAAGGCAACCGGCCGCCTCACTGTGCGGGCGACCGGCCGCCTCACTGTGGCTGCCTGCGTGTCCGTGCTGGAGGCCCGCCGGCTGCCTGCGTGTCCGTGCTGGAGGCCCGCCGGCTGCCTGCATGTCCGTGCTGGAGGCCCGCCGGCTGCCTGCGTGTCCGTGCTGGAGGCCCGCCGGCTGCCTGCGTGTCCGTGCTGGAGGCCCGCCGGCTGCCTGCGTGTCCGTGCTGGAGGCCCGCCGGCTGCCTGCGTGTCCATGCTGAATGGGTGTGGATGGGGAGTGGATATGGGCGTGACTGTGAAATGGGTGTGGTTAGGGGGCGTGGCCTAAAAATTTGCCGCGCTTAGCGCGCCGCAAACTTTGTCCCTCTTTCCCTTCTTTAAAAGTTGGGAGGTATGCGTACTGTGCACTGTGCTCCCCCGTCCAACAGATGAAGGTAGATGCTAGAATGTATGGGCTCCTTCCAGAAATTTGTAATGAAGCTGGTCACGCCCACTAACATGGAAGGAGCCCATACATTCTAGGCTCAACCCACAGATGAGCCGAAGCATCTACATACCGCCGAGCTGTATGTCATCCTTCCCACCCCAGAGCTGCATACCCCCAGTACTATTTGAACCACGCACCCCAGAGCTGTATACCCCCAGTACTATTTTCCCCACGCACCCCAGAACTGTATACCCCCAGTAATACTTGCCCCACGTACCCTAGAGCTGTATCCATCTGTCTCATTCACAGGTATGAACACTGTTCATTTGAATTGACCCTCTGAATTTCCTGCACAGATCCTAATCTATTCTCATGCTCTGTCTTCACACTTAAAGCTGTTTCTGATATTGGTATGTTAAACTGACCTATCTCTGCTGTGTAATTAGTTATGTGTTGTCTTCTCTCCTGTGAGTTGTTTCCATACATGGTGTAACTCTTTGATCTGCTTCCTTTTCTCTTGCTCACCTGCTGTTCATCTTGTGTAATGAGACTGGTATAAATTTAGGCCATTAGGTCTGTGCACCTTGGTCTGTGTACTTCTACAAGTGCTTCATAAGTGCTCAGAAATGTCCCAGAAGTGACCAGAAGGTGAACTCTACTTCTTTAACTGTGTCTTTCACTTGCATTTTGCTCCTTCCCCCTTATTCCCACTTGAAAACCCAATTCACACCATGTTCACTTACGCCCTCACAGTCTTTGCTCCACTCCTCCTCACTCTCCTTCGCTATCCCCAAACCCCAGCACTCTCCAAACAAATATTCATCTCCCCTTCCCTCTTACCTCCCCACCTGTCCTCATCTGCTGACCTGCTCCTAAACCGCAGATTGCTTCTAGTATCGCGCAGACCAGGCCGTCCACTCTCCTTCTCCCACCTGCTCTCCCTTTCTCTACTTCTCCTCGCTGCTGGCGACATATCTCCCAATCCTGGACCCCCACAGATGGGACACTCCTCTTTATCACCCCCCTACCGCTCCCCATCTAGTAGTAACTACCGCAACCTCTCCAACATAAAATCCATTCCCCTCTCTGCCACTCCGCAGCCCCCTCTCTCTGGAGCGCTCTGGAATGCCCGTTCCATCTGTAATAAACTGCACTTCATTCACGACCTCTTTATCTCTAGCAATCTATCCTTTCTGGCCCTCACCGAAACATGGCTGACACCATCCAACACTGCCTCCCCTGCTGCGCTGTGCTACGGCGGCCTCCACTTCACCCACACCCCTCGCCCTGGCAATAGACAGGGTGGAGGAGTGGGCCTCCTCCTTTCTAACAACTGCAGCTTCACCCCAATGCCACCTCTACCCTCCCTTGTCCTGCCTTCCTTTGAAGTGCACTCTGTCCGCATCTACTCTCCCTCCAACCTCCAAGTGGCCGTCATATACAGACCCCCGGGCCCAACCACTGCCTTTATCGACCAGTTCTCCGCCTGGCTTCTACACTTTCTCTCTGCTGACATCCCCACTATCATCATGGGTGACTTCAACATCCCCACTGACACCCGCCAGTCAGCGGCCTCCAAACTCCTCTCCCTCGCCTCATCTTTTGGTCTAACTCAGTTGTCCGCCTCTGCCACCCACAAAGATGGCCACACACTAGACCTTATCTTCACCCGTCTCTGCTCTCTATCTAACCTCACTACCTCCCCTCTCCCCTTATCTGACCACCATCTGCTGACCTTTTCAGCCCTGTCCTCCTCACCTGCCCCCCCTGTCCAGCACATATCACACCCCCGCAGAAACCTTGCACACATCAACATACACACCCTTTCTGACTCTATCCTACCGCTGTCCTCCATATCTTCACTCCACGACACAAACAGTGCCACCATTTTCTACAACGCCACTCTCACATCAGCTATTGATTCAGTCGCTCCTCTTGTGAACGGCAGAGCAAGACGAATCAATAGACAACCCTGGCACAACAGCCTCACTAAAAAACTACGGCAAGTGTCTAGAGCCGCAGAGCGGCGCTGGAAGAAAACGCACTCCCAGGAAGACTTCACCACATTCAAAAATGCAATTCACACATTTCGCTTGGCCCTTACCTCGGCTAAACAGAATTACTTCAAAAACCTCATATCCTCTTTAACACACAACCCCAAACAGCTATTTAACACTTTTACCTCCCTCCTTCGCCCACCGCTGCCCCCTCCAACCTCCCTCATCTCCGCAGAAGAATTTGCCACATATTTCAAAGAAAAGATCGACCAAACCAGACAAGTCTTTTCTGCTGAACCACCACAACCCCTTTATATAACAGACCACTGCCCCTCCCCCATAAACTTCCTCCCCACTATCACCGAAGGAGAGCTTGCACATCTTCTCTCAAAAGCGCACCTCACTACATGCGCACTTGACCCCATCCCATCCCACCTCCTCCCCAACCTCACCACTATCCTTATTCCCGCCTTATCCCATCTCTTCAACCTATCTCTAACAACTGGTACCTTCCCTTCTGCCTTTAAGCATGCAACAGTCACACCTATCCTAAAGAAACCTTCCCTCGACCCAACCTCTACTACCAGCTATCGACCCATATCGCTACTCCCACTTGCCTCAAAACTCCTGGAACAGCATGTCCATGCTGAACTTTCCTCCCACCTCTCCTCTAACTCTCTCTTTGACAACCTACAGTCCGGCTTCCGTCCACATCATTCCACTGAAACTGCCCTGACTAAAATCACAAATGACTTACTTACCGCCAAAGCTAACAACCACTTCTCTGTACTCCTACTTCTAGACCTATCCTCAGCCTTTGACACTGTTGACCACTCCCTGCTACTACAGATCCTCTCTTCCCTTGGTGTCAGAGACCTCGCTCTCTCTTGGATCTCTTCATACCTCTCCAACCGCACTTTTAGTGTCTCCCATTCCCACACAACCTCTTCATCCCGTTCTCTCTCTGTTGGTGTCCCTCAAGGCTCTGTCCTGGGACCCTTACTTTTTTCTATCTATACATTTGGCCTGGGACAACTCATAAAGTCCCATGGCTTCCAGTACCACCTATATGCTGATGACACTCAGATCTACCTCTCTGGTCCAGATGTCACATCTCTGCTGTCCAGAATCCCAGAGTGCCTATCTGCTATATCTTCCTTCTTTTCCTCTCGCTTCCTAAAGCTCAATATGGCCAAAACTGAACTGATCATCTTTCCTCCATCTCCCCTGCACTCTCCACCTGATCTATCCATTACAATTAATAACATCACGCTCTCCCCAGCACCCAAAGTTCGGTGCCTCGGAGTGACCTTTGACTCTGCCCTGTCCTTCATACCGCACATCCAATCCCTCACCACCTCCTGCCGTTTTCAACTCAAAAATATCTCCAGAATCCGCCCTTTTCTCAATCCCCAATCTACAAAAATTCTAGTGCACGCCCTCATAATCTCCCGCATCGACTACTGCAACATCCTCCTCTGTGGTCTCCCTGCTAACACACTCGCCCCTCTCCAGTCCATCCTTAACTCTGCTGCCCGACTGATCCACCTCTCTCCTCAATACCACCCCGCTTCTCCTCTCTGCAAGTCCCTCCACTGGCTCCCAATCTTCCACCGTATCCAATTCAAATTACTAACACTGACCTACAAAGCTATCCATAATCTGTCTCCTCCATATATCTCTGAACTAATCTCTCGCTACACTCCAAAACGTAACCTCCGGTCCTCCCAAGATCTCCTTCTATCCTCCTCTCTCATTCGCTCCTCATGCAACCGACTCCAAGACTTCTCCCGAGCATCCCCAGTCTCCTGGAACTCACTGCCTCAACACGTCAGACTATCTACTACACTCGCAAGCTTCAAACGGAACCTAAAGACTCATCTGTTCAGAAATGCCTATAACCTTCAATGACCTCACTGCTTCACCACCGTGCGGAGCTGCCGCCCCACCACCGTGCGGAGCTGCCGCCCCACCACCGTGCGGAGCTGCCGCCCCACCACCGTGCGGAGCTGCCGCCCCACCACCGTGCGGAGCTGCCGCCCCACCACCGTGCGGAGCTGCCGCCCCACCACCGTGCGGAGCTGCCGCCCCACCACCGTGCGGAGCTGCCGCCCCACCTACACCCCACCTACTGTCTCCTCCCCAAAATCCTTTAGGATGTAAGCCCGCAAGGGCAGGGCCCTCTTCCCCCTGTGCTAGTCTGTCTATTGTAACGTGTACATGTATTCTGTATGTAACCCCCTCATGTACAGCACCATGGAATCAATGGTGCTCTATAAATAAACAATAATAATAATAATAATAATAATATACCCCCAGTACTATCTGTTCCACACACCCCAGTGCTGTATACTCCCAGAACGGTTTGTCCCCACCACCCCAGAGCTGTTTGTCCCTACCACCCTAGAGCTGTATACCCATACCCTAGTGCTGTATACCCCCAGTACTGTCTGTCCCCCCCACCCTAGTGCTGTATACCCCCAGAACTGTCTGTCCCCCCCACCCTAGTGCTGTATGCTCCCAAAACTGTCTGTCCCCTGACACCAGTGCTATATACCCCCGAACTGTCTGTCCACCAACCCCAGTACTGTATACCCCCCAGATGTGTCTGACTCTCCACTCCAGTGCGCTATACCCCAAGAGCTGTATGTCCCCCCCACCCCAGTGCTGTTTGCCACTTCAGAGCTGTATGCCCCCCCTCTAGAGCTGTACGTGTCCCCATTGCTGTATGTCTCCAATCTCTCCTGTGATGTATATAGCAGTGTCAGTGTGCTCTGTGTGCAGCCATATCTGTTAGCCATGGCCACCAATAAGCGCGGCACAGTCACATGCCCAGGAGGAGACGGATGGGAGACAAGCTGGGGAGGTGAGTGAGACTGTTGCTGGCTTCCCCATATTAATATCTCTAATGTGTCTGTGTGTGCATGTATGATATGTATCTGACTGTGTATAGAATTGTCTATTTGGATGTATTCTAAATTTATTTTTAAATATGTATATGTGCTTTTCTATGTGTGTATGGGGCCGACTGACTCTTTTCTTTGCCTGGGGCCCACAAAAACAAGGAGCCAGCCCGGGATGTACAGGAAGTTGTCAGTTCATGGAATACAAATGTGTATGGATCTGACCTGACATTACAATTGATGTACCATGTACTGTTTGTGGTTCTGCTTATGTATTTCTCTACTGATGAGGGTTTTGATGCTATGTTTCTGAACTGATGGGGTTATATAGATGTATTTCTGTACTGCTGGTGGTTCTGATGATAAATTTCTGTACTGCTGGTGGTTGTGATGCTGTGTTTCTGCACTGTTGGGTGTTACAATTATGTATTTCTGTACCTCTGCTGGTTCTGGTGCTGTTATTAGCTCTGATCCTGTACACAAGTAACAATTCATAAATTGTAAGATTGGACAACCCCTTTACTTAGAATTGGGATACACTGCTTAATTGTATAAATAAAGGGGTTGTCTAAGTTTGAGATGAAAGATGAAATTCTGCAATGACTCTGACTTCAGGCTTCTGAATTCTCACAATGCATGCTCTGCACACTTTTGTGATTCTTCGGTGCCAGTGGCAAGAGTGGACGGTCATGTGAGCACAAGTATGAGATTTTTATATTTCTGGCCACATTCTGATATGACGTGTCCAGCCTCACTCAATTCATTTTGAATGAGGCCACGCATGTCTAGTCAGCACGTGACCACATATATGTAAATTACATACTTTCAGTTTCATGACCTCCCACTCTATCGGAACCAGAGAATCCTGACAGCGGGAAGTGCGCGCACTGTGAGAATTCAGAAGTCTGCAGTCACATAGTAACTGCAGATTTTCATCTCAAACCTAGACAACCCCAGTACTTATAAAATTAAGCACTGTAACCCAATCATAACAGCATGTAATATACTCCCTGTTAGGATTCAGCTCTGCGTTTCATTCCAGCGGTCATCATTTGGCCACTCCACTCATATGTGATTTTCATACTTGCATGTGACAACTGTCTTTTCTTCATATGTTTCTATTTGAACATTAAGAGAATTTAATTATTAAGAGCAGCTCGTCATCACGTGACTGAGTATGCAAATCACATATGAATGATTGGTCACATGGGGGGGGCGCCAAACTGAAGTCTTGCCGCGGGTGCCAGAAAACCTAGATACACCTCTGTCCAAGGGTGTCAAGCCCTAGGAACAATAATATGTTATTGCACTAATATTACTTAAATAAACATGATTTTTATTTTATTTTAATATTTGCAAGACATTCATAAAAATAGAAAAACAGGGGAGACCACTGAGAGGCATTAACTGATTTGCAGATGCTGAATTTACATAGTATTTTTTTATCAATTGTCAAACCACAGAATTTTTGTACACGTTATTTATAATAAATAACACCAAATTGTATACAAATGGTAATAAAATAATGCTAAAAATCCACTGCGCTTAACATTCATGAAAAATATCCATTAAATATTTACCTTTTAATGTGATTGCTGATGAATGGGATGCAGATATTGATACCTGTATGCTTTAAAAAATGTAAATAGAATTATTGCACTGATTAAGATAAACTTGAATCAGTGACTGTGGTATATCTACCTGTGTGAAGAATTTGTAGACTGCTTGGATGTTCGGTAGAAATAGGCATGAACAAGATGATCTTTCTAAAAAAGTCCAATATATATACAGTCATATGAAAAAGTCTGGGCACCACTATTAATGTTAACCTTTTTTTTTTTTATAACAATTTTGGTTTTTGCAACAGCTATTTCAGTTTCACATATCTAATAACCGATGGCCTGAGTAATACTTCTGGATTGAAATGAGGTTTATTGTACTAACAGAAAATGTGCAATCCGCATTTAAACAAAATTTGACCGGTGCAAAAGTATTGGCACCTTAACATAAGTGACATTAATATTTTGTAGATCCTCCTTTTGCAAAAATAACAGCCTCTAGTCGCTTCCTGTAGCTTTTAATGAGTTCCTGGATCCTGGATGAAGGTATATTTGACCATTCTTGTTTACAAAACAATTCCAGTTCAGTTAAGTTTGATGGTCGTTCCTCTGCATGAATTCCTGAGTAGAATTGGAGCGGTGTTTTGAATCATTGTCTTGCTGAAATATCCATCCCCTGCGTAACTTCAACTTCGTCACTGATTCTTGCACATTATTGTCAAGAATCTGCTGATACCGAGTTGAATCCATGCGACCCTCAACTTTAACAAGATTCCCGGTGCCGGCATTGGCCACACAGCCCCAAAGCATGATGGAACCTCCACCAAATTTTACTGTGGGTAGCAAGTGCTTTTCTTGGAATGCCGTGTTTTTTTGCCTCCATGCATAACGCTATTTTGTATGACCAAACAACTCAATCTTTGTTTCATCAGTCCACAGGACCTTATTCCAAAATGTTACTGGCTTGTCCAAATGTGCTTTTGCATACCTCAGGCGACTGTTTGTGGCGAGCTTGCTGAAACTGCTTCTTTCGCATAACTCTCCAATACAGCTTCTCCTTGTGCAAAATGCGCTGTATTGTTGACCGATCTGCAGCAAGATGATGCTGCAGGTCTTTGGAGGTGGTCTGTGGATTGTCCTTGACTGTTCTCACCATTCTTCTTCTCTGCCTTTCTGATATGTTTCTTGGCCTGCCACTTCTGGGCTTAACAAGAACTGTACCTGTGTTCTTCCATTTCCTTACTATGTTCCTCACAGTGGTAACTGACAGTTTAAATCTCTGAGACAACTTTATGTATCCTTCCCCTGAACAACTATGTTGAATAATCTTTGTTTTCAGATCATTTGAGAGTTGTTTTGAGGAACCCATGATGCTACTCTTCATAGGAGATTCAAATAGGAGAACAACTTGCAAGTGGCCACCTTACATACCTTTTCTCATCATTGGATACACCTGTCGATGAAGTTCAAAGCTCAGTGAGGTTACAAAACCAATTTAGCGCTTTAGTAAGTCAGTAAAAAGTAGTTAGTAGTGTTCAAATCAAGAAATTGATAAGGGTGCCCATACTTTTGCACCGGTCAAATTTTGTTTAAATGCGGATTGCACATTTTCTGTTGGTACAATAAACCTCATTTCAATCCGGAAATATTACTGAGTCCTTCAGTTATTAGATATATGAAACTGAAATAGCTGTTGCAAAACCCCAAATTGTTATAAAGAAAAAAGGTTAACATTAATAGGGGTGCCTAAACGTTTTCATATGACTTTATATGTATGTAATGTATATGTGTGTTTTTATATATGTGTGTGTGTGTGTGTAGACTTAATTAGATTGGGAGCGCTTATGTACAACTTGCTTGTGAACAAATATAAATGTCACTGCAAGTGAGCATGGATGAATTGCTACTCTCTACAGACTGTTTTTAAACAATAACTGTTTTCATGAATGTTAAGCGCGGTGGATTTTTAGCATTATTTCAATACGTTTTTCAGGGGCACACGAAATCCCTACATCTACAAGCAGCTTCATTCATATTGGTACTTTTACAGACAATTGGGCGCTGGTGGTTTTCAATTTGTCAATTGTTAATAATTAAAATTGTGCCAAATTGACATGATATTATTGCCAATTATCAGACCAAAAGGTTTATACATACAGTATATAGTTCATACTAAATAACACCCCTGTGTATCCCCTCACGGGGTAAGCACTGATAGCAGCTAACCTTGCTTTGATCAGCAATGGAAGCATAGTTTAACTGGCTTCTTAAAGGGGAAGGGTTAGATTCACATAGGTGTACAGCCTTGGATCTATCGCTGCTTTCCCTGTGCGTGGATATTCAGGTTGTAGTTTACATATAATTACATCTGGTTAATATTAGGCACGTCACACTTTAGTTAGTCCTGAGTATATTGTAGTATTTTTTGAACATATTATAATGGTATATGGACTTTACTATTGTGGCGACCCAGGACCTGGTCGCCACAACAGCATTGCCCCTCCAAAGGGTTAATGCTGAGCCTGGAGGTAATTGGGAGGTCCATTGCCAGTAAGTTTAACATCCAACGCAGTTCCTCCCTCAGTCCAGCAGGGGGAGCTCTGAACCTGGAATTCCAGGGAGCATTCCTTAAGCCTGACCTGAGGGAGGGGTTAGTGTTCAGTCTGTAGAGAGAAGACAGAGCAAGCAGACGCGGAGTAGTGCTGTCCTGTGGAACTGGGGCCTAGAGCTGGATCAGCTTGGCCCAGTGAAACAGGAGGAGCAGAGTCACAGAAGAGACTCGGACATCGGAGTCTGTGGCGACCAGGGCTTAAAATACTCCCTGGTAGCCGAATCCGAATGGCAGGAGAGCTGCAAGCACCTGGCCCATAAACAGCCCGAAGGTACAGTTGCATCATCAGGGCCCGGTGTGGACTCCAGCAGAGAAGCACCAGAGAGCCTGCCACAGAGGGAAAGGGACGTACCACCGGTCCCAGCAGAAAGAGGGCCATTGCTAAATCCAGAGAGCAGGGTCCTATCACAGTAAGAAAAGGAACAGGAGTAGGCCTCATACTCAGCTGGCCAAAACGACATCTCAGTTACTTCCAGGCCGGCCGGAGCCCTCTACCACCTGTAACGGTCTCCCAGGACTAACCGTTTGTGAAGTAAAAGAGGAGAAGGTAAAGAGACTGTTGTTTATGCCTGTTTCTTTCATTGCCTGTCGGCCCTGCACCATGTTATCCACACAACACCATAGACTCTCACGAGCACCAACAGTGTCCCCGGGGCACCGCTCCACCTGTGGGGAGCAGTACCACCATTGCTGCCATATCATCACCCCGGAGGCCCTACCCAGCAGCGGTGGCTTAATAGCCGCATACCACAGGAGGCGTCACGAACACAAACCCCAAGTCACCAGCCATATTTAACTGACACCCACCAGGGCCACGGAGTCGGGCCCCGCCACCACTGACTACCTCCGGACTTATCCGGCCCGGCACCGGGTGTCCCATAGCCCTGGGGTGGGCGAGTCACTATAGTTGGTTGTGATCTTAATAATTGCTATTTGAATATTATGAGGTGTTATTTAGTATGAACTATATATGTACAATACCTTTTGGTCTGATAATTGGCAATAATATCATGTAAATTTGGCACAATTTTAATTATTACCATTTGTATACAATTAGGTGTTATTTATTATAAATAATGTGTACAAAAACTCTGCGGCTTGACAATTGATAAACAATACTATGTAAATTCAGCATCTGCAAATCAGTTAGGGCCCCTCTGTGGTCTCCCTTGTTTTTCTATTTTTTTGAATGTCTTGCAAATATTAAAATAAAATAAAAATCATGTGTGTATGTATGTACATGTATGTATGTATGTATGTATATATATATATATGTGTATATGTATATGTATATGTATATGTATATGTATATGTATATGTGTGTGTGTATATATATATATATATATATATATATATATATATATATATATATATATATATATATATATATATATATATATATATATATATATTATATTTGTATATGTATATATATATATATATATATATATATATATATATATATATATATATATATATATATATATATATATATATATATATATTGCCTTATTCTGTCTGTCTGTCTGTCACCGTGACACAATTTTGGAGCAAGACAGTGTCGTTACAGTGACAACCGTCGGATTGGCCACTCAGCTCGGCCTGACCCCGCCCCCCGCATGGATTGGCCGCTCACCTTGCCCTGGCCCCGCATGGATTGGCCGCTCACCTCGCCCTGGCCCCGCCCCCCATACGGATTGGATGCTCGCCCTGGCCCCGCCCCCCCACGCCTTCCTAGAACCCACACAGAGCCCCGACTCCCAGGTGACTGCTGCAGCCTCGGAAGCCCACACCGGCAGGACAAAGTGGAAAAAAGGCCGAATGTGTTAAACCACTAGCTTACCCCGGCTCCCGGCACACGTGTGCCAGAGCCGGCGTAGGCTGGTAACTATAGTACACATCGGGTAACTATAGAAACCGCTTTCCTTAGTTACACGATGTAACTAGCTTACCCCGGCACACGTCAGCACTGTCGCTTTTAATACTTACCTTTTCTTCACTTTGTCAGATCCGGCGCGATCCCGTGCACTGTGTACACAACAGTGGCCGCGCAACAACCTCCGATCACGTGTTGTCATGTGACCAGGAAGTTGCGGCGCTGCCAGTGTACTGTACACAGTGTACGGGAGCGCGCTGGATGTGTAAAATCACTAGCTTACCCCGTCTCCCAGCACACGTGTGCCAGAGTCGGCGTAGGCTGGTAACTATAGTACACATCGGGTAACTACTCCTCCTATTATACTCCTCGCTCTACAGAACTACTCCTCCAATTATACTCCTCTCCCCCCAGGACTACTCTTCCTCTTATACTCCTCTCCCCCCAGGACTACTCCTCCTATTATACTCCTCTCACCCCAGGACTATTCCTCCTATTATACTCCTCTGTCCCCAGGACTACTCCTCCTATTATACTCCTCTGTCCCCAGGACTACTCCTCCTATTATACTCCTCTCCCCCCAGGACTACTCCTCCTATTATACTCCTCTCTCCCCAGGACTACTCCTCCTATTATCCTCCTCTGTCCCCAGGACTACTCCTCCTACTATACTCCTCTCCCCCAAGGACTACTCCTTCTATTATACTCCTCTCCCCCCAGGACTACTCCTCCTATTATACTCCTCTCCCCCCAGGACTACTCCTCCTATTATACTCCTCTCCCCCAGGACTACTCCTCCTAATATACTCCTCTGCCCCAGGACTACTCCTCCTATTATACTCCTCTCCCCCAGGACTACTCCTCCTAATATACTCCTCTGCCCCAGGACTACTCCTCCTATTATCCTCCTCTCTCCCCAGGACTACTCCTCCTATTATCCTCCTCTCCCCCAGGACTACTCCTCCTATTATAGTCCTCTCTCCCTAGGACTACTCCTCCTATTATACTCCTCTCCCCCAGGACTACTCCTCCTATTATACTCCTCTCCCCCAGGACTACTCCTCCTAATATACTCCTCTGCCCCAGGACTACTCCTCCTATTATACTTCTCTCTCCCCAGGACTACTCCTCCTATTATCCTCCTCTCTCCCCGGGACTACTCCTCCTATTATCCTCCTCTCTCCCCGGGACTACTACTCCTATTATCCTCCTCTCTCCCCAGGACTACTACTCCTATTATCCTCCTCTCTCCCCAGGACTACTACTCCTATTATCCTCCTCTCTCCCCAGGACTACTCCTCCTATTATCCTCCTCTCTCCCCAGGACTACTCCTCCTATTATACTCCTCTCCCCCCAGAACTACTACTCCTCTCCCCCCAGGACTACTCCTCCTATTGTACTTCTCTCTCCCCAGGACTACTCCTACTATTGTACTTCTCTCTCCCCAGGACTACTCCTCCTATTATACTCCTCTCCCCAGGACTACTCCTGCTATTATACTCCTCTCCCCCCAGGACTACTCTTCCTATTATACTCCTCTCCCCCCAGGACTACTCCTCCTATTATACTTCTCTTTCTCCAGGACTACTCCTGCAACACACACACTGCACAAAACATACCTCCCCCCAAAACACACACCCACACAAACCACACAACACTGCAGACACACAGCGCTCTATAAACAATGCAACACACATACAACACCGCTCTCACACACCCCCACACCCAGACAACACCTAGAACATTTACAGCGCCCTACACAAACACTTGACAACTACACACAACTACATCGATATATATAACAAAAATCATACATTAACTACACAATAAATTCTAGAATACCCGATGCATTAGAATCGGCCACCTTCTAGTTTAAGTAATATTGGTGCAATCGCATTTTATTGTCTCTAGGGCTTGACACCCTTGGGTCTAATGGTTAGTTCATCAATTCTCGGGGCCAGCTTCTTGTTATCTTCCATTTGCAGGATGTTGACTTCTGAAGAAAGGAGACAAAGAACAGCATGATGGGTACAGTACTCAGACACAGAAGGTTGCGCAAGGCACTGACTCCACTGAAGAAATGAGCATCACTGCACGAAACCCAGCACCTGCACCTTCTGCCATGGGGCCATCCAGTCTGCAAGCCAGGATTTGACTAACCTGGCATCTGAGCTGACAACCACCATCAAGAACCTGGCTGAACAGTGCAGAACCCTGTGTCGTGGAGAATAAACTGCACCACACATAAGGTCTGTAATATGGGCAACGTCAAGCTGAGCAGAACAGGTACCCTACAAATGCAAGTTAAATATACTAATCATTTGCTGCTAAGGGAAGAGGGGTTACCAGTGGCGTAACTAGAGTCTGATGGGCCCCGATGCAAAGTTTGAGCTAGCACCGCTCTCCCCCACACACACATGTTGGTCAGATGTATGTACAGTTGTAGCATTCTAAATTCTATAAAGACATACAAGTTGCCCCCTTTCCCCCTTCATTGTGTAGTACTGAATCCCATTCTGTACTAATGTCTCCCATCATGGGCCACTTCCTGGTAAATACAAGGTGGCCATAAAATAACGTAAGGTGTTTGGAGCCGTGTGCAGACTGACCCAGTGGACAGAATTGGCTGAAAATTGGTATGTATGCTATTCAAGGCATGGGGAAATGGAAGGCTTCTTTAAAAAATAAAATTTTACCAAAACCCCCTACCACGTGAAAAAGTAGTGCTGTACAGTCAGCGCGCCTTGCAACTCAGTCTGCAAGATGCCTGCCTCTTTGCCGGATCATCCGCTGTTAGTGCGGTTGTTTTATGAGAATGCCAGGAATGCTACAGCTGCACTGAGAGCTTTTCGTCGTTTGAAAGACCTTCACACCCGTAGCGGTCCAATAGTTGTCAGTTCGGCGGGCGACGACCGGTAAGCAGAGAGGTTGTGGAGGACATTGTCACTGTCTTCGTGGAACAGGGCACAAACCACCCTGCCGGGAACAGCAGCGCACGCAGTCTTTCCAGGCAATTGGGGCTTCCGTACAGCACCATGTGGAAAGTTCTCCGAAAGGTCTTGCGGGCATACCCGTACAAAATTAGCCATCATAAAGAACTTCTTCTTTGTGACAATGATACCCGCATGACATTTGCATTCATGTTTCTGTCGAGAGTGGAAGTGGATGGCAATTGGCCATGGAATGTTCTGTTGTGCAATGAAGTGCATTTTTACCTGAATGGAACGGTGAACACACAAAACTGTCGCATATGAGCTACCGAAAATTCACATGCGGTTGAGGGAGTTCCACTGCATTTGCCAAAGGTAACAGTTTAGTGTAGCTTCACCTCATCATTCATCCCTGGGCTGCTCTTCTACGAAGAAATGAGGCCAACTGGGGTTGCTACGCATTACATGACAGCAGCGAGATACCAGACAATACTGGAAACAGTGGTTGTTCCGCAACTCCAACAGCAGCAGTGTCTTCAGACGACCTCCTTCATGCATGATGGAGCACCTCCTCACATTGCAAATCGTGTGAAGAACGTTCTGTGTGCACATTTTCCAAATGACAGGATTTTGAACCTCTCCTTCCATAACACATGGCCACCGTGTTCGCCCGATCTCAATCCTTGTGATTACTGATTGTGGGGACACTTGAAAGAGCGTGTTTATCAAAAATATCGACACACTCGCTGACCTCAAAGACCATTTGATCATTTTGGAAGTGCGCAGCATCCCACCAGACATGTTAGTTTACAAAAGTAATTTTAGAATTATCAGGTTGAGTATAGTACAGGCTCACAATTTATCCTCAAACCCTTAATAAAATATAAAAGTTTATTAGTAAATTCTTTAAAACAATCCCAGAGACACACAAACATTAACAAACCAAGGTCAGGTGACCCCTCAATAAATTGATACTGATACAGGGGGACGGGAATAAAATTGAATCGGAGGGAAGGGATGCCCTGGTAACCCTCAACAATTCCGGTGTCCCTACCTAATAATGGAGGGTGTGACACCTTAAGTTACCGGGTGCCTCGTTCCACGTCGACTGTCCCTTTTCCTCGCCCTGAAAATGCGGAAGATAATTCAAAAATAGAGGGGAGGGAGAGAAGGGATCCATTCCCAAGGGTACAGTAGGGTCTGAAAAAATTGATGATAAATATACGTTTTTCAAAACCTGACTCAAGGTAATATGATATACAACCACATAGGGTGATACAAAAACAATAATTTCTGCAAGAATTAGCTATAGTAGTAATCTATTTCCCCGTAAAGTGTCTCAGAGAGAGCCACCATAGTCTCTATACAGTCATAGCAAGACCAGGTAATCAGCAGAACAACTCCATAACACCCATTAATAGTAATGTCCTACTAGGGTGCCAATAGCCCCCATCACAGATACTTTTATTTAATAACATCGGACAATAAGGGAAAAAGAAAATTATTCCCTTCCCTGAAAAAAGCAGGTCTTCATCCCTGCCTAGCCTCTATGCGTTTCTCCTTTCCCATTACAGGTTCGTCAGGAGGCTTGGGGAGACTACAGCAAATCCTGTATGGTGGTAATCCATGGCTGTAAGCAGCGTTCATGTGAATCAATGGAGATTTTGAGTCATAGCGCCAGGAAGTTGTCATAATCCACAGCCAATAAAAGCCTGTGGCTAGTGTCCCCTGAAGGGTGACTGCGCATGTCCATTAGAATTCTGGACACTAGATTGCCTGAATTCAATGTGCGCATGAGTTGGCCCGACGTCACCATACAGACAGCGTCAATAACAACAATCCTTGCCAGCACATGCGCAATCTGAGTAAAGCTGACTAGGCTCTCCAGTATGAGCAGCAGGAGTGCAATCCGAACACCAGAGGGCCTGAATTCAAGACGCGCAGGCGATGACCTGACGTCACAATACCTGCAGCGTCAGTCAGTGAGATACTTCCCCATGCACGCGCAGCCAATACAGCAGCCCTCCAATGTGGATTGTAAGAGCGCGTGCAGGGAGGATTAATCAGGCACGCGCGATTGGGATGTCCCAAATGATGATGATGCAAATGGTGCCAGATCTAATTATATATCTCATAAAAAAACCTATAATTACCATGAATAGCAAAAGATATAAGTGCCTTCAACTAATCGGCTTATACCAATAATATTAAATATTGATATTTGCCAAAATTATGGCCAGCCAATCAATATTGGTAAATGATAATGTGGCACAAACTGTAAATTAATGACCGCTCATGGATAATTCCAGAGCCATATATCCGTGACTCCATAACTTCAAGTCCATATCCGGGGCATTTTAACTATCGCGTTTAGGTGTACCCACATTAAGAGTAGAGTTGAGCACGGTTCGTGGTTCGAGGTTCTCCAGTTCGCGGCTCGAGTGATTTTGGGGGCTGTTCTAGATAGAACTAGAACTTGAGGTTTTTGCTAAAGCTCGATAGTTCTAGATACGTTCGAGAACGGTTCTAGCAGCAAAAAGACCAGCTAATTACTAGCTGGCTTTCCGCTGTAATAGTGTAAGTCACTCTGTGACTCACACTATTATGGAATTTCAGTCTATAGTGTGCGGGAACAGCGCATTCAGATCACTGCTGTATGGATAATGGCGATCGCCATTTTTTTTTTTTCCTTGTCTTCCTTCCCTAAGCGCGCGCGTGTAGTGGGGCGGGCCAGCATGTCAGCCAATCCCAGACACACACACAGCTAAGTGGACTTTTAGCCAGGGAAGCAATGGCATGTGTGATAGGATGTCCATGTCACATGTCCCTGCATTATAAAACCGGACATTTTCCTCCAGCACGCCATTATCTGCCTTCTGCGTCCTTGGTGTCAGTCATCACTGGCGCAGCTCTTATCGCCGATACTGCTGTGTACGCTCCATACACAGCGCTGTACAGCATAGGGATAGCACTTTCTATCAGTCCTTTTAAGGGCTCATACCGGCAGGGTCAGAGCCAAAGGTGACAGGTCCGTGAAAACAGAGTTTAACAGCTACACAAGATGACAGCGTCTGTGTAGCTAAGGTCAGGGATTTCCTCGCTGCATTTCCCCATTAGAAGGGATAGAAAGGCAGGCTTCCTTTCCTCTACCCAGAGACCCACAACCCTGCCACTGTACCCTCCTGCCCTTTGCACACTCAAACTCATTGTTACTAAGCCATTATACTAGCAAACACTGAGCGAACTTAGTGGCATCCTAAACGTGGCTGTTGGACTTCTGTATCGTCCCACAAGTGCAAAGATATTTGCAGCACCTCTGCCTGCATTGCACACTCAAACTCATTGTTACTAAGCCATTATACTAGCAAACACTGCTGCCAGTTTAAGGGCCGTAGTTGCATTGTCAGTGATAATTATTGTTGTTTATTCTGCTGTTAATAAAGATAGAACACCGCTGCAATCTACACCACCTTTCAATTTTTACTACCAGATTTTAAGTGCACAATCTTGTCGCAATCAAAATGAGTGGCAAAATGACAGATGCTGGTGGAAAGGGGAAGAGGCGTGTTGGAAAAGGAAAAAAGGGTTTGTCCGTGGGGAAGGTGGCAAAGCTCCATTAACATCTGCTGAAGATAGACCATCTTCCAGCAAAAGTAAGATGTCTACTACTACTACTTACCGTGGACAATCCGATGTGCTCCCTTTTTTACGGACACGGACAACTGGAACAAAGTTAGATGATGGCCAAAAAAGGAAAATGCTTGAATGGATCTCAAGTGGTCCAACAAGTGCCCTCTCCGCCACCTCAACTACCACATCCAATAAACACCAGTCCTCTGAGTTGTCATCCCAATCACACTTGCTTTCTCCCAGCTCTGAAGTCTCCATCAGCCCTGCACAGTATGGTGGAACTGAGATGGCTGAGTCTGCAAAGCTGTTCAGTCACACTATAGCCTGGGAATCAGAGGTCTGCTCCCAAGCTACAGTGAGTACAGACCAGGAAATGGTCTGCAGTGATGCCCAGAACCTTTGTGACTCTGATTCAGGCCGTGAGGACCAAGTTTCTGAGCATAATGTTGACCTTTTTTCACCAACTGAAACACCTGTGGTTATAGACAATGAGGAACATACTGATGACGATGAGACGCAGATACCAGATTGGGATGACAACTTAAATATTCGGTCAGGGCAAGAAGAGGCTCGGTCTGAGGGTGAGGGGAGTGCAAACACAACAATTGATGAGGAAGTTCTAGATCCCACCTACTGTCAACCCACAGTCAGGCACTCGAGGAGCTCAACAGAGGTGGTGGAGGAGGATGCAACTGATGACGAAGTTACCTTGCGCCTTCCTGGACAGAGTAGGAGTACTGGTAGCACGTCAACAACTGCATCCTCAGCCACCACTCTGCCTCTGAGCACTAGTCGGGGCGGATCAACAGGTTGCATGCCCTCTAAGCCTTGCCTAGCCTGGTCCTTTTTTGACATAGCAAAAGATCGCCCAAATTATGTGATCTGTAAAATTTGTCATGATTCTATTAGTAGAGGTCAAAACCTCAGCAGTTTGACAACTTCTTCCATGAATCGTCACATGAATAAATATCATATGTCCCGGTGGGAAGCTCACCGTGCTGCAATGCGGCCTAGCGGAGCGAACCATCCACCGCCTGCCCCTTCTAGTGCATCCGCGCGCTCTTCATCTTCTAGGACTGTGGGGACAGCTGTCACACCTGGTTTTCCATGCACAACTTCCACCACTGTAACCGCAACAGGCAGTTTGCTTGGTAGGTCGTCAGTTGGTTTGGAAGGGGAAACAAGTGCGTGTGTACAGCTCTCTCAGACATCGATAGCACCAACGTTGGATGAAGGCGACATCATGTCTACGCCTGCACTTTCCTCACAAAGCTGCATTTTTCCAGGGACACCCTACTTAACACCGTCTACACACAGCAGACAGATCTCTGTCCCTCAGATGTGGACAAATAAAAGGCCATTTCCTGTGACCCATGACAAAGCTAAGAGGTTGACTTTATCCCTCTGTAAGCTCTTGGCTACCGAAATGCTGCCTTTCCGCCTGGTGGACACACAGGATTTTAGAGACCTTATGTCTGTCGCTGTGCCCCAGTACCAGATGCCCAGTCGCCACTACTTCTCTAAGAAAGGTGTGCCCGCGCTACACCAGCATGTCGCACACAACATCACCGCTTCCTTGAGAAACTGTGTGTCAACGGGTGCATTTCACCACCGATACTTGGACCAGTAAGCATGGACAGGGACGTTACATGTCGCTGACTGGGCACTGGGTAACTATGGTGATAGATGGTGAAGGGTCTGCTGCACAAGTCTTGCCGTCCCCACGACTTGTGTGTCAATCCTCTGTCTGTCCAAGTTCCGCCACTGCTTCTGCATCCTCCACCTCATCTGGGTCCTCCACCTCCGCCCCAAGCCTGCCTGGTCAGGCCACCAGCGTTCTCACTGCGCAGAAGGAATCACGCACCACTCATTACTATGCTGGCAGCAGAGCGCAACGGCATCAGGCGGTCTTTAGCTTGACATGTCTTGGGAATAGGAGTCACACAGCTTAGGAGTTGTGGTCAGCTCTGCGGTCCGAGTTTAATAAATGGTTGTCTCCACTCAACCTGCAGCCTGGTAAGGCCATGTGCGACAATGCTGAAAACCTGGGTGCGGCCCTTCGCCTGGGCAAGGTGATACACGTGCCTTGTATGGCTCACGTGTTGAACCTTGTTGTCCAGCAATTTTTAACTCACTATCCCGGCCTAGATGGCCTTCTGACCAGGGCACGAAAACTGTCTGCTCACTTCCGCCGTTCAACCACCGCAGCTGAGCGACTTGCATCGCTCCAGAAGTCTTTCGGCCTGCCGGTTCATCGCCTGAAATGCGATGTGCCGACACGCTGGAATTCGACTCTCCACATGTTACAGCGACTGTGGCAGCACCGCCGAGCCCTGGTGCAATACGTCATGACGTATAGTCTGGGCCAACGAGATGCAGAGGTAGGGCAGATCACCCTGATGGAGTGGTCTCAGATCAAGGACCTATGCACCCTTCTGCACAGTTTGGACATGGCGACGAATATGTTTAGCGCTGACAATGCCATTATCAGCATGACAATTCCAGTCATTTACATTCTGGAGCACACGTTAAACACTATTCGGAGTCAGGGGGTGGGACAACAGGAAGGGGAGGAACTACAGGAGGATTCATATGCGCAAGGGACAACAACATCACCAAGGTCCAGACGTTCATCATCACCAAGGCGGCAGGCATGGGACGATGGGGGACAGAGATCAACAAGGGCGCATAGTAGCAGGCGAAATGTTGAGGAAGGTGCAGGAGAACATGAAGAAATGGAGGACGAACTGTCCATGGACATGGAAGACGCACGTATGCAGGAGTATCAGCACAAGCTGTTACTCGATCTTAGCTCGGTTTTTGCACCAAACAACCATGGTGCACGGAGTGAATCTCCCAGTTGTAACTTGACAAACATGGGACGGTCTCGTCATCTTCAACAGTCTATCCGTACCAGCAGCACTGTATCTGGTGCTGGTAACAGCAATTTTATTGAATCTGTATTTTATTGAATTTCATAATTTTTTTTTAGACCATCCTTTTGCAAGGCCACCAGAGACAACAAGTCTGACACATAGTCAACGGCTGGAGAGGATGATACAGGAGTATCTCCAAATGAACATCGATGCCATGACTTTGCAAATGGAGCCTTGCTCATTTTGGGCTTCAAATCTTGAAAAATGGCTAGAGCTCTTCACTTATGCCTTGGAGATCTTGTCGTCTCCAGCTGCCAGTGTTGTCTCTGAACGTGTCTTCAGTGCTGCTGGATGTGTGCTGAGAGATAAGCGCACGCATCTGTCCAGTAACAATGTGGATAGACTAACGTTCATCAAAATTAACAAGTCATGGATCCACAAGGAATTTACTACCCCTGTGTCATCCTGGGGAGAGTAAATGCTTGTGCATTTTGAACGTGCTTGATGCAAATCTACCTGTAAAGTGTACAACTGGGGCACAACTGCTACCACTGAAAGGGTGTCTGTGTGGGGCCCAATTTTTTGAAAAAAGGGAGACTCCGCTTGGAGTAACCCTTGCTTGCAGTGTTTCTAAAAATCATCCAAGATGAACAGATCAGGGATCAGCAAAGACTTTGCTACCCACCCCGGTGTCATCCTGGGGACAGTTAAGGATGGCGTATTTTTGAATGTGCTTGATGCAAATCTAGCTGTGAAGTGTACAACTGGGGCACAAGTGCTGTCACTGAAGGGGTGGGTGTCTGTGTGGCCAAATTTTTGGAAAAAAGGGAGACTCCACTTTGAGTCACCTTGTGGTGTTTTACATAATTTTAGAAGGGTATGCCATGCCTATATCTGTGTCTCCTCCTCTTTTTTACTTGTCCAGCTCTTCTGTTTTCGCATAAGTATTTGTCCTTGTCACTTTCCCATGTGATTGTGTTGTGTTGTGAGTTGTTTGTCACCTTTTGGACACCTTTTGAGGGTGTTTTTATGTGTTTGTGATTGCCTCCCATTGTTTCCTATGGGTTCGAGTGGTTCGCCGAACCGGTTCGCCGAACTGAACTCTAACTAGACCTCCGTTCGATGAACCAAGCTCGAGCCGAACCGCGACTGGTTCGCTCATCTCTAATTATCTGTCAAACCCTATGTAACTGGCAGCCTAACTTTCCAGATTGCACTGACTTTGCAAAAATGATGTGCCATTTCAAAGTGACTGAAACCCCCCACGGCAGCGGGATGTCCAGATGAAGGCCAAAGGGGTGACCCTATTAGCCATAGCAAGAAAAGTTGGTCATTCCATGTCTGTGTTTTCGAGAATTTTGCATCTTTACAAACCACTTCAAGTCGAAAGACAAATGCAAGAGAGGACAGGATAATGTGGAGAATCTCTATGGGTAGTCGTTTCAACCCTGCAGTTGGAGTTGCTTGGCAGTTCAGCACTGAACAGGGTAAGGAGCTATCTTGTCATGCAGTGTCACAACATTTAAGAGCATTTGGACTGAAAGCTCTCATTAGCAGAAAGAATCAAAATGCTAGACTCTCCTTTTGGAGAGCAGAATGTTGTGTGGACAGATGAGAAGTGATCTACAGTTCATTTTAGTGATGAAAGCAAGTTTAATTTATTTGGGTCTGATGGGAAGCATTATGTTCGGTGATAAACTGGGGTAAGACTGAACCCAAAGTGTGGTAAGAAGTCAATGAAAGCTGGTGGAGGAAGTGTCATGGTTTGGGGAATGTTTTCTGCAACAGAGTTGGACCTATCATACAGTTACATGGCAGAGTGAATGCAAGTGTGTATCACAATCTTCTTCAACAACACATGGTTCCTTACTTGCATTTATCACTCAATCAGCCACCAATTTTCACGAAGGACAATGCCCCACACAGTCACACAGTAAAACCGGTAAAGACGTTCCTTGAAACAGAAAACATTGAAATTATGAAATATCCATCCCAGAGTCCTGATCTAAACCCAATAGAAAACCTCTGTAAAATCCTTGGTGGCATACTTATGGCCAATAAAACCACTACAGTCAAAGAACTGTGTAAGAGACTGGAAGAAGAGTGGACCAAAACTACACAAGAGAAGTGGGAGAGACTAGTGATATCCTGTGGCCGCAGATGTGCTGAACCTGTACATTTCCTACTGAATGGTGACTGTTGTTACCTTCAGAAACTTTAGTTATAATCTTTCCCTGTGCTATATTAATTGCTGTTCTCTAATTATGATCATCCCATTTTGGGCAAAATAAAGGTTTAATGTTGATATTCTTTGGAAATTTTTTTTATTTATTTTTTTTAAAACACTATTCTAGTGGCATGGTATACTCCTTACAAAAAAAACAACCTTCAAATGTTGATCAATGTAGATTACATTAACCTTCAAATGTTGATCAATGTAGATTACATTATTTCTGAAAAAAAATTGATTTCTTGTTCTCTAATTTTGATCTCCAGTGTATATAGCCTCATCCTTGTATCTATGTCTCCATCATGGCCCCATCCTGGTATATGTCCCCATGATGGCCACATTCTGATGTATGACCCAATCATGGCTATATCCTTGTATATATGTCCCCATCATGGCCAATCCTAGTATATGTCCACATGCTGGCCCCATCCAGGTATATATGACCCCATCATGGTATAGATGTCCTCATAATGGCCCCATCCTAGTATAGATGTCCCTATCATGGCCCCCTCTTGGTATACATGTCCCCATAATGGCTCCATCTGTGTATATATGGCCCCATCCTGGTATACATATTGCCATAATGAAAACCATGTTCACACTGGCCATAAGATAAAGAAAACTCAAGATAAAAATAATATGGACATATACCCTGCTTTAACTAAATAAAACCATAGTGCATATAAATAAACATAGGGTACTTAGCAAACACTATTTTTGATCAAAGCGTAAAGCCATCCCACAGCGACAAGGTGTACCCAAATTGGGATGGTACCTAATGCTCTCTAGTATTAAAACCTTACCATGTGTCAAAACAGATCTCAATCTGAATAAGGGCAGAGAGTGACTGGGTCTCGACTATGGACACACAGCCATGGGAAGCACTATAGATGACATGCCCAGTTCAGTGAAAAGTACAAGAAACTACAAAATTGGTCCTATCCTATCCTATATATGTCCCCATAATGGCCCAAGCCTGGTTTATGTCCCCATCAGCCGCATCCTGGTGCATATGATACCCCTGAGTGCTGCATAAAAATCCCCCAATAATATTCACCTCCTCCCTGCTCCGTTGGTGTCCTCCTCCGATGATGGCATGCTGAAACTGACAGCATGTAAGCAGAGCACCACATGACATCACTGTCATGTGCGGCGTGCCGGGTGTCAGCATATTCTCTGCTCCTTATGGCCTGGATTATGGGCATGGGGAGCAGTGAATATTCATAGCCTTAATTGGCAACCAGCACCGCAGTGCAGGGACACGACAGGTCTCTGTGCTATATTATGTTTCAGGTGGATGTGCGCCCTCGGACAAATATCCAGCTGAAACAGGCACAAGGGCCAAATGGCTCCCTGTACCCCTGGCCCGGGTCGCGATCATTGCGGTCGTTACGCCCCTGCGGGTCACAACTGCAATATGAGGTTCAATTGCTCCAACAACTGGAGTAAAATAGCAGTCTAACTGCACTCAATCACTGATGCCGATGCAGAGGGATGGGTGAGATTATGGTCAGGGGAAGGGATGAATATTAATTTTGCATTTACGTACACTTGACTAGTCGGTATAAATTTTCCAGGGCTTACAGAAACACAATAGTGCAACATATAGCAATAACAGTTACATATCTGAAAGGGCTGCCCAAGCTTTAGATACTGTTAGTATGGTATGGTATGCAAAGATAACCTGACTGATTCCCTTTTAAAAGTTTAAGACCTAAAATATCCACAAAAGCAAATATACCTTTCCCTTATTTCTAATGAAACTGTTTTCAGAAAACCAAATTCTAAATGTATAAAGTCAATTTTCCTTTAATGCTTCCTTCCCTAGAAAGAAAGAGTGGATGAATGGGTAGTACAGCAACTTAAAAACATTGAAGAAGCAACCCAACACAATCTTGTAGTAGAAAATATCTGAAATTTCCATTGGATGTTACTGTTATGTTTGTTTGTTTTTAAGATATAAAAATATATAATTTTTAAACAAATAGAAGCTAAAGTAATCAATTTAGCAGCTTTCTTGAATTTAATTTAATGAAAATATTCTAATAAATTCATCATTTTCTAACAATGCCTCTGCTTCAAAAGAAAAATAATGTAATGCCTGAATACCAATAATTTCGGAGAAAAGTCGATGTTCAAGTCTGTTATAAAGCTATGTTCATACTATTATGTAGTGTAAAAACTAATATATAAGAAGAAAAATAAAAGTATCCAGTTGGGCAAACTTATAGCTGTGTACCTGTTTCTTTTCACTCAGGTATGAAACATTCTAGAGAAAAAGTTTTTGAAAAGTCACCTAATTTTGGGGCAACTTGAGGCTGCACTAAAATTCTGCGACTTGACATTCTCATGCCATTTTTCACCCAAGCTCCAACAAAAGTGTCAAAGCTGGGGTGAGACTGGGTATGATGACCACAGCTCATCATGAATTTGACAAGCAGTGATGTTCACTATGCCAGAAATTGTATACTCTAGTAGAGGCTAGAGTAAAGGTGGCTTTACACACTGCAACATCGCAAATGACATCGCTGTAATGTCACTGGTTTTGTGACGTTATAGTGACCTCCCCAGCGACATTGCAGTGTGTGAAACACATCAGCGACCTGGCCCCTGCTGTGAAGTTGCTGATCGCTACAAATCGTTCAGGACCATTCTTTGGTCCTTTGTTTCCCGCTGTGCAGCAAAGTCTCAGTGTGTAAAGGGGACTTTACAGCGACTTTGTTAGCGACTTCCCTTTCAAAAAGCTCCTTTAGGCCTGCAACACACATCCGTTTAAAACGTGCGTGTTTGGTCCGTTTCAGTACATACCGGAGATACGACCAAACGTGCACATATGTTTTTTTATGTTTAAAGGCACACCTGTGTGTTATTTGATCTTCCGAAAAATGTCCGTGTGTGATGCAAAATGTCGTTACTACATGTCGAAAGACAGAGTAGCGGGATGAGAATTAACTCGGGTGAACTTCACCTGACTTCATTGTCATGCCGCGGCTCTGTTTGTGTGCCGTGTACTGATTAGCGGTCACCTGTGAAGGATTCACCGGTGACCTCTAATCCCCCGAGTGACTGAAGTGTCCCCCCCTGTCTCATACTCACCGATCCACGATCACCGGCGCTGCACGGCATTCACACTGCTCCGGCGGCTTTTTCTAATTTGAAAAAGCCGGCCGCTCATTAAACAATCTCGTATTCCCTGCTTTCCCCGCCCACCGGCGCCTATGATTGGTTGCAGTGAGACACGCCCCCACGCTGAGTGACAAGTGTCTCACTGCACCCAATCACAGCAGCCGGTGGGCGTGTCACTATGGAGTATAGAAATAAATAATTTAAAAAAACGGCGTGCGGTTCCCCCCAAATTTAATACCAGCCAGATAAAGCCATACGGCTGAAGGCTGGTATTCTCAGGATGGGGAGCTCCACGTTATGGGGAGCCCCCCAGCCTAACAAGATCAGTCAGTAGCCGCCCAGAATGGCCGCATACATTAGATGCGACTGTTCTGGGACAGTACCCGGCTCTTCCCGATTTTGCCCTGGTGCGTTGGCAAATCGGGGTAATAAGGAGTTATTGGCAGCCCATAGCTGCCAATAAGTCCTAGATTAATCATGTCAGGCATCTCCCGGAGAAACCTTCCATGATTAATCTGTAAATTACAGTAAATAAACACACACAACTGAAAAATCCTTTATTAGATTAGATCCTTTAATCAGCCCCAAAAAGCCCTCCATGTCCGGCAGAATCCAAGATGGTCCAGCGTCGCTTCCAGCTCTGCTTCATGAAGGTGACCGGAGCAGCAGAAGAAACCGCCACTCCTGTCACCTCCACGCAGCAAATGAAGAGAGCCGCGTGATCGGCTGAGCTGTCACTGAGGTTACCTGGATCTAGCGGTGGATGCAGCGGTGGCCGCGAGTAAGCTCAGTGACAGATCAGCTGATCGCGATACTAACCTCAGTTGCTGGGTGGAACTGACCGGAGCGGCGGTGAGTAGCGCGATCAGCTGAGCTGTCACTGAGGTTACCCGCGGCCACCGCTGCATCCACCACTGGATCAAGGTAACCTCAGTGACAGCTCAGCCGATCACGCGGCTCTCTTAATTTGCTGCGTGGAAGTGACAGGAGCGGCAGTTTTCTTCTGCTGCTCCGGTCACCTTCATGCAGCAGAGCTGGAAGCGACGCTGGACCATCCTGGATTCCGCCGGACATGGAGGGCTTTTTGGGGCTGATTAAAGTGGTGAACCAGGGAATGTGTTTGTGTTTTTTATTTCTAATAAAGGATTTTTCAGTTGTGTGTGTTTATTTACTGTAATTTACAGATTAATCATGTCAGGCTTCTCCCGGAGATACCTTCCATGATTAATCTAGGACTTATTGGCAGCTATGGGCTGCCAATAACTCCTTATTACCCCGATTTGGCAACGCACCAGGGCACATCGGGAAGAGCCGGGTACTGTCCCAGAACAGTCGCATCTAATGTATGCGGCCATTCTGGGCGGCTGCTGACTGATATTGTTAGGCTGGGGGGCTCCCCATAACGTGGAGCTCCCCATCCTGAGAATACCAGCCTTCAGCCGTATGGCTTTATCTGGCTGGTATTAAATTTGGGGGGAACCGCACGCCGTTTTTTTAAATTTTTATTTATTTATTTCTATACTCCATAGTGACACGCCCACCGGCTGCTGTGATTGGGTGCAGTGAGACACCTGTCACTCAGCGTGGGGGCGTGTCTCACTGCAACCAATCATAGGCGCCGGTGGGCGGGGAAAGCAGGGAATACGAGATTGTTTAATGAGCGGCCGGCTTTTTCAAATTAGAAAAAGCCACCGGAGCAGTGTGAATGCCGTGCAGCGCCGGTGATCGTGGATCGGTGAGTATGAGAGAGGGGGGGACACTTCAGTCACTCGGGGGATTAGCGGTCACCAGTGAATCCTTCACAGGTGACCGCTAATCAGTACACGGCACACAGACAGAGCCGCGGCATAACAATGAAGTCGGGTGAAGTTCACCCGAGTTCATTCTCATCGCGCTACTCTGTCTGCTGTCTGCCGACAGTTTTCACGGTGGCTTTCACGGTTTTCACGGATGTGTGTTTTAGGTCTGACAACGTCCCCAATGACTAGCTACGTCGTTCTGCAGGTCCGGATCGCTGTTGCGTCGTTGGCCATGTTTGCCTGTTTGACAGCTCACCAGAGACTTTGTAGCGATCCCGGCCAGGTTGGGATCACTGGTGGGATCGCTAGAAAGTCTCAGTGTGTAAAGGGGCCTTTAGACAGTACTTCTCCTATGCCTCTTATGAATTAACAGCGTCTGACTCCAGCCCATCAACTTACCAAGACTGGTGTGAACAACACTGGTCTTCATGAATCAGGCCCATAGACTTGAGTGTTTATACCGTTTAAGTACTGAGAGCTAATCAATGGTTTATACTCTGGTCTGACCTTAATTCATTACAATAGTCGATTTGTATGCCAGCTTTCGGGAGGGACATGTAGGAATAAGCCATGCCAAATTCATTAAGAGATGCAAGCTTAATAAATTTGGCACATCCTATCACCTGGTGTGTGCCTCGTCAAAAATGGTACTCCAGTCAGAGACATTGTCATAGGAAACTGTGCCACTTACTATGAATTTAATGAGCGTGTCTAGCAATTCCATGCCCAAAACTGGAGTCAAGAGGCCAAGTTGCAAACAATTTTTGAAACTCTGCATTGCACAAACAGTTTTCGACTATTCAAAGTGTTTTATGGCATTTTCCTAGTCTGAACAATTTGTTATTTTGATCCCTGTGTATACAACCAATCCTTGGATACCCATTTTTATCTGGATATACCAATATGATATCCAGATTTTTCATTTTGTATATTGTCTTTAAGCCTGACCTATTTCAAAATGTACTGTGCTAGATGTTAAACATGAAAATGTGTGTGCTAAGCCTAGGATGCTTCAAAGAATGGCAGCTATCATCTATATGGTACATAGGCTCTCTTTTAAAAAAAATCAAACTGTTTAATGTGTGATTTTTGTTTTACTGGAGCTCTATAATCGATGTCCAATATTCCAACAGACCTGAATACTGATCTCTAATTTTCACATTTATTCCATATAAAAGAACTACCAATTCACCTTAAAGCTATGACCACCACCTGTGACTGAGGACCACAAAGAAGCATGTTTTTGGCCCTTAAAATAAAAGCACCCACAGCAAAAACGCATAAAAAAACCCCACATGCGTTTTTGCCACATTTTACAGTGTTTTTGCCCAATGCATTTTTTAAGTCAAATCTATTGATGGAAAGAATAGAAAGAATATATAGATAATAGTGAAAAGCAAAATAGATAGAAAGAAATAACAGAATAGCTTGATAAACAGAGCGATAGCAGGAAACAACTCCGTCTTCTTCTGCTCTCTACTGCTGCCACGTTGGCCTCTTCCTCTGCGGTGTCAGCATCTTGCATCCATTCACAATCACCAGGGCCACCTTCCTCCCTGCAAGTGTTGCGGGCGGGGGCGCAAACCACATCAGGGGGGGCTACTTGAGGCACTCGGATCCGGCATCGTGGCTGTGGCTCGAGTGGCAGCCGGATCCGGGGCTCGTGCAGCAGCCCGTCGCCCACAACTTTATAAAGGGGTTATTTACAGGGGAGAGTTGGTCGGTGACTCCCCCCGTGGGTTGCGGTGATGGTTGGTGACTCCGCCGCTGCCTTGGTATGGGGCGCCCAGGGCTGATGGAGTGCGGCAGCAGGATGGTATCCCCTCCACGTATAGGGAAGATGTTGGCCCAGGTGCAGGTGAAGTAGAGTGCTAGGGCGCAGTTTGCAGGCTGAACCGGATGAATGAAGCAAGAAAAAATGTTTCATCTAGCACTTGAAGATATGATTTTAATTATGTGTACTTTTGTACACCAATAAAATCAATAATGTTTTTATCAAGTCCGTGAATTTCGTATTATTGGGATATTATATCTTCAAGTGCTGGATGAAACATTTTTTTCTTGCTTCATTTATCCCGGTATCCGACCCGCTGACTGCCTGTGCACTGATCTCTAAAACCGGCCACATCAAATCTAGAGGTGAGCTGATCCAAAACTTTTTCTTTGTTTTATTAGATCGGATGACACCGGTGTACTCACTGTTGTTGAATAAACCACTCAGAGTCCAAGTAGTAAACCAAGTGCCGGATACCGGTAGCCTCCGGAGGGGTGTGCTCGGTTCCCGCACACCGGTGTGCAGAACAGGGCCCCTTCCTCCTGCACTCTAGTTTGGTGTCTCGTGTGTTGACTAGTTCGCATGGAACGGGAAAAGTCCACTCCCAGTGTCTTTGCTGTGGGAGCTCTTGCCCGCGAGATCTGACCCTTGGGATTTTTGCAGGCACATGCAGACGCCCTATCCCCCGTGTTGGGCTTCTGTCTCGCTCTATCTAGGCTACTCGTGGGACAAGACGTGTAATCTTGTCCCCTGCTGGTTAATCGGAAAGGTGCTTGAAGCTGTCCTCACCCAGGGGTCCAGGTACCCCGACTGTGCATGGCCCCCGGACCAGATTCCCGCTGTTGGCAGCGGCGGGCTACAACCCTGCCCCGGTCCACTTAAGGTCTCTTGCGACCGGATCTCCGTCGCCTGTGGCCCTGCTCTGCCATCTGCCACCTAGTCAGCTCTAATAGTCCAGTAGTCCGGGAGCTACAACCCCCGACTACTACTTCACTCCTTTCTCTTCCTCTGTCAGTACCCAACTGTCTGGTTCCCTCCCTGAACACCTCAGAACCCCTAGGTGGGTGTCCGACCACTTGAAAGAAGCATCGTTCCCAAGATGCAGATGTCAAGGACAGCGGGGCATGGAATCTGGATGTGAGGAAAATGTCCCAGAAAATGTAGGTGGCCAAACCTCATAGATACACTGTATACAGTAGATATAGTGGAATTTAAAGAAGTGGTTTGTCATATCCGTGGCTGCTAATACAGGAGTCAAGTGTTGCCCTGAGCTGGTATAAAAAAACCACTACCACCTGGACAGACTACCCAACTAGAAATGCACTATACTCCATTAGCATGTAATTACCACTATATCGGACTCTAGCGTAAACATACCACACAGTCTTCCAAAGTGACCAGGGAACATCTTCTAGAGGAGTGAGAGCCTCTAATAAGCACAGAGTGATATTTCATTTGACCATGGTGAGACCCTGGATTTCATCCCATGAGAGCAGTGAGCCTATGAGGGAGACTATGGAGCTCCCGGCCACAAGATGTTGGAAAACCTCACAGGTTATTCACGAGATTCTGTATGTCGAACAATGGTCCAGAAAACCAGTCCAATTGCCATCAAAGGACCCGTCACAGTAAAACGGGACTAATACCATGATCGGCTACATTCAGTTCTTTCCACTATAGGATGAACTCGATAAACATTTCGCTTTAGTCATAAGTTACAAATGAAAGACCAGAGCTAAGCAACTAAGCACCGCTGAATACTACTGATTAGAAAGGAAGGACCGTAGCTGAACTTAGATTCCAGTTCCGAAGCCATAATAAGGAGAATTACTAGGCCAACGCCAAAATGGCAGCCTAGCACGCTAAGCCAAGTGCAGGTCCAGAAGTGTGAGGCCCCTCTAACCAAAGCCGATGCTAGAGACTCAGAATGCGAAGTATGCAGCCCGAGGCGCAAGGAACGAGACAACTGCAAGGCCAAAGGCGCAGAGGCGCAAGGCCAAAGGTGCAGAGGCATAAGGCCCAAGGCGCAGAGGCATAAGGCCCAAGGCGCAGAGGCACAAGGCGCAGAGGCGCAAGGCCCAAGGGGCAGAGGCGCAAGGCCCAAGGTGCAGAAGCGCAAGGCGCAGAGGCACAAGCCCAATGCCAGACGCGCAAGGCCAAAAACATGAAGCGCAAGGCGCAAGCCCGGAAGCGCAAGGCCAGAGGCGCAAGGCCAGAAGCGCAAGGCACAAGGCCAGAGGCGCAAGGCCAGAGGCGCAAAGCCTGAGGCCAGAGGCACAAGGCCAGAGGCGCAAGGCACAATGCCAGAGGAGCAATGTCAGAGACACAAGGCATAATGCCAGAGGTACAAGGCGCATTGCCAGACACGCAAGGCCAGAAACATGAAGCGCAAGGTGCAAGCCCAGAGGCGCAAGGCACAATGCCAGAGGTGCAAGGCACAATGCCAGAGGCACAAAGCCAGTGGCGCAATGCCAGAGGCGCAAGGCCAGAAGCACAATGCCAGAGGCGCAAGGCCAGAGGCACAAGGCCAGAGGTGCAAGGCACAATGCCATAGGCGCAAGGCCAGTGGCGCAATGCCAGAGGCACAAGGCCAGAAGCACAATGCCAGAGGCGCAAGGCCAGAGGCACAAGGCCAGAGGCACAAGGCGCAATGCCAGAGGTGCAAGACCAAAGGCACAAGGCGCAATGCCAGAGGCGCAAGGCCAGAGGCACAAGGCGCAATGCCAGAGGCGCAAGGCCAGAATCATGAAGCGTAATGCGCAAGCCCAGAGGCACAAGCCCGGAGGCACAAGGCACAAGCCCAGAGGCACAAGGCACAAGCCCAGAGGCACAAGGCACAAGCCCAGAGGCACAAGCCTTGAGGCACAAGCCGAGAGGCACAAGGCACAAGCCCAGAGGAACAAGGCACAAGCCCAGATGCACAAGCCTAGCGACACAAGGCACAAGCCTAGCGACACAAGGCACAAGCCCAGAGGCACAAGCCCAGAGATACAAGGTACAAGCCCAGAGGCACAAGCCTAGAGGCACAAGGCAGAAGCCCAGAGGACAAGCCTAGAGGCACAAGGCACAAGGCCAGAGGCATAAGCCTAGAGACACAAGGCACAAGCCCAGAGGCACAAGGCACAAGCCTAGAGGCACAAGCCTAGAGACACAAGGCACAAGCCTAGAGACACAAGGCACAAGCCCAGAGGCACAAGCCAGAGACACAAGGCACAAGCCCAGAGGCACAAGCCTAGAGACACAAGGCACAAGCCCAGAGGCACAAGCCTAGAGGCACAAGCCACAAGCCCAGCCTGAGCCTAGAGGCCCAAGGCACAAGCCCAGAGGCCCAAGGCACAAGCCCAGAGGCCCAAGCACAAGCCCAGAGGCCAAGAGCCAGTGAAGCCAAGCCATGAAGGGCAAGGCTGAGAAACAGTAAGACCAGACGTCAAGCAGGGAGGCCTTGACAGTCCCAATGTGCCAAGCCAGCGTGTGGTCAGAGCTGTGTGGCGTGTGGGCCGAGGCCAAAGCCGTGAGGCGCGATGCCGGAGCCCCAAGTTGTGATGAATGAGCCAGGAGGCGCGAGGCCGGAGCCCGGAGCCGTGAGGCGCGATGCTGGAGCCAGGAGGCCGGAGCAGTGAGGCGTGAGCCAGAGTCATCACAAGGCCAGAACCCTGAGGCGTGAGGCCAGAGTTGTGAGGCCCCATCAGTTACCCCTAAGAGTGTAATTCATCTGTGAACTTCAGGATACACCTACTGCATGAGTGGTATCCTAAATGCCAAATTAGTCACACCTGAACCAATTAACTCACCTTGAGGTTCAGCTGGAGGGCAAGTTCCAAATGCGAGATAATGTGTTATATCCGCAATTTTCCCTCCTATAGAAGGAGTAAATCAGACAAAATCCGGTCTGGTGAGATAATAGTGGAATCAAATGTGTTATTAATCACAACAGGAGGATTCACATAAGGTTCCATCAACAGGTAAATTCGGAACTTAAACATGAGGTCTGCTGATCCCAGCAAAACATGAGGCAGCAACCTCACCATGCAGCATAATCTTCTTAGAAAGTTCCAAGGCTAAATTTCTAATTTTAGTGCAGGACTCTGACAGATGTGAATGACAGACTAAAAGGAAGGGGAGACTGAATCAGGCTCTACCCACACCACTACAGGTCAGATTCCTGACGCACCTGCACTTATGTGACACTGGGCTCGTCAGGGGCAAGCATCTGACCTGTCACCTTCATCCATTGTAAGAAGCAGTGAGTAGGTCGTTATACAGAAAATAGTGTGCACATTTCCCCGTTCCCAAGGTTATATACCTGTTTGGGCGACGACAGGGCCCGTTCCCGCCTCCAGTGTTCCGTCCCGGATCACACGCTGCCTTCCAGGGCGCCGCCATATTCCGACCAGGAAATGCGGAAGTCTTTGAACCGCACATGCATCAGCGTGTCAGGCTGGAACGCATGGCGCGCGCACACCCGGAAGTGCCACATGGCCGCGGCAGACAGCGGGATGCCGAGAGCCCTTATCTGAGGGAAGCGGCTTTTGCCGGGAACTCCTGCTCCCCCGGCCGGCTGAGGGACCTCTCCTTTAGAGGTGTCGGCCAGGGGCTGCTTGACAGGCCGGAACGAGAGAGCAAGCCCCCCCGATCCGCCTGGACCCCGTACATCCTGACGGTAAGACTTGCGTCCGTCCTGTACAGGGACAGGAAAAACACTGAGGAGAAGGAGATGGGGAGGGGCTTTTAAACTCTTGCGTTTCCTGTCCCTGTAAAGGTCAAAGGAGCAACTCCTACCGTGCTGTCATGAGGCGTCCTGGAAATGTGCAATCCGCATTTAAACAAAATTTGACCGGTGCAAAAGTATGGGCACCCTTATCAATTTCTTGATTTGAACACTCCTAACTACTTTTTACTGACTTACTAAAGCACTAAATTGGTTTTGTAACCTCATTGAGCTTTGAACTTCATAGGCAGGTGTATCCAATCCTGAGAAAAGGTATTTAAGGTGGCCACTTGCAAGTTGTTCTCCTATTTGAATCTCCTATGAAGAGTGGCATCATGGGCTCCTCAAAACAACTCTCAAATGATCTGAAAACAAAGATTATTCATCATAGTTGTTCAGGGGAAGGATACATAAAGTTGTCTCAGAGATTTAAACTGTCAGTTTCCACTGTGAGGAACATAGTAAGGAAATGGAAGAACACAGGTACAGTTCTTGTTAAGCCCAGAAGTGGCAGGCCAAGAAAAATATCAGAAAGGCAGAGAAGAAGAATAGTGAGAACAGTCAAGGACAATCCACAGACCACCTCCAAATACATGCAGCATCATCTTGCTGCAAACGGTGTCAATGTGCATCAGTCAACAATACACCGCACGTTGCACACGGAGAAGCTGTATGGGATAGTGATGCGAAAGAAGCCGTTTCTGCAAGCACGCCACAAACAGAGTCGCCTGAGGTATGCAAAAGCACATTTGGACAAGCCAGTTACATTTTGGAAGAAGGTCCTGTGGACTGATGAAACAAAGATTGAATTGTTTGGTCATACAAAAAGGCGTTATGCATGGAGGCAAAAAAACACGGCATTCCAAGAAAAGCACTTGCTACCCACAGTAAAATTTGGTGGAGGTTCCATCATGCTTTGGGGCTGTGTGGCCAATGCCGGCACCGGGAATCTTGTTAAAGTTGAGGGTCGCATGGATTCAACTCAGTATCAGCAGATTCTTGACAATAATTTGCAAGAATCAGTGACGAAGTTGAAGTTACGCAGGGGATGGATATTTCAGCAAGACAATGATCCAAAACACCACTCCAAATCTACTCAGGCATTCATGCAGAGGTACAATTACAATGTTCTGGAATGGCCATCCCAGTCCCCAGACCTGAATATCACTGAAAATCTGTGGGATGATCTGAAGCGTATTGTCCATGTTCGGCGACCATCAAACTTAACTGAACTGGAATTGTTTTGTAAACCGGAATGGTCAAATATACCTTCATCCAGGATCCAGGAACTCATTAAAAGCTACAGAAATTGACTAGAGGCTGTTATTTTTTGCAAAAGGAGGATCTACAAAATATTAATGTCACTTTTATGTTGAGGTGGCCATACTTTTGCACTGGTCAAATTCTGTTTAAATGCGGATTGCACATTTTCTATTAGTAAAATAAACCTCATTTCAATCCAGAAATATTACTCAGTCCATCAGTTATTAGATATATGAAAGTGAAATAGCTGTTGCAAAAACCCAAATTGTTATAAAGAAAAAAGGTTAACATTAATAGGGGTGCCCAAACTTTTTCATATGACTGTATACCTTGAAATAGCATATTGTGATTTTATTACTTCTTTTCATTATCTAGAGTCCCTGGTGTTGTCTATATACCAATATCTTTCTACTTACATGAATCATGTATTTAATGTTATAAGAATTTTCAATGGTTAATTTATTTAAAGGGATGGTTCACTACTTAGTTTTCCAAGCCACATCGATATAGCATTGAGAAACAAGACTTCTCTCATATACCTTGTGTTGGCAATAGTGCTTGTGACCGATGCTATTGCAGTCCACTCATCCCCATTGCGTGACCCCCGGGCTCTGTGATCTCAGATGTACGGTTTTGTCACGTCAACTTCTGGTTGACCTCACATTACTGAGGCGGCCTCAGTCTCCGAGTGACTGGGCTGTGGGTGGCGTTTCACCGCTCATCACAGCCCAGCATTGCTCCTGCTTGTGGCGCTCTGCAGTGAAGGAGAGAGCAGTGAGATGCAGGGCTGTGATGAGCAGTGAAACACAGCTCACAGAGCAGTTACTCACGGAGAAAGGGGCTGACCCAGGGGTCATGCGATGTGGATGAGCGGACCGCAATAGCGCCGCTCACAGACACTATTGCCAATACAAGGTATTTGAGAGAAGCCTTGTTTCTCAACATAATATCAATGTGGCCAATAATGCTAACTAGTGAACAACCCCTTTAAGCCATCATGTTATTCGCCCTTTGACTTCACTGTCTGTTTTATGGGTTGTTTTTATGGTTTCAATTTGTAATTAATTACCGTATTTTTCGGACTATAAGACGCACCGGACCATAAGAAGCACCCTGGTTTTAGAGGAGGAAAATAGGAAAATAAAATTTTAAGCAAAAAATGTGGTCATGACACACTGTTATGGGGCGAGGATCTGCTGCTGACACGGTTATGGGGGTAATGTCCCCAAATTCTTTACTAAGGTACATCATCCTGGTAATGATCCTCCTGCCTTGTATATACAGTATACAGTTAGGTCCAGAAATATTTGGACAGTGACGCAATTTTCGCGAGTTGGGCTCTGCATGCCACCACATTGGATTTGAAATGAAATCTCTACAACAGAATTCAAGTGCAGATTGTAACGTTTAATTTGAAGGTTTGAACAAAAATATCTGATAGAAATTGTAGGAATTGTACACATTTCTTTACAAACACTCCACATTTTAGGAGGTCAAAAGTAATTGGACAAATAAACCAAACCCAAACAAAATATTTTTATTTTCAATATTTTGTTGCGAATCCTTTGGAGGCAATCACTGCCTTAAGTCTGGAACCCATGGACATCACCAAACGCTGGGTTGCCTCCTTCTTAACCCCTTCAGCCCCCAGCCTGTTTTCACCTTAAAGACCCGGCCATTTTTTGCAATTTTGACCAGTGTCACTTTGACAGGTTATAACTCTGGAACACTTCAACGGATCCTGGCGATTCTGACATTGTTTTTTCGTGACATATTATACTTTATGTCAGTGGTAAATTTAGGCCGATATGTTTTGCGTTTATTTGTGAAAATTTCGAAAATTTGGCGAAAATGTTGAAAATTTTGCAATTTTCAAAATTTGAAATTTTATGCCCATAAATGTGAGAGATATGTCACACAAAATAGTTACTAAATAACATTTCCAACATGTCTGCTTTACATCAGTGCAATTTTCGGAAAAAAAAAAAATTCGTTAGGAAGTTAGAAGGGTTCAAAGTTCATCAGCAATTTTTCATTTTTCCAACAAAATTTACAAAAAAAATTTTTTTAGGTACCACATCATATTTGGAGTGACTTTGAGAGGCCTAGGTGACAGAAAATACCCAAAAGTGACCCCATTCTAAAATCTGCACCCCTCACTCTGCTCAAAACCACATCCAAGAAGTTTATTAACCCTTTAGGAGCTTCACAGCAACCAAATCAATGTAGAAAGAAAAAATGAAAATGTAACTTTTTTACACAAAAATGTTACTTTAGCCATAAAATTTAGCATTTTCACAAGGGTATCAGGAAAAAATGCTCCATAAAATTAATTGTGCGTGTTCTCCTGAGTACACTGATATCTTTTATGTGGTGGAAATCAATTGTTTGGGCGCACGGCAGGGCTCAGAAGGCAAGAAGCGTCATTTGACTTTTCAAATGCAAAATTGTCTGGAATAGTTAGTGGATGCCATGTTGTGTTTGGAGACCCCCTGAGGTGCCTAAACAATGGAGCTCCCCCACAAGGGACCCCATTTTGGAAACTAGACCCCTCAGGGAATTTATCTAGATGTTTAGTGAGCACTTTGAACCTCTGGGAGCTTCACAAAAGTTAATAACGTTGAGCCGTGAAAATAAAAAAAAAAAAAATTACCACAAAATTGTTACTTCTACCAGATAGCTTTTTTTTATACAAGGGTATCAGGAAAAATTGCACCATAAGATGTATGGTGCAATTTCTCCTGAGTACACAGATATCTCATATGTGGTGGTAATCAATTGTTTGGGCGCACAGCGGGGCTCAGAAGGCAAGGAGCGTCATTTGACTTTTCAAACGCAAAATTGTCTGGAATAGTTAGTGGATGCCATGTTGTGTTTGGAGACCCCCTGAGGTGCCTAAACAATGGAGCTCCCCCACAAGTGACCTCATTTTGGAAACTATACCCCCATGGCATAAATCTAGATGGGTAATGAGCACTTTGAACCCTCACGTGCTTTATACATTGAGCCGTAAAAACAAAAAAATACTGTTTTTCCACAAAAATGTTATTTTTGGCTCAATTTTTTAAATTTTACAGGGGTAACAAGATAAAATAGACTGCAAAATTTGTTGGGCAATTTGTCCTGAGTATGCTGATACCTCATATGTGGCAGCAGACCACTGTTTGGGCGCACGGCAGGGCTCCAAAGGGAAGGAGTGCTGTACATTAGCAGGGACCTGGTATGTCAATTTCATAGTGTGGTATATTTGTGTACGGTACATCAGGCCGTCATGTGTGTGCTGAGTAGTGTACGTCAGGTCCTCCCCCCGTCTGTGTTGTGTGGTGTATACATCAGGTCCCCCCCCCGTCTATGTGGCTTATGGAAGATCCGCCCTCCCCCCTCTATGTGGCTTATGGAAGATCCCCCCCCGTTATGTGGCGTATATCAGGTTCCCCCGTTTAAGTGGCTTATGGAAGATCCCCCTCCCCCCGTCTATGTGGCGTTCATTGGGTCCTCCCCCGCCCGTCTATGTGGCTTATGGAAGATCCTCCCCCCGTTATGTGGCGTACATCATGTTCCCCCCCGTCTATGTGACGTACAGAATGTCCCCCCCGATTATGTGGCTTATGGAAGATCCCCCCCTCCCCCCTCTATGTGGCTTATGGAAGATTCCCCCCCCCCCCCCCCGTTATGTAGCGTACAGAAGGTCCCCCCGTCTATGTGTTGTACGTCGTTTTGTGTGTTATGGAGGAATGTTGGGATGGCACATGTTAATTTAGTACCCGGATGAGTGATAAACTTTGAAGCAGTTTATCACACAAAGTCCAGGTTTATCGGGACAAGTGTCGCATTGAAACACTGTGTCCTTCCTCACCCCCCTGCTATAGCACACCCGGCACCTTTTCTGAGATCTTCCTCTTCCGGTGGTTTGCGGTACCTCACCAGGAAAATGTTGCCCTGGTACCATGCGGGCACTTGCAGTTCCAGAGTTGCTAGGGACAGCTGCTTCTTCTCTTCCAAACATCAAGGTCTTGATGACGGCTTCTTGGAACTGAAGGAAGGTGTTGTTGGTCTGGCCTGCACCTCGTGAGAGCACGAAAGCATTGTACAGTGCCATCTGCACGATGTGCACAGCCAGCTTCTTATACCACACCTTCACCTTCCGCATGGCATTATAGGGCTGGAGGACTTGATCGGAAAGATCAACTCCTCCCATATGTTTGTTGTACCCCAAGGCACAGTCCGGTTTGCGAACCTGTGCCGAGGTACCTCGAACACTGATGGCTGTGGTGCCGGGACCATGAATTGTGGTCAAGAAAAGGACATCCCTTCTATCCTTGAACTTGACAACAACCATGTTGTCGCTACATTGGGCTCTACTCTCACCTCTTGGGAGCAGCTGCCCAATTAGCGTCACAGGGAGGCCCCTCTGATTTTTCCGGACAGTACCGCAAGCTGCGGTACCTCTGGAAGAGAGGGATTGGAAGAGTGGGACGCTTGTATAAAAATTATCAACATACAGGTGATAACCTTTATCAAGCAGTGGGTGGATCAAATCCCACACAATTTTCCCACTCACCCCCAGAGTAGGTGGGCATTCTGGGGGTTGGATCCGCGTGTCCTTCCCTTTGTAAACTCTAAAGTTGTGAGTGTACCCTGAGGTACTCTCGCACAACTTATAGAGTTTAATGCCGTATCTTGCCCTTTTACTGGGCAGGTACTGGCGAAACTTCAGTCTCCCCTTGAAGTGGATGAGGGATTCATCCACACAAATTTCCCTCTGGGGAACATACACTTCAGCAAACTTACTTTTGAAGTGTTCGATGACCGGACGAATTTTGAACAGTCTGTCAAAATTCGGGTCATCGCGGGGAAGACTGTCCGCATTGTCCCTAAAATGTAAAAATTTGTGCATGGCCTCAAAACGCTTACGGGTCATAACCATGCCAAATACTGGAGTGTTGTATAAAATATTAACACTCCAATATTGGCGAAGTTGTGGCTTCTTCACCAGCCCCATGTGAAGAGTGAGACCCCAATACTTCAACATTTCTACTGAATCCGTCGGGGTCCAGCTAGAAAATGCTGAGTCAGCATTTTGGGCCAAAAATTGTTGGGCGTTGAGATTCGTTTGCACCACCATGAGACTGACAAACTGTTCAGAGAAATAGACTTTGAAAAAGTCTATTGCTCCAAGGTTTGTAGCATCAAACTGGATTCCTGGTTGGGGAAGAAACTCAGGAATCTGTGGTGCAAAGTTTTCAGGGACTGGGGTCCATACCCGGTCACTAGCGCTAGGTTGGGGGTCCCTAGCACTAGTGCTGGGCTGGGGTTCACTCACGCTCTGCTCCGAGTCTTCTCCCCTGGGCTCCGGCTCTTCTCCCCTGGGCTCCGGCTCTTCTCCCCTGGGCTCCGGCTCTTCTCCCCTGGGCTCCGGCTCTTCTCCCCTGGGCCCCGGCTCTTCTCCCCTGGGCCGTCACTGATACCTCGTCCTACGACGTCTTCGCGGTGGTCCTTCGTCACTGGAGGAGGAATCGGCTTGGGAGGAACAGAGGAATGTGGGGTCATCTCCCTCGCTATCAGGCTCGGAGGCAACAAAGGCATATGCCTCCTCATCTGAATACCGTCTCTGGGATCCGGACATTGTATGTGTGGTGTGTGTACAAAAACTTTATTTAGTGTTTGTGTGTGTGAGAAAAAAAATACTTTATTTAGTGTATGTGTGTGTTTGTGTCTCTGATGAACAAGGAAAATCTAGAAAGAAAGAGAAAATACAAAAAAAATATTAGTTTGTTAAAATAAAGACGGCCGTCAGAAAAAAAAAAATGAGTGCCTGCCATTATGCACGAGTCTTGCATCGCATCATCCGCTCCTGTCTGGAAGCGAGCAACTGCGCTGGATAATGCGATGCAAGAGGGCGCGGCAGCGGATGGAGGGGCGGCAGATGAGAAAGGGCGCAGCGGATGGAGGAGCGGCAGATGAGAAAAGGCGCAGCGGATGGAGGAGCGGCAGATGAGAAAAGGCGCAGCGGATGGAGGAGCGGCAGATGAGAAAAGGCGCAGCGGATGGAGGAGCGGCAGATGAGAGGGCGCAGCGGATGGAGGAGCGGCAGATGAGAAAAGGCGCAGCGGATGGAGGAGCGGCAGATGGAGGAGCGGCAGATGAGAAAAGGCGCAGCGGATGGAGGAGCGGCAGATGAGAAAAGGCGCAGCGGATGGAGGGGCGGCAGATGAGAAAGGGCGCAGCGGATGGAGGAGCGGCAGATGAGAAAAGGCGCAGCGGATGGAGGAGCGGCAGATGAGAAAAGGCGCAGCGGATGGAGGAGCGGCAGATGAGAAAAGGCGCAGCGGATGGAGGATGGGAAAGGGCGCAGCGAATGGAGGAGCGGCGGAGGATGGGGGAGTGGGAGGTGAGATTGGGGATAGCTACCTTACAGGATGGCTCTAGGCAGCAGGATCACAGCAGACAAAAGAGGCAGCAGATGAAGGAGGGTGAAAAGGATGGGAGAGAGCAGGCAGCATATCAGGGAGGGGGGCAGAGTCTGATGGGAGAGAGCGATGGCACATGGAGGGGGGGGGAAGGCAGCACATGGAGGGAGGCAGCACATGGAGGGAGGGGGGAAGGCAGCACATGGAGGGAGGCAGCACATGGAGGGAGGGGGGGAAGGCAGCACATGGAGGGGAGGCAGCACATGGAGGGGGGGCAGCACATGGAGGGGGGGCAGCACATGGAGGGGGGGCAGCACATGGAGGGGGGGCAGCACATGGAGGGGGGGCAGCACATGGAGGGAAGGCAGCACATGGAGGGGAGGCAGCACATGGAGGGGAGGCAGCACATGGAGGGGAGGGGGGGGAGGGGAGGAAGCACATGGAGGGGAGGGGGGGAGGGGGGGAGGCAGCACATGGAGGGGAGGGGGGGGAGGGGAGGCAGCACATGGAAGGCGGCAGCAGATTAGGTGCAGTGGCAGCCGATGGAGGCGGCGGCCGATCAGGTGCAGCGGCGGCTGAAGGTGGGTGCGACTGAAAGGGGACGGTGGCGGCAGGGACAGCGGCGTGTAAAGCGGCGTGGTGGGCAGGGACAGCGGCGGGAACAGCGGCGTGGCGGGCAGCAGCGGTGGATCGGCGGGCAGCAGCGGTGGATCGGCGGGCAGGGACAGCGGCGGGAACAGCGGCGTGGCGGGCAGGGACAGCGGTGGGAACAGCGGCGTGGCGGGCAGGGACAGCGGCGGGAACAGCGGCGTGGCGGGCAGCAGCGGTGGATCGGCGGGCAGCAGCGGTGGATCGGCGGGGAGCAGCGGTGGATCGGCGGGGAGCAGCGGTGGATCAGGGGGGGGGGCTATAACTTACCGATGGGCACCTGCAGCGACCGCTCTCATCAGCTTTCACGGACGGAGTGAAGCTGAGGGTAGCGGTCACATACAGGTCACCGGCACAAGATCCACAGTGATTGGGAGAGATCGGTCACAAGGCCGGTCTCTCCAATCAGAGCTGGGGGCGGGTGAAACAAAGTTCACCCAGCTCCAGCCAGTCATCAGTGCTACAGCAGCACTGATTATGGCTGGCTTTCAATGTGTCAGCCATTTTCAATGGCTGACACATTACAGTGACTGTAATTGGCTGAGCGGCGTTTGTCAGCCAATCACAGCCTCTGTAGGTTCGGGGAGGAGACACCACCCCTCCTGAGGTCAGGCAGAGGTCCCCTCCTTCCCGAATCTACCGTTTAAGTAAACAAATTTCACTCCCCGGGGCTCCGGGACCGCGATTTCGCCATGACGTACTGAGTACGTCATGGGTCGTTTAGCACCATGTCACCATGACGTACTCAGTACGTCAAAGGTCGTTAAGGGGTTAATGCTTTGCCAGGCCTTTACAGGCGCAGCCTTCAGGTCTTGCTTGTTTGTGGGTCTTTCCGTCTTAAGTCTGGATTTGAGCAAGTGAAATGCATGCTCAATTGGGTTAAGATCTGGTGATTGACTTGGCCATTGCAGAATGTTCCACTTTTTTGCACTCATGAACTCTTGGGTAGCTTTGGCTGTATGCTTGGTGTCATTGTCCATCTGTACTATGAAGCGCCGTCCGATCAACTTTGTGGCATTTGGCTGAATCTGGGCTGAAAGTATATCCCGGTACACTTCAGAATTCATCCGGCTACTCTTGTCTGCTGTTATGTCATCAATAAACACAAGTGACCCAGTGCCATTGAAAGCCATGCATGCCCATGCCATCACGTTGCCTCCACCAAGTTTTACAGAGGATGTGGTGTACCTTGGATCATGTGCCGTTCCCTTTCTTCTCCAAACTTTTTTCTTCCCATCATTCTGGTACAGGTTGATCTTTGTCTCATCTGTCCATAGAATACTTTTCCAGAACTGAGCTGGCTTCATGAGGTGTTTTTCAGCAAATTTAACTCTGGCCTGTCTATTTTTGGAATTGATGAATGGTTTGCATCTAGATGTGAACCCTTTGTATTTACTTTCATGCAGTCTTCTCTTTACTGTTGACTTAGAGACAGATACACCTACTTCACTGAGAGTGTTCTGGACTTCAGTTGATGTTGTGAACGGGTTCTTCTTCAAAAAAGAAAGTATGCGGCGATCATCCACCACTGTTGTCATCCGTGGACGCCCAGGCCTTTTTGAGTTCCCAAGCTCACCAGTCAATTCCTTTTTTCTCAGAATGTACCCGACTGTTGATTTTGCTACTCCAAGCATGTCTGCTATCTCTCTGATGGATTTTTTCTTTTTTTTCAGCCTCAGGATGTTCTGCTTCACCTCAATTGAGAGTTCCTTAGACCGCATGTTGTCTGGTCACAGCAACAGCTTCCAAATGCAAAACCACACACCTGTAATCAACCCCAGACCTTTTAACTACTTCATTGATTACAGGTTAATGAGGGAGACGCCTTCAGAATTAATTGCAGCCCTTAGAGTCCCTTGTCCAATTACTTTTGGTCCCTTGAAAAAGAGGAGGCTATGCATTACAGAGCTATGATTCCTAAACCCTTTCTCCGATTTGGATGTGAAAACTCTCATATTGCAGCTGGTAGTGTGCACTTTCAGCCCATATTATATATATATAATTGTATTTCTGAATATGTTTTTGTAAACAGCTAAAATAACAAAACTTGTGTCACTGTCCAAATATTTCTGGACCTAACTGTATATCCCTCATCCTGGTATAGTCCCCATCCTGCTATATACCATCATCCTGGCATATAGCCGCATCCTGCTATATACTGGTATATGGCCGCATCCTGCTATATACACCATCCTGGCATATGACCCCATCCTGCTATATACCTCCAATCCTGCTCATATACCCCCATCCTGCTCATATACCCCCATCCTGCTCATATACCCCCATCCTGGTATACGGCCCGCATCCTGTGACACATAAAAAAAAATAAACGTTCATACTCACCTTACCTCACTCCCTGCAGCATTGCTCCTCCTCCGTCTGTGTCAGCAGCAGCGATGGAGTGTGGAGCTGGCCATGATCCCTGCAGCATCGCGATGTCCTCCTGTCTGTGCCGGTGGCAGCTGCGTGTGGACACGTGCGCACAGTGATGACGTCATCGCTGTGAGCACCGCTAGGCTCTACACAGCCGCCGTCGACACAGACAGGAGGACATTGCGGTGCTGCAGGGATTGTGGCTGGTGAGTTATACTGATTCACTGCACCCCTTGCTGATGATGATGCGCGGGGGGCAGTGAATACAGCCGCACATGATCACTCCAGGCTGTAGTTGCCAGGCGTGATCACGCAGGCCGGCTGTTTAATATGCGCACATTCCCCGTCCATCACCCTGCCCACCTGTCAGCGCCGGCTTTAGTGCTGAGAGATGATGGGCGTGCATATTAAATGAGCGGGCCCACGTGGTCACGGCAGGCTGCTACAGCCTGCTCGTGCTGCCGATGACCCACTCCACCGCAGCACACTCATTCCCCGCAGTCCTACATTCAGACTATAAGACGCACCCCCCACTTTCCTCCAACATTTGGGGGAAAAAAAGTGTGTCTTATAGTCCGAAAAATACGGTAAATGATTTAATAATGTTTTGTATTGTCACTTTTTTCAATTTGGCTATTTTCTATTAGATTTACTGGCAGTCTAAAAATCTTTTGGTGCTCCTTGTTCTCTGGTCACTTCAGTTAGTAGGATGTTTTTAAAGAAAATGGGTCTCAAATTTCATATTGGATAATTAATATTTACAGCATGTCTAATTTACATCAGCATGATTTTTAAACATAGATTTTGTTAGGAAGTTAGAAGGGTTTAAAGTTTATCATTAACTTTTTCAATCAAAATTAACAAAGCCTATTCTTCAGGGGACCATATCACAATTAAAGTGATTTTGAGAGACCTATGTGACAGAAAATACCCAAAAGTGACAACATTTTAAAAACTGCACCCCTCACACTGCTGAAAACCACAGGAATTAAAGCAATGTTGAAGGAAAAAAGTTAAAAAGTACATTTTTCTCATAACACTATTGTTTTAGCCCCAAATTTTTCATTTCCACTAGAGTAAAAATTGAAAATGGAACCCAAAATTTGTTGTGCAATTTCTCCTGAGTACACCAATACCTCATATATGGAAAACTAATGTTTTGGCAGATGTCAAAAGGACAGGAGCACCATTTGACTTTTGGAGTTCAAAAATTGGTTGAACCGTTAGCGGACACCATGTCGCATTTGCAAAGCACCCAAAGTACAAACAGTGGAAACCCCTGACACATAACCCTCAAGGAATTTATCTAGAGGTGCAGTGAGCACCCTGAAACTGTAGGTGCTTCACAGAATTTTATAATGTTAAACAGTGAAAATGAAAAATAAAACTTTTCTGACAGAAATATTGTTTTAGCCCCAAATCTTCATTTTCACAAGAGTATCAGGAGAAAATGGATCCCAAAATTGTTGACAATTTCTTGAGAAGACCGATCTCTGATATATAGTGGAAAACTACTGTTTGGACACACTGACGAGCTCTAAAAGAAGGAGCGACATTTTGGAGTGCAGAGTTTGATGGAATGGTTTGTGTGTATCATGTTGCATTGGCAGAGACCTTGAGATTCCAAAACAAAAGAAACCCCTCAAAATTGACTACAAATTTCAAATTGGTCTAGGGGTGTATCTTTCTAGAATGTGAATTTATAATGTAGTGGCATACGTGAGTTTTTTGGATAAAACATCTGTATCAGAGATGAAGAGAAAATTTAAAAGTGGTAATAGGAGGTTAATTACCCAGCAACTGCACCTGTCCAACCTAGGACAATACTATAAAGAAAAAAAGATCACAAGAGGACTGAGGTCAAATATACGACCAATGTGTTTATGGGAAGTGTGCAATATGGTAATACATTTAGTCAAATATCAAATAAATATGCACTTGATGTTATCCTCCTCAATATGGAATATTTACAAAAGGATATCAACAGATTACAGATAGACATAAAGGACTGTGAAGGTCCAATTAAAATGTTGGTATCAGATGAAGAGTGGAAAGTTTATCTTGGAGGGATAAAAGAGAAAATGGAAAAAATAAGATCTGGTTTGGAGGAGGTTAAACGTCAGAAATGGAGAAGAGATAATGAAGATTATAAAACTGGATGTATGTACAACTGTCAGTGGACTAACATCAGCACATGGAAGAAAAAAGGTAATTGTATAGAGAGGTGTGGTACATATACAAGTGACTGTAATGATGCTAAGAATTTTACTTCTCCCAGACATGGCCAATATGGAAGAAGATTACAAAAGCAAAGAAGTGGAGGCCGCCACCATCAGCGGCGAAGGAAAAGAGAAGAGGAGGAAGCCTCCACAAAGACAAATGAATGTGAAAAAGACCTAGTGGTGAATTTATCCAGTAAGGTATTGACTGCACAACAAACTAAAGTACTAAATAAGGGGTTGACATATTGTCTGACTAACCCTATGGACTGGTTCGAGTTGGAGATAGACTTGTATAACCTTCTTAGGAATATTAAATTGAAAAATTGGTTTGAGAATAAGAACATGTTACAAACAGTGAAAAAAGTGAACTAGGATTGCGGGATGTTGATTTGTATAAAAAAAAGTGATTTTGTACCTAAGGAAAATGTGCTGGTAATAGAAGCATTTATAGCTGCAGTAAAAGATGAGGTGAATGATTTAAAGCAAAGAAAGGAATTAAGAATTGATAGGTCTAACCTTACAAGAGAAGAGTATAGGGCTTTGATGGAACTTGTCCATAACGGCGACCTAGTGGTAAAACCTGCTGATAAAGGCGGAGCGGTTGTCGTCATGAACAAAGAAAAATATATAGCTGAGATCATGCGACAGCTAGATGATGTAGAGATATATGAGAAATTAAATGCTGATCCGAAATTTGATATCCAAAGAAAAATAAGCAAATGGTTAAAAAGTGCATTTGATAGAAGTATAATTGATGAGGAATTATGAATTTTTAATAGTTAAACATCCGGTGACATCAGTATTATATGTGGTGCCAAAAATTCATAAATCTCTCATAGACCCCCCGGGAGACCAATTGTCTCCAGGGTGGATTCAGTGTTTAGTAAGATGGGCATTTTTTTGGATAAAATACTTAACCCAATAGCAAGTGACACAGTATCATTCATTAAAGATACAGGACATTTTTTAGAGTAAGTGGGGGAAGTATTGGAGGACACAGTCTTGGCATCATTCCATGTTACATCTTTATATACAGCAATAGATCATGATCAAAGCCTAGCAGCAATAAAAAGAAAATTGATATCAACTAATTATATGCCAGACAGTAGAGACTTCATTGTTGGTATGTTAGACATAATATTGAGAAACAACTACTTCATGTTTGGGGAGACATATTACATGCAAAAACGCGGGACCGCAATGGGGGTGCATATGGCCCCTACGTATCCAAATACAGTAATGGCAGTTATGGAGGAGGATGTCATCTATGGGTCCCACCACTTTGGCATAGTGCTGAGGTGGTGGCGCTACATAGATGACATCCTCCTATTATGGAAAGGCACAATGGAGGGACTATCTGAGTTTCATGAATTTTTTAATGGGATTGACGCGACCATAAAATTCACATTGGTATGTTCGTACACACAAATACAATTTCTAGATGTACTAGTAAAAAAGAAGGAAAGAGAATAAATACTTCATTATATACAAAACCAACGGACAGGAATAAAATTTTGAGGTTTGACAGTTATCACCCCAAAACAACTATAAAGTCCATTCCATTTAGTCAGATGATGAGAGTGCAGCGGATTGAGAGTAAGGAAGAAAATGTGGAAAAATCATTAGACACCCTGGTAAAAAAAATTCAAGGATAGGGGTTATCCTAAACAACTCCTAACCCAACAGAAGGAGAAAGTGATAGGGAAAGAAAAGGTGAGGGGAAAAACAGCAAATGGGAAAAAGAATACATTTTGTCACTAACTTCAACTTTCAAAGTGGAGAGATAGAAAAAATCATATTAAAACATTGGGAAATGTTAGCAAAATGTAGACCTAATGTTGAAGAGTTTAGGAATCCCCCATGCTTTGCATATCGAAAAGGGCAAAATATTAAGAGCGTATTGGTTAAATTGGATATTGGGGTGTTTCAGAAGAAAATGACACAAAGTACGTTGCATAATACGAAAAGAGTAGGATGTTACTCATGTCTTTCTTGTGTTAATTGTATATTAATAAAAAAGGGAGTGATTTTTCCTATCCAGTAACTGGGGAAAAATTTAAAATCAACCATTATCTTACTTGTAATTCTGACCATGTGGTGTACCTGTTGGAATGTCCATGTAAATTATTAAATGTGGGGGAAAGCACACTAGATTTAAAAACTAGGATAAATTACCACAGGTACACCACACGGAAAAAGAGATTAGATCTTCCTGTGGCTAAGCACTTTATAGAGTGCAAACATACAGAATGGGACCTAAAAGTCAGAATAATAGACCATGTACCAGGTCTATTTACCAAAGGAAACCTGTGGTTATGGTGTACATGCCGAGCTACAAGCGGTGGGTGGGCCAGTCTGAAGCTTATAGGCTATTGTATGTAAACAATAATGAAATGTGGTTATGTGAATTAGAATGCCTTTATGTACCCCTTTCCCTTCATATGATATAAACACTGTTGGAAAAAGGTCAGCCTTCGACCAAAACATCCTGTGGTATTAGCCAGTAAAGAAGCTGTTATTTGAAAGAGAAGTGGAGTGCTGCCTTCTGAATTTTTGGAAATATTGAAGGGACGGTAGGATGCTGTTGTGAAGGATTTTTGCACCCAACTAATGTTTAAGTGCTGCTCTGGAAATTGTTTATATATATATATATATATATATATATATATATATATATATACTAGAAGGTGGCCCGATTCTACGCATCGGGTATTCTAGAATTTACGTATTGTGTAGTTCATGTATGATTTTTGTTATATATATATATATATATATATATATATATATATATATATATATATATATATATATAATATATAGAGAGAGAGATGTTGTTGTCTGTAGTTACCAAGTGTTTGTGTAGGCGCTGTACATGTTCTGGGTGTTGTCTGGGTGTGACGGGGGGTGAGAGCGGTGTTGTATGTGTGTTGCGTGTGTTGCGTTGTTTGTGGAGCGCTGTGTGTCTGTAGCGTTGTGTGTGTGTGTTGCGCGGTTTGTGTGTGTGTGGTGTGTTTTGGGGGGAGGTATGTTTTGTGCAATGTGTGTGTTGCGCGGTATGTGCGTATATTTGTGTGTGCCGCGGTGTTTGTGTGTTGGGTGTTGTGTGTGTGTGCAGCGTTGTCTGTGTGTGTGGGTGTCTGTGTAGGGCAGTTGTTTGTGGTTCCCAGTGTGTGTGTGTGTGTGTGTGGTGTGTTGTGCAGTGCACGCGCGTGTGTGTGTGTGTGTGTGCATCAGCCTCTCTTCTCTCAGCCTACCTCTCCCAGCCTCCCTCCTCCCAGCCTCCCTCAGCATCAGCCTCCCTCTCCCAGCCTCCCCAGCATCAGCCTCCGCCAGCATCAGCCTCTCTCCTTCCAGCCTCCTCCAGCATCAGCCTCCCTCTCCCAGCCTTCCCCAGGATCAGCCTCTCTCCTCCCAGCCTCCGTCCTCCCAGCCTTCCCCAGCATCAGCTTTCCCCTCCCAGCCTCCCTCAGCATCAGCCTTCCCCAGCATCAGCCTCTCTCCTCCCAGCCTCAGCCTCTCTCCTTCCAGCCTCCCCAAGCATCAGCCTCTCTCCTTCCAGCCTCCCTCAGCATCAGCCTCCCGTTCCCAGCCTTCCCCAGGATCAGCCTCTCTCCTCCCAGCCTCCTTCCTCCCAGCCTCCCTCAGCATCAGCCTTCCCCTCCCAGTCTCCCCCAGCATCAGCCTCCCCAAGCATCAGCCTCCACCAGCATTGGCCTCTCTCCTTCCAGCCTCCCCCAGCATCAGCCTCCCCAAGCATCAGCCTCCACCAGCATCAGCCTCCCTCGTCCCAGCCTCCCCCTCCCAGCCTCCCCCAGCATCAGCCTCTCTCCTCCCAGCCTTCCCCATGATCAGCCTCTCTGCTCCCAGCCTCCTCCAGCACGCCGTGCTCCTCTGCCGACACTCACACACCCGATCGCATCCACTTACACACACCCGATCGCATCCACTCACACACACCCGATCGCATCCACTCACACACAGCCGATCGCATACACTCACACACACAGACACTGACGATATCGCACATACGCGCTTATACTCACAACATCCGGGGATATCACATGCTTCTGGCCATGTGATCCTCCGGCAGGTCCTGGAAGATCACAACAGCACAGTATCGCCGCCGAGAAGCAAGCGATATCCCAGGATGTTGTGAGTATGTGGATGCGATGTGATGTGTGTGTGTGAGTGAGTGTGATCTGATTTGTGTGTGTGTATGTGTGTGCTGTTATGTGTGTGCTGTTATGTGTGTGCTGTTATGTGTCTGTATTTTCCGCCGCTGCAGGACCTTGATGTGTGGATGCGATGTGATCTGTGTGTGAGGTGTGTATGAGAGTGAGTGTGAGCCGGTGTACACTGGTAACTATGATACACATCGGGTAACTAAGGGACCTTAGTTACCCGATGTGTATAATGGTTACCAGCTTTCACGGCCTCCGTGAAGATCCCAGCATCGCAAGGTTATGTGTGGCACTGCTGGGATCCTGACGGAGCCGGTGTAGAAGCAAGAGATATCCCAGCATGTTGTGATGTGTGAGGTGAGTGTGAGAGTGAGTGTGATCTGATGTGTGTGTGTGTACTCACCTGGGAATCGGGGCTCCGTGTCAGTTGGGCCAGAGCGAGCGTGCATTGCGTGAGGGGGGCGGGGCCTGCAGAGAGCCGGGGCGAGAGGCCAATCCGTGTGGGGGGGCGGGGCCATGGCGAGCCCAGCGGCCAATCAGCTTTGTGTCACCGTAAGGACACAATTTCGGAGCATGACAGACAGACAGATAGACAGACAGATAGACAGACAGATAGACAGACAGATAGACAGACAGACAGACAGACAGACAGAATAAGGCAATTATATATATATATATATATATATATATACACATATACATAACTCCCAACTTTTCAAGAAAGGAAAGAGGGACAAAGTATGCGGCGCGCCCAGCGCGCCGCGGCAAATTTTGACCACGCCCCTAGCCACACCCCTAGCCACACCCATTTAGCAGTAAGGGTCATTCAGCAGATGCCCATTCATATTTATAGCAGTCAGAATTTTTTTATATTTCTGTGTCACTATTCGAGATGAGCGAACCGGTCGCGGTTCGGCTCGAGGTCGGTTCGCTGAACGGAGGTCCCGTTCGAGTTCGGTTCGTCGAACGTTCGACGAACGGAACTCGAACTGCATAGGAAACAATGGCAGGCAATCACAAACACATAAAAACACCTAGAAAACACCCTCAAAGGTGTCCAAAAGGTGACAAACAACTCACAACACAACACAAACACATGGGAAAGTGACAAGGACATATACTCATGCGAAAACAAAACAGCTGGACAAGGAAAAAGAGGAGGAGACACAGATATATGAGTATGTGCAAGGAAACATCGATGCCATTACTGTGCAACTTGAGCCCTGCTCATTTTAGGCTTCCAATCTGGATAAATTGCCTGAGCTCGACACGTACGCCTTGGGGATCTTGTCGTGTCCTGCAGCCAGCGTTCTCTCGGAACCTGTCTTCAGTGCTGCTGGGGGTCTGCTGGCAGAAAAGCACACGTGTCTGTCCACTGACAATGTGGACATGGCTCTCAGAGGACTTTTCTTCCCCTGGGTCAGCCAGGGGACGGGAAAGGCACGCGTATTTTTGAGAGTGCTTCATGCAAAGCATCTTTTTCATTTTGAAAAGGGGGGTCAACTGATGCTAGTCAAGTGGGGTGTGTGTGGCCCAATTAGTGGCAACGAGGGAGACTGTGGTTGGAGTCCCCTCGCTGTGTTTCTAAAAGAACCAAGATGAACAAGTCATGGCTCTCAGAGGACTTTTCTTCCCCTGGGTCAGCCAGGGGACGGGAAAGGCACGCGTATTTTTGAGAGTGCTTCATGCAAAGCATTTTTATCTTTTTCAAAAGGGGGGTCAACCGATGCCAGTCAAGTGGGGTGTGTGTGGCCCAATTAGTGGCAATGAGGGAGACTGTGGTTGGAGTCCCCTCGCTGTGTTTCTAAAAGAACCAAGATGAACAAGTCATGGCTCTCAGAGGACTTTTCTTCCCCTGGGTCAGCCAGGGGACGGGAAAGGCACGCGTATTTTTGAGAGTGCTTCATGCAAAGCATCTTTTTCATTTTGAAAAGGGGGGTCAACTGATGCTAGTTAAATGGGGTGTGTGTGGCCCAATTAGTGGCAACGAGGGAGACTGTGGTTGGAGTCCCCTCGCTGTGTTTGTAAAAGAACCAAGATGAACAAGTCATGGCTCTCAGAGGACTTTTCTTCCCCTGGGTCAGCCAGGGGACGGGAAAGGCACGCGTATTTTTGAGAGTGCTTCATGCAAAGCATCTTTTTCATTTTGAAAAGGGGGGTCAACTGATGCTAGTCAAGTGGGGTGTGTGTGGCCCAATTAGTGGCAACGAGGGAGACTGTGGTTGGAGTCCCCTCGCTGTGTTTCTAAAAGAACCAAGATGAACAAGTCATGGCTCTCAGAGGACTTTTCTTCCCCTGGGTCAGCCAGGGGACGGGAAAGGCACGCGCATTTTTGAGAGTGCTTCATGCAAAGCATCTTTTTCATTTTGAAAAGGGGGGTCAACTGATGCTAGTCAAGTGGGGTGTGTGTGGCTCAATTAGTGGCAACGAGGGAGACTGTGGTTGGAGTCGCCTCGCTGTGTTTCTAAAAGAACCAAGATGAACAAGTCATGGCTCTCAGAGGACTATTCTTCCCCTGGGTCAGCCAGGGGACGGGAAAGGCACACGTATTTTTGAGAGTGCTTCATGCAAAGCATCTTTTTCTTTTTCAAAAGGGGGTCAACCGATGCCAGTCAAGTGGGGTGTGTGTGGCCCAATTATTGGCAACGAGGGAGACTGTGGTTGGAGTCCCCTCGCTGTGTTTTACATGATTTTCGAAGGGCATGACATGACTTAGAGGTTTTCTGTCAGCATCTGCAAACGGTTGGGTACAGAAATGCTGTCTTTCTAACCATTTTTAAAGAGGATTTTCGAGACCTTATGCCCACCACAGTGCCCCAAGAGCCGATGCCCAGTCGCCACTCCTTCTCCAAGAAAGTTGTGCCCGCGCTACACCAGCATATTGCACACATCATCACCGCTTCCTTGAGAAAGTCTGTGTGTGACAGGGTACATTTCACCACAGATACTTGGACCAGTAAGCATGGATAGTGGCGTTACATGTCGCTGACTGGGCACTGGGTAACTATGGTGAGAGATGGAGAAGGGTTTGCTGTACAAGTCTTGCCGTCCACACGACTTGTGTGTCAATCCTTCCTCTGTATGTACAAGTTCCTCAACTGCTTCTGCCTCCTCAACCTCGTGGGGGTCCTCCACCTCGGCCCAAACCCTGTGTGGTCAGGCCACCCTTCCTTGTAACTGCGCCCAAGGAATCCCACACACCTCCTTACTATGCTGGCAGCAGAGCTCAAGGCCATCAGGCGGTCAAATGTTTACTTTGAAATGTAGGGGAAATGTGAGACACCGCTGAGGAATTGTGGACGGTAAGCTCTGGAGAGTGAGACCGAGTTTCATCAATGGTTGTCTCCACTCAACCAGCAGCCAGGGAAGGTCGGGTGCGACAATGATGCAAACCAGTCTGCGACCCTTCTTCAGGGCAATGTGGCACACGTGCCTTGTATGGCTCACGTGTTGAACCTGGTTGTCCAGCAATTTTTAAAACACTATCCCGGCCTACATGGCCTTCTGCAGAGGGCACGGTGTAACGCCTGCCTGGATCGACACACTCAGATGGGCTGTAAAGGATAGGCTAGAGGCAAGCCACTCACCAAGCTGGACACCCAGAACCCTGAAACACTTTAACCCCTATACAGTGATTTGGAATTACACAGGGCCCAAGTTGATCAATACCTGTGGAAGGCTGCAGTTCCAGAGAATAGTAGTCATGCAGGGTCAAAAACATTAATTGAGGAAGAGGAACAGAATGGGATGGCCAGGACTTAATCAGAAAACAAGCAGAGGTGAAATGCGGATCGGCCAACGAGGTACATAAACAGCAAGCAGGAAAAGTAGTCAGGTAACAAGCACACAAACTCATAAAACTGAACTGGGGGTAACAGTAACAAGAGGTTCATAGCTTTGTCTGGCAGTGGTCTGCAGACAGGAGGGGCCTAAAAAAGGGTATGGTGTCTTCCCATTGGTTGTAGCTGAATGATGGTACTTCATCTGTGAGATACCCGCCACCTACATTCAGCCTGTGGTTCTGTATCTGTCAAGGTAACGCAACCCACTGGGTGACCATAACCTGCGTCCACCTGCGCCGCAGGCATCGACTCCTTTCCCATCATCATCACTATGCACAAAAGGAACACGTTGTCACCTGGCAACCGGAGTACAAATTGATTGAGTGGACTACGTTGGTGACTTAACAGCCGTGTGCGGCAATGATGCAAACCTGTCTGCGGCCCTTCGTCAGGGCAATGTGACACACGTGCCTTGTATGGCTCACGTGTTGAATCTGATTCTCCAGCAATTTTTAAAATACCATCCCGGCCTACATGGCCTTGTGCAGCGGGCACGCTGCTATGTGCTCACTTTCATCCTTCGCACCCAGCAGCTCAACAACTTTCATCGCTCCTGAAGTCTTAGGGTCTGGCGGTTAAACGCCGGAAATGCGATGTTCCGACACGCAGGAATTGGAATCTGCACATTTTGCAGCCTCCTTGGCAGCACCGCAGAGCCCTGCTGAAATACGGTATGACGTATACCCTGGGCTAACGTGATCCAGAGGTGGTGCAGATCACGCTGCTGGAGTGGTGTCAGATCAAGGACCTATGCACCTTTCTACACAGTTTACAAATGTCGACGAAGATGTTTAGCACTGGCGATGCCATTCTCAGTGTGACAATTCTGGTCATCTACAAGATGGAGTACACTGTAAGCATTATTCGGAGTCAGGTGTTGGTCCAAGAGGAAGGGGAGGAAGTACAGGAGGAGTCATATGCAGAAGGGATAATAAGATGTACAAGGTCCATACGTTGAGCGGCACCTAGGCGGCAGTCATGGTGGGGGATAGGGATTAACAAGGGCGCAAAGTATCAGCAAAAATTGTTGAGGAAGGTGCAGGAGCCATGAAGAAATGGAGGACGAACTTGCGATGGGCATGGAAGACTCAGCAGATGAGTGAGAGCTTGCTCACATTTTGGTTGTGCGAGGTTGGGGGGAGAGGGCAGAGGAAGCAGGCACGATTCTCACCTTTCTGCCACCAACAAACCAAGGACTTGGTCCTCCTGGATGCACAAGACACATGAGCGCCTTCTTGCTGCACTACCTACAACATGACCCTCGGATTGTACGAATTCGAAGTAATGCTAACTACTGGGTTGCCACACTGTTAGATCCTCGGTACAAGACCAAATTTGGCTAAATAATTCCTGCCATAGAAAGGGACGCACGTATACAGGAGTATCTGCAGAAGGTGGCACGGATTCTTAGATCTGCTTTTATCAGTAAACACCAGTGCTGCACAGAGTGAATCTCAACGCTTTGTCATGGATAGGAGGAAATGGGCTTTTACTTGTCCACATCTGAGGGACCGAGGGCTGGCTGCTGGGCTGAGATGGCATTGAGTACGGTGTCCCTGCAGAGTTGCACTTTTGGTCATATACCAAATGAGTTGAAAAAGGACAAATGCTGGTGGAAAGGGGAACAGGTGTGTTGGAAAGGGGAAAAAAGTTTTGGTCCGTGGGTTTGGTGGTTAAGCAAAAGTAACATTTGATGAAGAAACACCATCTGTTACGGTGGGACTGGCAGATTTGGATAAGGTGGTATATACTATGTTACCGGTATATAACGAAAATTAATAAGAAAAGAAAGAGGTATATATCCCCATCAGCAGTCAATGTCCACCGTGCTCCCAGATGGAAAAGGAGAGGTTGGCAACTGGAAGGTTAGGTGGAGGATACAGATCTGTGTGGCTATGAAACTAATAGCTGCCTGAACCGAGTTAGACGCCACTCGGATCTTGAGACTGGGAGCCCTGTTAGCGTCACAGGGTCAACACGCCCACCCAGCCCAGGAACTCCCTGTTAACATCACAGGGGCCATTCAGTACGCTGACCGTGTGCATTGGGGCCACACCTGTGGACAGCAGGCGCATCAGCAGGCCTGTTAATGCCACTGGGCTGCACAAGCAGGACTTGTAGGACAGGAGCTGGTCTTAACCGTTCTGCGTTACCAACTGTGGTGGCGGCCTGCATCGACGCCCTATCCCTGCCTACCTCTGGCCTAAAGCCGCAATGGGTTCAACACATGGAGGTGTGCTCTTTCGGAGCATAATAGAAGACTGCGCACCTCCTTGTTGTCGCAAGCCCGTTTTATAACCTGGGTCCGCCCCAAACCAGGGTGGACCACAATGCACCTCTTGGAGACAAAAGCAGAGTGACACGTCATGAGTGGCATAACTAGCGTCCTATTTGGAACCGCAACTTCAATAATGACCTCATGGCTGCCACGACACAAACACCTCACCAGTCATCGTCTGACCATCAATAATGAGGTGACAAGTCATAGGGGTGGGCCTCTGCAAGCCATTTGGGAGTGGCCTGGCCACATCGTCAGGACACCTGATGCCCTGTGGTCTATATGGGCCCCCCCACATCAGGGGCAGGGCCAAAGAGTTCATTACTGGACCTAGTTTCTGATGCAGTAAGTGCCTGAGCATGGTCAGTTGCATGAAATAGTCTCTGAAAAAAGACTATCAGCTTTAGCATGGTGTCTCGGCACAAAACAGGACTTAGACCCGGCACGGAATGCAAGTACCTGTGCAAAGAGGCTTTTCGCACTAAGTGTGGGAGCATGCGCTGTATCCCGAAATGAAGACTTAGCCTCAGGAATGGCACAGTCAGTCTGAGCATACTCACTAGGCGAAACACTGTAGTTAGGCTGCAGCTGGGGTAAATCGGCACACGCATGCGCACTAGCTGCCTCTCCACACTTACACATGGAGGAGAAATTGCTCTTCGGGTGTGGAATTGGAGATGCTGTCTATGAACAGAAGGAAAAGCTAAAGGAAGCCTCACTTTCTATCCCTCCGAATGATCAAATGCAGCAAAGAATTCCCTGAGTTTGCTATAAAATTAGTGTAGCAAAATGTGCATGAGGGTGTCATGCAGAGGTGCTGCAAATAGATTTGCACCAGTGGGGCACTAATGGAGTCCAACAGCCACTTCTTGTATGCCACTAAATGGCAGCATTTTTTGCTATTATTATAGCTTATTAAAAACAGAGCAGGAGGGTGTCCTGCACAAGTGCAAGAAATAGCTTGGCACCAGTGGGACAATAATGAAATACAACAGCCAGTTCTATGATGCCACTAAATGGCAGTATTTTTTGCTATCATTATAGCTTTTAAAAACAGAGCAGGAGGGTGTCATGCAGAGGTGCTGTAAATAGCTTGGCCCCTGTGGGGCACAAATGGAGTACAACAGCCACTTTTTGTATGCCACTAAGTTGCAGCAGTTTTTGCTATTATTATTAGTGTTGAGCGAGTATGCTTGTCACTACTCGGTACTCGCACGAGTATCACTGTACTCGGGCTACTCGGCGGGGACCGAGTAATCTCGCGATACTCGTGTTGTACTCGTGGTCTTCATCCCTGCATGTTGGCGCTCTTTTGAGAGCCAGCCCTCATGCAGGGATTGGCTGGCAGACCACTGCAATGCCACAGCCCTGTTAGTTGTGGAATTGCAGTGATTGGCCGGCCTGCACAGCGTGACCGAGCCTTTATACTGGCGGGCGCGCTGTGCTCTGCACACAGCCATCCAGACAGTCAGTGCAGGGAGAGTGATGCTGCTTCTGGGAAAGGTTTGCGGCCCTTTATAGTTATTTCCGTAGCAGGGCTGCAAACAGTGTGACCAGAAGTCCTTCTCAGGACTATTGTAGTTGTATACAGGCAGGCAGGGTATAGGCAGGTCGGAGTACAGGAGCAGATGCCTTCTCAGGACTATTGTTGCTGTATGCAGGCAGGGCAGGCAGGGTATAGCCAGGTCGGAATACAGGCTAGTGACCAGAAGAGTCCTTCTCAGGACTATTGTAGCTGTATACAGGCAGGCAGGCAGGGTATATAGCCATTCCTAGTGGTGAATGTATACCAGCCTTCATCACCATATCTGGGGCTGCCCTGGCAAAGGAAAATACTACAAAGACTCACTTCCTCAAAATGGGCACATTAGACTCAAGAGGCCTTCATGTACGTCTCTTCTCAGGGACATCGGAGTGCCACACAATGTTTTCACGTAAATTCTTTCATGTAATCTTCAAAAGTAACATACACCAGCTCTATCTCACTATTGGGTATGTGCCCTTAACATTTCCGCCATGAAAATTCATTTTGGTATCATTTTTGAAGGTTTTCTGGTGAGTCCGTAAAAATGGCGTAAAACGCGGATAAAATTGTTCACAGCTGTGACTTTTGAGTGATAAATGCTTCAAGGGGTCTTCCCCATGCTGTTGCCATGTCATTTGAGCACTCTTCTGAGACTTTTGTGACATTTTTAGGGTTTCTACATGCTGCCGGGGGTCATTTCATAAAAATACTCGGGTCTCCCATAGGATAACATTGGGCTCGGTGCTCGGGCCGAGTACACGAGTATCTTGGGATGCTCGGCCCGAGCCTCGAGCACCCGAGCTTTTTAGTACTCGCTCATCACTAATTATTATAGCTTTTAAAAACAGAGCAGGAGGGTGTCATGCAGAGGTGCTGCACATAGATTTGCACCAGTGGGACACTAATAGAGTACAACAGCCACTTCTTGTATGCCACTAAGTTTACTCAATTTTTGGTATTCTAATGTCTTAGTAAGTAACAATGAGTTTGAGTGTGCAATGCAGGCAGACGTGCTGCAAATATCTTTGCACTACTGGGACTATACAGAAGTCCAATAGCCACGTTTAGGATGCCACTAGGTTCACTGAGTGTTTGCTAGTATAATAGCTTAGTAACAATGAGTTTGAGTGTGCAATGCAGGCAGACGTGCTGCAAATATCTTTGTACTTGTGGGACGATACAGAAGTCCAACAGCCACGTTTAGGATGCCACTAAGTTCACTCAGTGTTTGCTAGTATAATGGCTTAGTTATAATGAGTTGGAGTGTGTAGAGGACAGGAGGGTACAGTGCCAGGGTTGTGGGTCTCTGGGTAGAGGAATGGAAGCCTGCCTTTCTACCAATCCGTGGGGGTGGGCGGGGCCAGGCCGAGCCCGGCGGCCAATCCGAAAGTTGTCACTGTAACGACACAATTTTGGAGCAAGACAGACAGACAGACAGATTAAGGCAATTATATATATAGATAGATAGATATATATATATATATATATATATATATATATATAAAATATGTTGTGCAGAGTACATCACGATGTGCAGGGTAAATCAGAAATAAATGTAGTAATCCATAGATGAGCGGTAGACATTGAAACAGTCTATTATACACAGGCCAGGCTTTTGCTTTTTTGGTGCAGGTGTCACTTTAAGTGGTATCGTTTACCATTCTCTTTTTTGTAATACACTTTGCACCTTTTCTGTGTTCTCTCCTTCCTTGCAGTGTTGGGGACCTCATTGGGAAAATGTTGTTTTGGTACAATACAGGTGCCTTCAGTTCCAGACCTACAGGGGCCCTTCCTTCCCGACTTCCAAATGTTAGGGTCAAGATTACTACCTCCTGAAACTGTAGGAATGTGTCAGTTTGGTTTACAGATCATGAGAGCATGTAGGCATTATACAGTGCCATCTGTGCAATGTACACAGACAAGCTTTTTCTACCACATTTTTGTTTTCCATGTGGCAATGTATGACTGGAAGACTTGATCAGAGAGATTGACTCCCTCATGTTATTATTGTACCCCAGGACACGAGTCTGATTTAAGGATCTGTAAAGTAGTACCTCATACAGTAGTGGTTTCCGTGTATTGTGGTCAAGATAACAACACCCTTTTGATTTTATGCATGACCACCAGCAGGTTGTGGGTACATTGGATCGTACTCTCACCCTTTCTGAGCAATTACCCTATAAGTGACCTAGAGATGCCTATCTGTTTTTTGCACACAGTATGCATGGTGCGGTATAATCAGAATTTAAGCCTCTCCTTGAAGTGTATTAGAGACTTTTCTATGCAGATGTCTCTTTGGGGAAAGTACACCTCAGCAAATTCATTTCAGAAGTGAGCGATGACTGGCCTAACTTTGAAAAGTATGTCAAAATTGGGATCACCTCAGAGTAGATAATATTAATGCAAAAAATTTAAAATGGCCTCAAAGCGTGCCCAGATAATCGTCATGAAAACTGTATTGTTATATAATATATCAACACTGCAATATTGCTGGAGTTTGGCATCTTAGCTATCCCCTTGTGAAGCCCAAGGCGCCAATACATTATAATTAATTTCTACTACATGTATAGGGCTCCATTAGTAAATGATGAAGTGGGCTTCTAGAATAAAAAACAGTTGTGGACGTTGGTCCACCTACCACCCTCATGGAGTTTGTTTCTGACAGTTTGAGCAGACACATGGATAGTAGTGGCTTGCTGAAGGTAATTTACAGGGCTCTGGCATTGCTGCTCCTGTTCCTCTTTGCACAAAAGGAAGAGGGTGTGGTTCTGCTGCTGGACTACTGCTTTCCTACAGCCCCCTCCACGTCTCCTGGTGTATTGGCCTATCTCCTGATATCTGCACCATGCTCTTGATGCTGTGCTGACTGACACTTTTTAAAATGTTGTTAGACACTATAACTTTTAAAAAGTATTCAGTACACACAACATTGTCAGTCGCAAATGATTTAGTGATGAAATATATAATTGTTTAAACTAGATAGACCTAAGTCTTTTTTCCACCTATGTAAGATACAGCTAACCTTCATTCCACAGCCTGCTTGATGTGTCATTCTGGATGAGCTGCAGTACCTGAGCAACGTCTGTGGGTTGTAGACACCGCCTCATGCTACCTCTAGGAGTGAGAGCTATGACAAAATGCAAACGTGACCAAAACAGCCAAAAAGGATGAGAACAGAGAAATGGTCTGTGGTCACCACCTGCAGAACTGCTCCTTTATAGGGGCTGTCTTGCTAATTGCCTAACATGTCTATCTGTTGTCTGATCCATTTGCACAACAGCAGGAGAAATTGATTCACAATCAGCATTGCTTCATTACTTCACCCACACTCCTCGCCCTGGCAATAGACAGAGTGGAGGAGTGGGTCTCCTTCTTTCTAACAACTGCAGCTTCAACCCACTCCCACCTCTACCCTCCCTTGTCCTGCCTTCCTTTGAAGTGCACTCTGTCCCCATCTATTCTCCCTTCCATTCAAGTGGCCGTCATATACAGACCCCCGGGCCCAGCCATTGCCTTTATCGACTAGTTCTCTGCCTGGCTTCTACACTTTCTCTCTGCTGACATTCCCACTATCATCATGGGTGACTTCAACATCCCCACTGACACCCGTCAGTCAACTGCTTCCAAACTCCTCTCCCTCGCTTCATCTTTTGGTCTAACTCAGTGGTCCGCCTCTTCCACCCATAAAGATGGACACACATTAGACTTTATCTTCCCCGGTCTTTGCTCTCTATCTAACCTCACTGTGGAGACACGGGGCTCAGTGGGTGCTCTTGTCCACTGAACCAGCCGCCTTTAGAAAGACAGCGTGCCTCAGGGCTCATCCCAACTGAACGCCGGCCTCCTTAACCGTGGGCGGAACACTACTCAGACAATACAGGGTGAGGGAACCACAATAATTATTGGATCCCCAAACAATTAACGGCACATAACACATAACCAGCAAAACACACAAATGTAACAGGCAACAGAGTCTCACTCTTCCGCTGGCTCACCAGGGATTAGAATGTCCGTGCCTCAGAGCTTCCAGGGCTACTGACTCCAATCCAGCAGCACCCCGCTTTCGGCGGGCACCCACCGAGATAGGAATAGCGCCAGATTTAGGAAGCTGTGTGAGGTCTGCAAAGTCTGTAGCAGGTAACTGAACTGTCCCAACCTGAGTGTCCTCCTTAGGTAGTCCTGATATGATGATACAATCCTGGCAGCCGGAGTCGAAATCCCTAGGCTGTGGATATGGTCTCCAACCGGAACCGGAGTCCCTATATTGAAGCCATAAGATATCCTGATCCTCTAGTCAGCTCCTAAGAGCTTAGACTGGATCCATCAGCATCCATCAACAACCTGGTGGCTTAAAGAAGTCCTTTTTTATAGCCACAGCCTTCCACTTGGATACACTGCGTCCTCATCGGATTGGTTGGACAAGATTGCTTCTCCCATTGGATGAATTTCAAGCTGCATGGATAATGTTCATTTAAATGGTGTGCATAGAAAGACTGAGGATATCTACATGAAGTCTGCAAGTCACAGACTCGACAATGGCTACTAAGGTAATCACATTAGCAATACAAAACTACATTACAATGGTTACTGGAAGAGTCTGGAGAAACAATAGCTAAGCAAACATGAGGTAATACACAATAGAACAATACGTCTGGCTGAATGTTAAGAAACTTTAACCCATGAGAGGCATTGGGTGTCCATGTCGTCACACTCACAACCTCCCCTCTCCCCTTATTTGACCACCATCTACTGACCTTTTCAGCCCTGTCCTCCTCACCTTCCCCCCCTGTCCAGCACCTAGCACACTCCCGCAGAAACCTTGCACACATCAACATACACACCCTTTCTAACTCTATCCTACCACTGTCCTCCATATCTTCACTTCACGACACAAACAGTGCCACCCCTTTCTACAACGCCACTCTCACATCAGATATTGATTCAGTTGCTCCTCTTGTGCATGGCAGAGTGAGACAAATCAATAGACTGCCCTGGCACAACAGCCTCACTAAACAGCTTTGGCAAGTGTCTAGGGCTGCAGAGCGGCGCTGGAAGAAAACGCACTCCCAGGAAGACTTCACCACATTCAAAAATGCAATTCACACATTTCATTTGGCCCTTACATCTGCTAAACAGGATTACTTCAGAGCTCTCATATCCTCTTTAACACACAACCCCAAACAGCTATTTAATACTTTTACCTTCCTCCTTCGCCCACCACTGCCCCTTCCAACCTCCCTCATCTCCGCAGAAGAAATTGCTACACACTTCAAACAAAAGATCGACGAAACCAGACAAGTCTTTTCTGCTCAACCACCACAACCCCTTCATATAACAGACCACTGCCCCTCACCCATAAACTTCCTCCCCACCATCACCGAAGGAGAGCTTGCACATCTCTCAAAAGCGCACCTCACCACTTGCGCACTTGACCCCATCCCATCCCACCTCCTCCCCAACCCCACCACTATCCTTATTCCCGCCTTAACCCATCTCTTCAACCTATCTTTAACAACTGGTACCTTCCCTTCTGCCTTTAAACATGCAACAGTCTTACCTATCCTAAAGAAATCTTTGCTCGACCCAACCTCTACTACCAGCTATCGCCCCATATCCCTACTCCCATTTGCTTCAAAACTCCTGGAACAGCATGTCCATGCTGAACTTTCCTCCCACCTCTCCTCTAACTCTCACTTTGACAACCTACAGTCTGGCTTCTGTCCACATCATTCCACTGAAACTGCCCTGACTAAAATCACAAATGACTTACTTACTGCCAAAGCTAACAACCACTTCTCTATACTCCTACTTCTAGACCTATCCTCAGCCTTTGACACTGTCGACCACTCCCTGCTACTACAAATTCTCTCTTCCCTTGGTGTCAGAGACCTCGCCCTCTCTTGGATCTCTTCATACCTCTCCAACTGCACTTTTAGTGTCTCCCACTCCCACACAACCTCTTCATCCCGCCCTCTCTCTGTTGGCGTCCCTCAAGGATCTGTCCTGGGACCCTTACTCTTTTCCATCTATACATTTGGCCTGGGACAACTCATAAAGTCCCATGGCTTCCAGTACCACCTATATGCCGATGACACTCAGATCTACCTCTCTGGTCCAGATGTCACTTCTCTGCTGTCCAGAATCCCAGAGTGCCTATCGGCTATATCTTCCTTCTTTTCCTCTCACTTCCTAAAGCTCAATGTGGCCAAAACTGAACTGATCATCTTTCCTCCATCTCACCTACACTCTCTACCTGATCTACCTATTACAATAAATAACACGCTCTCCCCAGCACCCAAACCTTTGACTCTGCCTTGTCCTTCATACCACACATCCAATCCCTCACCACCTCCTGCCATCTTCAACTCAAAAATATTTCTAGAATCCGCCCTTTCCTCAAATCTCAATCTACAAAAATGCTAGTGCATGCTCTCATAATCTCCCGCCTCGACTACTGCAACATCCTCCTCTGTGGTCTCCCTGCTTACACGCTCGCCCCTCTCCATTCCATCCTTAATTCTGCTGCCCGAATGATCCACCTCTCTCCTCAATACCACCCCGCTTCTCCTCCCTTGGCTCCCAATCTTCCATCGTATCCAATTGGTATTCCAATATCACCGTGCGGAGCTGCCGGCCCCACCACCGTGCGGAGCTGCCGGCCCCACCACCGTGCGGAGCTGCCGCCCAACCTACACTCCACCTACTGTCTCCTCTCCAAAATCCTTTAGAATGTAAGCCTGCAAGGGCGGGGCCCTCTTCCCTCTGTACTAGTCTGTCTATTGAAACTTGTATATGTATTCTGTATGTAACCCCCTTCTCATGTACAGCACCATGGAATCAATGATGCTCTATAAATAAATAATAATAAATAGCTGGATATGTTGATTTCAAAGAAGTGTAATTCACTTGGAGTTACATTGTGTTGTTTAAAGGGGTATTCCCCTCTCCAAGGATCCTATTTCAATATGTAGTAGGTATAATAATATTATAAGCAAATATCTCCAATTACAAATGTAGTATAGTTCTTCTGATTGACTATGTCACTTATCTCATATTCTGGGCATTGCAGGACCTTAGGTATCCATGGGTACGACCACACATAGTCACTGGTAACTGCTACTAGTGGTCATAACCATGGATACCTAAGGTCTTGCAATGCCCAGAATATGAGGTAAGTGACAAAGTGAATTAAAAGAATTATATTACATTTCTAATCTAATATATAAAACGGAGTGTATGTATTTATGTACAGTGCCTACAAGTAGTATTCAACCCCCTGCAGATTTAGCAGGTTTGCACATTCGGAATTAACTTGGCATTGTGACATTTGGACTGTAGATCAGTCTGGAAGTGTGAAATGCACTGCAGCAAAAAAGAATGTTATTTCTTTTTTTTTTTTTTTTTTTTTTTTTTTTTTTTAAATTGTGAAAAGTTTATTCAGAGGGTCATTTATTATTCAACCCCTCAATCCACCAGAATTCTGTTTGGTTCCCCTAAAGTACTAAGAAGTATTTCAGGCACAAAGAACAATGAGCTTCACATGTTTGGATTAATTATCTCTTTTTCCAGCCTTTTCTGACTAATTAAGACCCTCCCCAAACTTGTGAACAGCACTCATACTTGGTCAACATGGGAAAGACAAAGGAGCATTCCAAGGCCATCAGAGACAAGATCGTGGAGGGTCACAAGGCTGGCAAGGGGTACAAAACCCTTTCCAAGGAGTTGGGCCTACCTGTCTCCACTGTTGGGAGCATCATCCGGAAGTGGAAGGCTTATGGAACTACTGTTAGCCTTCCACGGCCTGGACAGCCTTTGAAAGTTTCCACCCGTGCCGAGGCCAGGCTTGTCCGAAGAGTCAAGGCTAACCCAAGGACAACAAGGAAGGAGCTCCAGGAAGATCTCATGGCAGTGGGGACATTGGTTTCAGTCAATACCATAAGTAACGTACTCCACCGCAATGGTCTCTGTTCCAGACGAGCCCGTAAGGTACCTTTTACTTTCAAAGCGTCATGTCAAGGCTCATCTACAGTTTGCTCATGATCACTTGGAGGACTCTGAGACAGACTGGTTCAAGGTTCTCTGGTCTGATGAGACCAAGATCGAGATCTTTGGTGCCAACCACACACATGACCTTTGGAGACTGGATGGCACTGCATACGACCCCAAGAATACCATCCCTACAGTCAAGCATGGTAGTGGCAGCATCATGCTGTGGGGCTGTTTCTCAGCCAAGGGGCCTGGCCATCTGGTCCGCATCCATGGGAAGATGGATAGCACGGCCTACCTGGAGATTTTGGCCAAGAACCTCCGCTCCTCCATCAAGGATCTTAAGATGGGTCGTCATTTCATCTTCCAACAAGACAACAACCCAAAGCACACAGCCAAGAAAACCAAGGCCTGGTTCAAGAGGGAAAAAATCAAGGTGTTGCAGTGTCCTAGTCAGTCTCCTGACCTTAACCCAATTGAAAACTTGTGGAAGGAGCTCAAGATTAAAGTCCACATGAGACACCCAAAGAACCTAGATAACTTGGAGAAGATCTGCATGGAGGAGTGGGCCAAGATAACTCCAGAGACCTGTGCCGGCCTGATCAGGTCTTATAAAAGACAATTATTAGCTGTAATTGCAAACAAGGGTTATTCCACAAAATATTAAACCTAGGGGTTGAATAATAATTGACCCACACTTTTATGTTGAAAATGTATTAAAATTTAACTGAGCAACATAACTTGTTGGTTTGTAAGATTTATGCATCTGTTAATAAATCCTGCTCTTGTTTGAAGTTTGCAGGCTCTAACTTATTTGCATCTTATCAAACCTGCTAAATCTGCAGGGGTTTGAATACTACTTGTAGGCACTGTATGTATGTATGTATGTATGTATGTATATGTGTGTGTGTGTGTGTGTGTGTGTGTATGTCCGCTAAAGGAATCTGCACCGTCACATTTACAATCACGAAATTTTGCACAGACAGCCCATGTGACTCAGGGAACGTCATAGACTATGTTTTGATGGGAAAATTTAACCCCATGCTTTACAGTTACTCTCCAAAAAACCTGCCTCAATTAAAGTCAATGGAGCTGCAAGCTACGGGTCATTAATAGCAGCTGTGATTTGTTGCTATAGGAACAAAATAAATTGTTAAGATTCTTATACTATGTGTGAGGTAATAAGATGTCGGTGGGGAGACGGATAGAGAGAGACAGAAAGAGAGAGAGACAGACAGAGTAAGAGGCTGTTACGTTCAGTCCAGGAATGGACCCACTGGGCCGTGCACCGGACTCCCCCATGGAGGCCACCAGGAGCGAACCCCTATACAGGGACTGTCTGGCGACCACCCCAGAGAGCCTAGATGCACAGTGGCTGGAACACAGGCGGGATATCAGGAGCGTCCTTGGAAACATCCGGAGGGAATACTGAGGCCAGTCCCGTGACGACTTTGGACTGGAGGGAATCGGAACGGATGACCGGAGACGGGTGAAGGCAGCAGGCGGAGTCCGGGACCAGTGACGAGTGCAGGCTGGAGACTTCAGATGTAATCCGGAGCCAGTGGCGAAGTGAAGCAGAGGGACGATGGAGAGGTCCACTGCAAACGGACACCGGGGAATCTCCAGGGAGCCGGACCAGCTGTGGCACACACTGGGCGTCAGGTTGTGAGGACAAAGACAGGGTTAGTCCAGGAACAGAACACAGAGGGCTTGAACACTATCACAAGATACTAAGCTAAGCTGAGAGAACTTGTTGAACAAGCACCGCCCGTATGTAACAGGAACACTTTTATACCCTGCACCTGCAATCAGCCATATCCTGTTCCAGGGATGCTGGCTCTTTAAGAAAAGGTGAATGAGCGTGCCCGCACCCTAATGCGAATGCGCGAAGCCCGGAAACCAGAGGCAAGCACAGGAGGCTGGGACAGGATGCAGAGGAGCCGGAGGCAGAGTCCCGAGTCGAAGCAAGCCGGCGGGCCGCCGAGCAGGAAGCACGGGGGACGCAGGGGAGCAGGAGAGGGAGCCGCGGTCGGTGAGCACGGCGATCGGATCAGTGAGTACGGAGCCGGGACACCAGGACCGGATCAGTGGGTACGGAGCGGTGCCGAGACACCGGGACCGGATCAGTGGGTAAGGAGCGGTGCCGGGACACCAGGGGCGTGGCAGAGGCAGACAGGGAAACAATAATAATAATAATAATACAAAATCTTTATTTCTATTTACCGCCAACATATTCCGCAGCGCTTTACAATTCAGGAGGATCATATACAAACAAATAACAGTTATAGAATATACAATAATTAGAGTATGGAAAAAAGAGACAACCCTGCTTGTAAAAGCTTACAATCTACAATGACATGGGGGGGAAACAAGGTGCTTATTTACAATGACTACCCAGCCATCTCAAGGAAATGGGGGATAGATAAGGGATGCCTTAACCAGTCAGCCAGAACCTTAAGATGCATTTGGGTGCAGTGGAGTTTGATGTGGAGTTATGTTCTGAGAAGTTGTGGAGGGACTATGTGAATTCAATTCGGCAAGGGAGTGTGATAGACCACCCTAAAAAGATGTTTTTTAGGGAGCGTCTGAAGCGGAGTAGGTTGTGATTTGTCCAAGATTATTGGGGTAGAGCGTTCCAGAGGATTGGTGCAGCTCGGGAGAAGTCTTGGATTCGGGAGTGGGAGGTTTGGATTAGTGTGGATGTTAGCCGAAAGTCATTTTCAGAGCGTAGAGAATGGGTAGGGTGATAGACAGAGAGGAGGGTGGAGATGTAGAGGAGTGCCGCACTGTGGAGAGCTTTGTGGGTGAGAACAAGCAATTTGAATTGGATCCTATGATATATGGGCAGCCAATGCAAAGACTGGCACAGAAAGGAAGCATCCGAGTAGCGGTTAGCCAGGTAGGTGACCCCGGCTCCTGCATGAAGAATGGACTATACTGAAGAGAGTCTAGTTAAGGGGAGACCAATTAATAGAGTTACAGTAGTCAAGGTGGGAGTGGATCAGGGCTACGGTGACGGTTTTTGTACTTTCCATTGTGAGAAATCGGCGGATTCTAGAGATGTTCTTGAGGTGCAAGCAACTGGAACGGGCAAGAGATTGTATGTCGGAGGTGAAAGAGAGATCGGTGTCAAGTATAACCCCCAGACAGCGAGCCTGCGGCCTAGGAGTTGGGTTTAGGAAGGTTAGAATACGGAGGTAATAGAAGAAGTTCAGTTTTGGAAAGGTTAAGTTTCAGATAGAGAGCAGACATGATGTTGCAAACTGCAGTCACACAGTCACTGGTGTTCTATAGTACAGCGGGGGTGAGGTCAGGGGATGAGGTGTATAGTTGTGTGTCATCAGCATAAAGATGGTACTGGAAGCTAAATCTACTGATGGTCTGTCCAATTGGGGCAGTTTAGAGGGAGAAAAGAAGAGGGCCGAGGACTGACCTTGAGGGACCCCAAGAGTGAGAGGAAGAGGAGAAGATGTGGAGCCAGCAAATGAGACGCTGAATGAGCAGCCAGACAGATAGGAAGAGAACCAGGAGAGCACAGTGTCCTTTAGGCTGATTGAGTGGAGCATAGAGAGAAGGAGATGGTGGTCAACAGTGTTGAAGGCTGCAGAGAGATCAAGGAGAATAAGCAAAGAGTGGTCACCATTACGTTTTGCTGTCAGTAGGTCATTGGTCACTTTGACGAGGGCAGTTTCTGTTGAGTGTAGGGAGCAGAAGCCAGACTGTAAAGCATCTAGAAGAGAGTGAGAGGATAGGTAGTGGGTGAGGAATAGACCAGGTGCTCCAAGAGTTTGGAAATGAAGAGGAGATTGGAGACTGGTCTGTAGTTGTTAGTGCAAGATGGGTCAAGAGAAGGTTTTATTTAAAAACTGAGTAATGATAAAGTGTTTAAGGAAGGAGGGGAAGATACCAGAGGAGAGAGAGAGAGGGATTAAAGATTTTAGTTAGGTGAGGAGTGACGACCGGAGAGAAGGACTGAAGTAGGTGTGAGGGGAAGAGATCAGTAGTGCAAGTGGTAGCACGAGAAGAAGAGAGGAGCTTGGAGACGTCTTCCTCTGTGACTGGGTCAAATGTGGAGAGTGAGCCGGGATGTGGGGAGGGATGGTATTCACGACGCTTGGTGGCTGGGAGCTGATCTCTTGGCACATGTTTTCTATATTATCTGTGAAATAAGCGGCCAGATCATCAGCATGAAGGTCTGTGATAGGGACTGAGGAGGGAATGAAAGGTGTCAAAGAGCTTCTTTGGATTGTTGTATAGTGAGGAGATCAGGGTGGTGAAGTAGGTCTGTTTGGCGAGGTAAAGCGCAGCGTAGTAGGTTCTTAACATGAATTTGTAGTGGATGAAGTTTTCTGGTGTGCGGGTTTTCCTCCATAGGCGTTCGACACTCCTAGAGCATCGCTGGAGAAACCAAGTTTGCGATGTGAGCCAGGGCTGTTTTACTCTGTGTTTGGTCTTTCTGAAGGTGAGGGGCGCTACTTGGTCTAGGGTACTTCTAATTCTAGTGATTTACTGCCAGAAAAGGACAGAAAAGTAAGGCGATAGGGAACAGTGATGACTGTAGAGAGTCTGTAAAGGGGGCTTTACATGGTAGCGATATTGGTAACGATATCGCTATCATGTGTACCCGCCCCCTCGTTTGTGTGACACGGGCATATCGCTGCTAGTCGCGCACAAAATCGCGCTCCCCCGTCACACGGCTTACCTGCCCTGTGACGTCGCTATGGCCGGCGATCCGCTTCCTTTCTAAGGGGGCGGGTCGTGCGGCGTCACAGTGACGTTACACGGCAGGCGTCCAATAGAAGCAGAGGGGCGGAGATGAGCGGGACATAACAACCCGCTCACCTCCTTCCGTATTGGCTGTGGAGGCAGGTAAGGAGATGTTCCTGGCTCCTACGGTGTCACACACAGTGATGTGTGCTACCGCAGGAACGAGAAACAACATCGCTAATGAGAGGTGACCGATTTTTGGTTTTAGGACGTCCTCTCCACGGCAAACGATTTGTGCCACTTTTGCGATCGTTTTAGGTCGCACAAAAGTGTCACACGCTGCGATATCGTTAATGACGCCACATGTGTGTCACTAACGGCGTGACCCCGACAATAAAACATTAACGATATCGTAGCGTGTAAAGCCTGCTTAAGTGTCTGAGAGTCGATGGCCTGTAGGTTTCTGAATGTGTGATAGGTGGGAGTGTGCTGGGGTGGGCGACTGTTTGTGAGCTTGAAGGAGAGGAGGTTGTGGTCAGAGAGGGGAAGAGGTGAGTTCTCAAAGTGAGAGATTGAGCAGAGGCGGACAAAGACCAGGTCAAGGGTGTTACCATCTTCATGTGTCTCAGAGGATGAGAGCTGTGAGAGGCCAAGGGAGGTGGTTAGAGATAGAAGCTGGGATGCAGAAGGGGAGGTGGGGATGTTCATGGGTATGTTAAAGTCTCCTATGATAAGGATTGGTAATTCTGAGGACATGAAGTGCAGCAGCAAGGCTGAAAAGTGTTTAAGGAACTGGGTGAATGAGCCTGGGGGACGGTATATGACCACTACTCTGAGGGGACGGGGATAGAAGAGCCTGATGGTGTGGACCTCCAAGGATGGGAATGTGAGTGATGGAGCTGTGGGGATGACCTGGAAAGTGCACTGTGGGGACAGGAGTAAGCCGACTCCACCACCATGTCTGGTCTTGGTGAATGGGAAAACTGTAAGCAACCATGAGAAATGTCACCAGGGGAAGCAGTGTCCGAATCCTGAATCCAAGGGACAGACAGACCGGGACAGACAGACAGTCAAAGAGACAGACAGAGGCAGACAGACAGTCAAAGAGACAGAGGCAGACAGACAGTCAAAGAGACAGACAGAGGCAGACAGACAGACCCAGACAAACAGACAGGGAAAGAGACTGTTATGGTTAATATTTTATATTAAGTTTGATTATCATTTAAGCAATTTATATATCTATATATCTTTGATAATTTTGTACTTTTATATTAGCTTCATAAGTGTTATTCATAAAAGCAATAACACAGGGTGTACTCTTTGTTATAAAGATGCTTTTGTCTCAAATGTCTTTGTTAATGAAGGTCCAGAAAACTGGACAGAACTAGATTTTTAGGAATGCAGCAGGATCCATAATTTACGATTTTGTTATTTCCAACTTTCATTCCATTTTTGGTCATGTACTAAGCCGTCCCCTTTTCTTTTGTGGTTGTAATAAACTACTGTTTGGGCATCTGAGATTCAGACAAAGCCTGGTACACGGATTGACTGTGTGTTCTTGTGTTTGTCTCCGATGCATCGCTATTAATTGGACCAACATTGGCAGATCTGGAGATCCCTTGCATCTCACCCTAAATTAGCTCTCCCAAGAAAGGGGTTTCCACGACAGAACATGGTGCAGAACCTGGGATGGTTACTGGACCTCTCTGTGACCCGACTACAAAGACCTTCCCAGGAACCACTGAACAAAATCCGCAGTGAGTAACCCATTGTGTTACAAATGTTTCAGTGCTTTCTGGAGGTCCGAGACGGGTACGTAGTGGTCCAACAAGACCATTCTTATCAAACCTCTGCCAGTGTTTGGATTTTGTGTGTATGATTGAAATAATTGAGATATGCCATCTGTGATCTGTTATATGTATCAATGTGTTTTTAAATGTGCGAATGATTGTTGAAGGAAATTGAATGAAGAGTATAACATCTCAGCAGTTGAAAGATTATATGTTGTCCTGTGTTTTCTATATGACTGTTATGTCTGGAATTATATTTTAAGCTATGAGGATCCTTTAATGTGGGACTGATTGATCTTTGAGTGACGGATGTATTGTAAAAATCTGATAAACCATTGTGCTGGTGTTTATGTTCTCTTGCATTTGCATTTAAGATGGGAATTGGCTTAATAGGAGGTGTAGTTTTTAATCGTCCAGTTTATCCAGACAAAGAAACATATAGCCATAGAGGGAAAACGTATTGTAGATTTTATTTTTGGAGCTGCGCCCTCTACAGGACAAGAAAGGGAACTTGTTTGAGTAGTTGAAATCTGATATGCTCTGGTCTGGATACACTGTCTCTTTTGTGTTTGATGTAATCTGTTTGAGTCAGAGGTAGATGGAGATTTTGTAGGAAATTAGCTTAGTCTCCCATGATATATTATATTGAGAAGTAGAAGTAATCCCAATAACTGTTGGTAGTAGAGTTTATGAATTGTTATTTGTTTGGTTCTGTCTCAGAATTGTACGGGTACAGAGGGCTGGTAACCTGATGCTTCCTAGAAATTCTTCTCTTGCGAGAACAGTGGTTCTGGGAGTAGAAATCCTTCTCTTGCGAGAACAGTGGTTCTGGGAGTAGAAATCCTTCTCTTGCGAGCAAATTGGTGCTGGGAGAAGAGTAGAGTCTTCTGCGGTTAAGACTCTATGGCCCATTTCAGTTCTACGGTTAACTGCGGGCATTGAAGTTGCAGTCAGAGGACTGGCAGCTATAGGATGTAATCAGCCTCAGAGGTACCACCCATGTCCCTACAAAGGATATAGAAGAAAGACGAAAAGGGAATGAAGCAATGGCTTGATGCAACATGTTATTGGAATTTTTTTTGTTTTGGGAGACGTTTTTCTGCAAATGTGAAGACTGTTTGAAAGATAAAACAAACAGGTTAGAATGTGGTAAAGTATCCAAGCGTCTCTCACTGAGTGACCATAAATCAGATTAAACCATTCATGGTGGTGTATATGTAATCTATGATAGTATAAAGGCCCAGGGAACGCTGCAGTCTCTATAACTGATGTAAAACCTGCGCTGCCTCCCCCCTTCAGCACCCCTGCCATATGCAGGATCATTGGGATAGACCTGCAGACACTGTGGCCAACACAGTCCCTCTGGAGCTAATATTGCGTGTCCTGTGTTTCCCCATGCCCAGGCATATTGCCCTTGCTACCTAGATCCTGAATCTCCTGTAAAATTACCCTTACATTTAGAACATATCTCCAGGGTATTCAGGAGGTATATCTGGCCATAGGAAAACCTAATCTTGGTAACTTTCCAGAGAATGGAGTTTAACAGAGGATTAGACACTGGTTTTAGGCAGAATAAGGGTATGTGCGCACGTTGCTTTTTACCTGCTTTTTACCTGCTTTTTTGCTGCTTTTTCTTCTGCGCTGTTTAATGCCAAAATGGATGTGTTCTTCTATTCAAGCAAAGTCTATGGGAATTTGGGTTTCTTGTTCACACTATGTTGTTCAAAATGCTGCCTTTTTGAGGCAGAACTTTGGTCAAAAACTCAGCTTTTCAAAGAAGCAACATGTCAATTGTTTTTGCCATTTGGGTTTTGCACTGCAAAGCTGAGTTTTTGACCAAAGTTCTGCCACAAAAAGGCTGCAGTTTGAACAACATAGTGTGAACAAGAAACCCAAATTCCCATAGACTTTGCTTGAATAGAAGAACACATCCATTTTGGCATTAAACAGCGCAGAAGAAAAAGCAGCAAAAAAGCAGGTAAAAAGCAACGTGCGCACATACCCTAAGCGACAAGATCTGTTGCAGATTGTAGCATAGGACCATACTCAGTTTTGGGTATGAACATAATGATAAGAATCATGGACTATTGCTGCGGTGTGTTATAAATGCCCATAGACCTACAGTCCAGGGCGCTGTACCAGTCTCCCAAAGTGGAGCAATATGAAATGGATGTATTTGAGGGAATATCCCCTGGGGAGCTGAACTAGAAAGGAAAGCGTTAATTTGGCCCCCTGCAGCCAAGTAGAAGAAAAGGGAGGGGTAGAGGGGGAATCCACCACAAGAAGGAGATAAGAGACTAAACTACAGGAATACACAAAAGAGTGAGGAGAAAAAAAATATAGCCTATATGTAACCATTATAGAGGAGAAATAACACAATAATGTTTATTGAGAACAAGTAAAATGGTGCAGTGGGTACAACCGAGAAAGGGCAGCATCACAACAATCAAAATACGTAAAAGGAATATTTATAATGTTGTATTATAAAGGAATGTTTATAATGATGACCACAAGCAGCAATGTGAATAGACCCGTATTGACCTATAATGATACAAAAAGCAGCATGAGTTATAAAAAGTAACATGCTGCGTGTGTATGTAAGGCAATGCGTTTATAGAACAGAATGGAATGATGGTGAAGTATATTACAGCAGCAATGTATGAAGAAGCATACAAAAGTGAATGGTGTAAATGTAAGGTGCTTAAAAAAAAAAAAACCCACCAAAATATAATGAGAAAATGTGCAAGCAGTAGCAATGGTAAATGTGTCAGCTAAAAAGACTGAAGGTATGTCAGCCATGCTGCATAGGAAGATAGCACAATGTGTGAGAGGATGGTACCTCGCTACGGACATCTTGTTAGTGTGTGATGTCCAGAACCAATGTGTGGTTTTGTGATTAGTGTCACCTTCATCAGGGTTTGGGGTTGTCGCAGCCCTAGCTTTAAAGGCTTAGACTACAGCAATGTAAAAGGTTGGGCTTGTGGGCAAAAAGGGTTTGTTTGTTTTATTGAGGGGACAAATGTCCCAAAAATGCAACAACTACTATCGTGACCCCCACCACCATAGGAAACTGACAATTCAGATGTCTCCCACAACCCCATTGTCATCTCCCGGGGACTACATTCACTGTTCCTATTTTGTGACCCAGGTTTTAGTTTTCTCATATTCACTTATTAATTTAAGGACAGACGTGTTGCAGAAAATTGGGACCCGCATAGAATTTACCCTAATTGGGCCCAAGGTGACCACCCCCCTTAAAAGAAGGCGCCCTGTGTAGTCTCCGAATCCTGACTGACAATTCCCAAAGCTAGTTGTTTGACTCGAGAATAAATCCAGACAGTTGTGGTCACATAAGCAAAATAGACGTAGGAAAAACCTTTAACCCTTTACCGCCACAAGCAGGTTGGACATATAGATGGCGTCCTCACCCAAGAACACGGTGGCAGACAGCACCCTCCAGAGTATTACTCTGGGATACTACATTCAGTTATTACAGTGAGCCCTGCTTGTGTAAGAGCTGGGCAGCTGTTTCAGGACTCTATTAGACAGACAGAGGACATAGTGTTAAGCTGCCTCCTCACTTCAATCTCCTCATGCTGTATCTGAAAGACTCCAACAGGCTCAGACCCACCATCTTTCAGTATAAAGGCAGGACAAATATTAAGTTTTTCCCTCTTTACATTCCCCCATAATGCTCTCAAACTGTAATGGTCTAAATCCAGCTGCATGATTAACAGTGGATTGTAGAAAAGGGAGGAGAATATTTGGATGGAGAAGTGGGAGGGACCGTGAGCCAAGACCTGCCCCTGTGGGAGAGACCGTGAGCCAAGACCTGCCCCTGTGGGAGGGACCGTGAGACAAGACCGGCCCCTGTGGGAGAGACCGTGAGCCAAGACCTGCCCCTGAGGGAGGGACCATGAGACAAGACCTGCCCCTGTGGGAGAGACCGTGAGACAAGACCGGCCCCTGTTTTTCAAACTAGCAGATGAAGAAGTTCAGTTTGATATGACACATGACTGTCAGGCATTGGTGGAGGCAGAAACAAAGGACTTGGCAAATATCACTGATGTACCACTCACTAACCCCTCTGCTGAGTATTTTATAGATGGTTCCATAGCTTTGGACAATGATCAAGGACTGTTCATCACCGGGTATGCAGTAGTCCACAATGGTAAGGCAGTAAGAACCACTCCCCTCGAGCTACTCTGCGCAAGAGGTTGAGCTGAAGGCATTCGCTGTAATGTGCAGTCTGGGAAACGGTAAGAAGAGTAATGTATTTTCTGACTCACAATACGCTTTTGGGGTAGCACACGACTTTGGCGTCATTTGGCGGAGCCGTAATTTCCTGAAGTATGCGCAGGCGGTAGAGCAGTTACTTGCAGCACTCACCATTTCCCAAAGGGCAGCCATAGTCAAAGTATCGGCACATGCACGGGAACAAACTCCCCTTGCAGTAGGGAATGCACTGGCCGATAAGCTGGCTAAAGAAGCAGCAAGACTACCTCTGACAGGAATACTGGCCATAACAGACATAGCCCTCTAAGGGAGCTTAGTGACCGAGAGTGCGGGGCGCCACCTTTCAGCAAAGGAGGCTGGCACCGTACCGGCCCCAGTGGCCGTTGATCGTGAACTGTTTCAGGTCTTCCAGACCCAGGCCCCCTCAAACGAACAGAATGCAATGCGCTGTACGGTCAGAGTCAGTGGTATGGCAGGTAAACACCCGGATTTGCCTCCCTCGCTGCCTGTTCCCCATGATGGCTGCCCTGGCACATTCCCCGGTGCAAAGGTGTGACGTGTGCGGTAGTGCTGCAAAACTGATGTGCCCCAGGGGTCCCGAATATGGCTGCAAAGTATGTCTTGTTTGTGCAAAACACAGCCCTGGTAGGCCTATTTGAGTTCTGCAGAAATTCAGCACCAAAACCAGATTACTCATTTCAGAGACTGCAGGTGGACTACATACTGCTGCCTAAGGTGGGTACTTATGAATATGTCCTGGTATGTCTGAAGCTTAGACCGTGATGAAAGATAATACAAAGACCACAATTACCATCAAGAAAGTAATAAGTAAGGTGGTTTGCAGATATGGGTTTCCCAAAACTACAGAAAGTAACAGAGGTGCTTACTTCAATGGAGAATTAAATGAAACAGATCATGGCTACTTTGGGATTAGAACATGCTTTCCACGTTCCCTTTGACCCACAAAGTAGTGGGAAGGTGGAACGCTTTAACGGTACTCTTAAATTAAAGTGCATGGAGGAAACACACTTGTCCTGGGTAGATTGCTTGCCCATCGCATTGCTTTCAGTGAGAACTGCCCGAAGAGGTATAAAGAAGCTGTCCCCATATGAATTAATGTTTGGTAGTATTCCTGAGACAGAATTATATTTCCCACAGCAATTGCAGGCCTCGTATGCTTTTCTCACTGAATATGTCGCTGAGTTGCACAAACATCTGACTGTTACTCATAACTGTGTTCTTTCCTCCATCCCAGACCCCATGTTTATAAGCGGCACACACACACCGGCACCAGGCGACTGGGTCGTGGTCAAGAGACACATAAGGAGACCATTGGAGCCTAGATCCAGGGAGCCATTCTAAGTGATGCTAACCACTGCCACTTCTGTCAAGATCCAAGGCAAAGATACAAAGATAACCACTCTGCCTTTTGGATTATGCTGATGGCAACTGTACCTCTTGTCCTATCAATGAGGCACTAAAAGAGGACTGTGATAACAAACTGATAAAGCATCACCAAGTTCTGTTCCAAGATATGGACTCTGTATAGAACTGTGGAAAAAGAAGCGCAAATAGGGTATTACCCCAATAATATGGGGTGAAGGAGGGGGAGTGAATACTCACCAGATGGAGTTGTGCAAGTCACAACCCCTTTGACAGCATGTGAATCATTAATCCAGGCAGCAGCCACCCGACGGCAGATAACAGAGAATAGTAGAGATAGGTGATAATGCCGCGCCACAGATCACTTCTGGAACAGTAAGATTAACGTATCTTTATTGGCATAGGTCTACGCGTTTCAGGAGCACCGCTCCCTTCCTCAGGACCATGAAGAACCAAGAGACATCAAATCACAATACATTTACAATACATTACACAATAATCACATGATTTGATGTCTCTTGGTTCTTCACGGTCCTGAGGAAGGGAGCGGTGCTCCTGAAACGCGTAGACCTATGCCAATAAAGATACGTTAATCTTACTGTTCCAGAAGTGATCTGTGGCGCGGCATTATCACCTATCTCTACTATTCTCTGTTAAGATATGGACTCTAAAGCACTAAGAACTGTTGGATATGCACTCCGAGCCCAATATCTTCTAATTCTATGCCATATCTTGCAGATCCCCTGACCCTATATGAGGACTATAAGTTACGCCTGTGATGCTCACACTCATAGGACTGGAAAAACTGTGAGAGTACTTCAATTACTCGTGATTATTTGTAATGATAGTTGTTTCCAGAAAAGTGACCATGGATGTTTTGAGCAATAGTGAACTGTGGTTTACACATTCTGTGTAGACTTGTGAACAACTTTACCAATTTAACTAACATTTTGAGTCTAAGACATTCTGAAGGAATGAGGTCTGTCTCAAAAACTGCTGAAATTGGTGTACCAAACCTTCAAAGCAAAGGACGTTTGACTGATATGTGTTGTGTTGGGAGAACCACTGACATAATACACTGCATAATTTCTAAGGATTTATATCTAGTATGTGGTCACCAGGCCTATAAATGACTTTCCTGGGGCGCAGAGGGGATCGACACCTCTGCACGCCTTATGCCGCTACCTTTATATTTCCTCATGGTGTTCTAGATATAAGTGCTTTACCCAAACATTCCCTATATAACCGAGCTGCAGACAAATGTCATCGACAATTTGGTTCTCAGGTATCACTGGGTGGCTAGTGGGCATTCTACAGATGGGAATGTTGGTACTATTAGTGTATGTAGCTGCTAGAATTGGTATATTTGTAATGACAACACTATGAAAAGAGACATGTAAGATCAAGTATCACAGGCCGTCAGTTACCACATGTGAAAAATACCTCAGTGCTCCCTTAGTAAATATATATGATGAAATTTACAAACAAGATATCTATCGGTGAACGGGGTTGGCCCCTTCATGCTGTCACAGCATGGGGATATAGCTGGTGGATAAATTGTCTGTAAATAATAAAAAGGGAGGAATTGTTATGGTTAATATTTTATATTAACCCCTTCAGCCCCGGGGCACTTTCCGTTTTTGCGTTTTTGTTTTTTGCTCCCCTTCTTCCGAGAGCCGTAACTTTTTTATTTTTCCGTCAATCTTGCCATATGAGGGCTTGTTTTTTGCGGGACAAGTTGTACTTTTAAATGAAACCATAAGTTTTACCATATGGTGTACTGGAAAGCAGCAAAAAAATTCCAAGTGTGGAAAAATTGCAAAAAAAGTGTGATGGCACAATAGTTTTTGGGATGTTTTATTCACGGTGTTCACTATATGGTAAAACTGATGTGTGGGTATGATACCTGAGGTCGGTGCGAGTTTGTAGACACCAAACATGTATAGGTTTACTTGTATCTAAGGGGTTAAAAAAAATTCACAAGTTTGTCCAATAAAAGTGGCGCACGTTTTGCGCCATTTTCCAAAACACGTAGCGTTCTTATTTTTTGGGATCTATGGCTCAGTGACGGCTTATTTTTTGCGTCTTGAGCTGATGTTTCTAATGGTAGCATTTTTGCGCAGATGCTACGTTTTGATCGCCTGTTATTGCATTTTGCGTAAAACTTGCGGCGACCAAAAAACGTAATTTTGGCGTTTGGAATTTTTTTGCCACTACGCCGTTTACCAATCAGATTAATTGATTTTATATTTTGATAGATCGGGCATTTCTGAACGCGGCGATACCAAATATGTGTATATTTATTTATTTTTTAACCCTTTAATTTTCAATGGGGGGAAAGGGGGGTGATTTGAACTTTTAGGTTTTTTGTTTTTTTTTTAATTTTTTAAAACTTTTTTTTTACTTTTTTTATTTTATTTTACTAGTCCCCCTAGGGGGCTATAGCGATCAGCAATCCGATTGCTGATCGCTATCTGCTGATCACAGCTATACCGCTGTAATCAGCAGATTCAGTCACTTTCTTTCTTCCTCTGCTCCGTGCCGAGGAAGAATGAAAGTGAAACTTCTTAGCACCAGGCGTCATCACATGACCCTGTGCTACGATGGCAACCCCCGAACGTCACGTGATCACTCACGTGACGTCCGGAGGGGGCGGCGGTAAGAAAAAAAGATGGCCGCGCGCATATAGATCTCGCTGCCAGACTTTGGCAGCGAGATCTAAGGGGTTAATGTTCCGGGTGGAATGCGATTCCACTCGGAACATGTAGGCACACATGTCAGCTGTTGAAAACAGCTGATATGTGTGCCGATCCACGCCGCCTGCCCGCGGCAGGGGGCGGGGATTACCGGGACACGATCCATGACGGAAAGATCCGTCCATGGTCGTGAAGGGGTTAAGTTTGATTATCATTTAAGCAATTTATATATCTATATATCTTTGATAATTTTGTACTTTTATATTAGCTTCATAAGTGTTATTCATAAAAGCAATAACACAGGGTGTACTCTTTGTTATAAAGATGCTTTTGTCTCAAATGTCTTTGTTAATGAAGGTCCAGAAAACTGGACAGAACTAGATTTTTAGGAATGCAGCAGGATCCATAATTTACGATTTTGTTATTTCCAACTTTCATTCCATTTTTGGTCATGTACTAAGCCGTCCCCTTTTCTTTTGTGGTTGTAATAAACTACTGTTTGGGCATCTGAGATTCAGACAAAGCCTGGTACACGGATTGACTGTGTGTTCTTGTGTTTGTCTCCGATGCATCGCTATTAATTGGACCAACATTGGCAGATCTGGAGATCCCTTGCATCTCACCCTAAATTAGCTCTCCCAAGAAAGGGGTTTCCACGACAAGACAAAGACAGGGAAAGAGACAAAGACAGGGAAAGAGACAAAGACAGGGAAAGAGACAAAGACAGGGAAAGAGACAAAGACAGGGAATGAGACAAAGACAGGGAAAGAGACAAAGACAGGGAAAGAGACAAACACAGGGAAAGAGACAAAGACAGGGAAAGAGACAAAGACAGGGAAAGAGACAAAGACAGGGAAAGAGACAAAGACAGGGAAAGAGACAAAGACAGTGAATGAGACAAAGACAGTGAATGAGACAAAGACCGGGAATGAGACAAAGACCGGGAATGAGACAAAGACAGGGAAAGAGACAAAGACCGGGAATGAGACAAAGACCGGGAATGAGACAAAGACAGGGAATGAGACAAAGACAGGGAAAGAGACAAAGACAGGGAAAGAGACAAAGACAGGGAAAGAGACAAAGACAGGGAAAGAGACAAAGACAGGGAAAGAGACAAAGACCGGGAAAGAGACAAAGACAGGGAAAGAGACAAAGACAGGGAAAGAGACAAAGACAGGGAAAGAGACAAAGACAGGGAAAGAGACAAAGACAGGGAAAGAGACAAAGACAGGGAAAGAGACAAAGACAGGGAAAGAGACAAAGACAGGGAAAGAGACAAAGACAGGGAAAGAGACAAAGACAGGGAAAGAGACAAAGACAGGGAAAGAGACAAAGACAGGGAAAGAGACAAAGACAGTGAATGAGACAAAGACAGTGAATGAGACAAAGACAGGGAAAGAGACAAAGACAGGGAAAGAGACAAAGACAGGGAAAGAGACAAAGACAGGGAAAGAGACAAAGACAGGGAAAGAGACAAAGACAGGGAAAGAGACAAAGACAGGGAAAGAGACAAAGACCGGGAAAGAAACAGAGACAAAGAAAGAGGGAAAGAGACAGACAAGTAAAGAGACAGGGAAAGAGACAGAGACAAGGAAAGAGAAAAGGAAAGACAGTGAAAGAGACAGGGAAAGAGACAGACAGGGAAAGAGAGACATACGGGGAAAGAGACAGACAGAAAGAGACATAGTTACATAGTTACATAGGTTGAAAAAAGACCTATGTCCATCTAGTTCAACCTTCCTCCACCAATTATATATTTTGTCCCTAAAGGGGGCTTTACACGCTACGACATCGCTAATGCGAAGTCGTTGGGGTCACGGAATTGGTGACGCACATCCGGCCGCATTAGCGATGCCGTTGCGTGTGACACCTATGAGCGATTTTGCATCGTCGCAAAAACGTGCAAAATCGCTCATCAGTGACATGGGGTCCACTCTCAAATATCGTTACTGCAGCAGTAACAAAGTTGTTCCTCGTTCCTGCGGCAGCACACATCGGTACGTGTGACACTGCAGGAACGAGGAAGCTCTCCTTACCTGCCTCCCGGCTGCTATGCGGAAGGAAGGAGGTGGGTGGGATGTTATGTCCCGCTCATCTCCGCCCCTCCGCTTCTATTGGGCGGCGGTTCCGTGACGCAGCTGTGACGTCGCTGTGACGCTGAACGAACCGCCCCCTTAGAAAGGAGGCTGTTCGCCGGTCACAGCTACGTCGCCGGGCAGCTAAGTACGTGTGACGGGTCTGGGCGATGTTGTGCGGCACAGGCAGCGATTTACCCGTGTCGCAAAACAGATGGGGGCAGGTACCCATGCTAGCGATATCGGTACCGATATCGCAGCGTGTAAAGCCCGCTTTAGTCACTTATAACCAACAATGTTGTGTGTACTGAGGAAATCATCCAGCCCTTTTTTAAAAGCTGTTATAGTGTCTGCCATTACTACATCTTGTGGTAGGGCATTCCACAGTCTGACTGCTCTAAAGGGGGCTTTACACACTACAATACCATTAATGTTTTATCGTCGGGGTCACGTCGTTAGTGATGCACATCCGGCGTCATTCACGATATCGCAGCGTGTGACACTTATGTGCGACCTAAAACAATCGCAAAAGCGGCCAAAACCGTTTGCAGCGGAGAGGTCGTCCTAAAACAAAAAATCGTTTACCTCTCATTAGCGATGTTGTTCCTCGTTCCTGCGGCAGCACACATCGTTGTGTGTGACACCGCAGGAGCGACGAACATCTCCTTACCTGCCTCCACCGCCAATGCGGAAGGAAGGAGGTGGGCGGGATGACAAACTGGGAAAGAGACAGAGACAGACGGGGAAAGAGACAGAGACAGACGGGGAAAGAGAGACGGGGAAAGAGACAGAGACAGACGAGGAAAGAGACTGACTGACAGACGGGGAAAGAGAAAGAGACATCTGGTTCATAATATGCCCCCATCCGGCTCATAATATGCCCCCATCCGGCTCATAATATGCCCCCATCTGGCTCATAATATTTCCCTCATCCTGCTATATACCATAATCCTGCCATATGGCCGCATCCTGCTATATACTGGCATGTGGCCGCATCCTGCTATATAACCCATCATGGCATATGGCCCCATCTGGCTCATAATATGCCCCCATCTGGTTCATAATATGCCCCCATCTGGTTCATAATATGCCCCCATCTGGTTCATAATATGCCCCCATCTGGCTCATAATATGCCCCCATCTGTATCATAATATGCCCCCATCCGGCTCATATGCCCCCATCCTGGTGTATGGCCGCATCCTGTGGCATAAAAAAAAATTAACGTTCATACTCACCTCACTTTACCTCACTCCCTGCAGAATCGCTCGTCCTCCCGTCTGTGTCAGTGGCAGCGCCGCTGATTGGAGCCGTCCCCATTACCCTGCTGGATCGTGATCATCTCCTGTGTCTGTGCCAGTGTCCCGGCGGCTGCGTGTGGACACGTGCGCACAGCGATGACGTCATCGCTGTGCGCGCCGCTAGTCTCCACTCAGCCGCCGGCACAAACACAGGAGATGATCGCGATCCAGCAGGGTAATGGGGTGGCACCAATCAGCGGCACTGCCGCTGACACAGACGGGAGGACGAGCGATGCTGCAGGGGAACCGTGAGTACTGTACACTGATTCACTGCTCCCCGCGCTGATGATGATGCACGGGGGGCAGTGAAAACAGGCGCACATGATCACTCCAGGCCGTAGTTGCCAGGAGTGATCTCATGCGAGCCGGCTGTTTATCCCCCGCCCATCATCCCGCCCACCTGTCAGCGCCGGCTTCAGCGCTGAGGGATGATGGGCGGGGGATGGGCGTGCATATTAAATGAGCGGGTCCACGTGGTCACGGCAGGCTGCTACAGCCTGCTCGTGGCCCCGATAACCCGCTCCACCACAGCACCTACATTCCCCACAGCCACATTCAGACCATAAGACGCACCCCCCACTTTCCCCCAACATTTGGGGGAAAAAAAGTGCGTCTTATGGTCCGAAAAATACGGTATACACTCCCTGACAGAAGTTCTGTCGCTTATGCATTTAATGTAAATAAAAGCTTATAACCTGTCTTTAAATTCATCCATTGGTTTTATAAATTTCTCTTTTGAAAGCTGAAATCCTCCCAAATTTGCTTTAGGTTATGAAAATAGTTGCTGCAAAACTGAAATATGGATCATTTAATGAACACAGAAAGGTCAGATTTTGGCAAGACAAAAGTTTTGTCGCCCACAGAAAGTAATGTGAAATTCAAACAAATAATTAACTTCTAATACAAAGATATGTTGCATAACATTGGTGAATGAAGTTGTGGTGCTATTAGAGCCATATTTAATATTTTGTGTGACTTCCATGAGCTTGATGGACTGCATCCATGGGGTTTAACAATGATTCATACAATTTATTGATGAAGTCATCAGGAATAGCAAAGAATGCAGTCTTACATGCCTCCCAGAGTTCATCTAGATTCTTTGGTTTTGTCTTCCAAGCTTCCTCTTTCATCCTACCCCAAACATGCTCAATCATGTTCATGTCTGGTGACTGGGCTGGCCAGTCCTTGAGCACCTTGATCTTCTCTGCCAGGAGGAATTTTGTTGTAGAGATGGATGTATGAGATGGGGAACCATCCTGCTGCAGAATTTGACCCCTTTTATGACTGGGAATGTAAGCGGCAGCTAATACTTCTTGATATTTTAGGCTATTTATATTGCCTTCCAACTTGGAAATGTTTCGAACACTCCCATACTGAATGTAACCCCAGACCACGATCTTTCCAAACTTAACTGTTTTCTGGGTGTATTTTGGATCCATATGGGCTCCAGTACGTATCCTGCATTATTTGCGGCAGCTGTGGTGTAATTCAACTGAAGATTCATCAGAGAAATCCACCTTCTGCCACTTTTACAGCGTCCATCTGTTTGGCAGGCTTTGGGGCTTGGCAAATGCCACACTTTTTTAATTGCCTTTTGTATAGTGCTGGCTTCTGGGTACTGATTCGGCTATGGAGGCCATTTCGAGACAGAATCCTACAAACTGTTCTAGTTGAGAGAGGGACTTGAGGTGACCAGGTCTTTTGGAGCTCTGCTGCAGGGGAAGAGGGTCTGCCTTTGGATTTTCTAACCAACAAACGTTTTTCCTGAGCAGTTGTCTTGCGGGGTCTGCCGGACCTGGGCTTGTCAAAAACATCTCCAGTCTCGTCAAATCTTTTTTTTTTTAATTCTTTGTACTTGACGATGAGACACATTAAAGGTGCCAGCCACCTCTGCAGTAGATCTGGTCTTCAGCCTCTTGATAATCAAGGCTTTGGTCGCAGGGTGGATTTTTGGCATGTTGTCAGTGGTCAAGTTGCAGTTCAAGTAAAGGTCTGGGGTGTTGTGTTTTTTTTTTTTTTTTAATACACACCCACTAATTAACTGATCATTTAGTGAGCACAGGTGAGGATGTAAACTAGGATTGGGTGCTTTATATGACAAGGTGACAAAACTTTTGTCTTGCCAAAATCTGACCTGTGTTCATTAAATGATCAATATTTCAGCTCTGCAGCAACTTTATTTTCATAACCTAAATCAAATTTGGGAGGGTTTCAGCTTTCAAAAGAGTAATTTTAAAACCAATGACTGAATTTAAAGTCAGGTTATAAGCTTTTATTTACATCACATGGATAAGCGACAGAACTTCTGTCAGGGAGTGTATTTTTCAATAATTCCATTTACACTAATTGTAAATATTTATGAGGGAAGAAATTTCACAGACTTGTTGCAATGTTTCCATTCTTTCACAAATGTAAGGAAAGGCAGACTCCATGGTTAGGGGCTGGATTGTATACATCTGTGGAATGGGACTGAATGAAAGCCATGAATTCAATGAGCAACCCCTTTACAACAGCCTTACAGAAAAAAATGGCGGCAAGAAAGGGTACTTATTCAGCAACAATAGAGTGAATAGCATCCTTCAGCGTCTGAAAATCTCTGGGGTTTACAGTAAATGGCGGTGCCGGTAAAAGATTTTGTGTCCCACCTAGCATGACCAAATATGTCAGATGGGAGATAAATCTCCTCCCACGGTCCCCTCCCTCTCTCGATCATCTAAAATGGCATCCGTAAGAGTGGCGTGTGCGCACACTGCATCCATCCTCCTCCTCTGATTTCTGTTGCATGTGACAGGTCAGATGCGACAGATAAGTCCTCCCCAGGTTCAGTCAGGTCACCCCTTGGTACCTCCTGCAGCGCCGATCCCCCGCGATTCCTACTCCTACTTCTCAAAAGATGTCAGCCACATGCGCAGAGCGGCTGTCAGCTAGCATCTTGCACGCAGAGATACTGAGCTTAGTGTGGGCTGCATTGCTAACCGTTGGGCTTGATGCCAGGTGACATGACAGCTGGTATCAACCTCATATATTACCCCGTTAACCACTGCACAGGACAATAGATGAGCCAGGGCGAAACGCCAGGGTTAGCGCACTTAATGGATGTAACACCTCTGGGGTGGCTGCAGTCTGCTATTTTTAGGCTGGGAATGGCCAAATAACCATGGCTTTTCCCACCCTGAGAATACCAGACCACAGCTGTCCAAATTACCTTGACTGGTATTCCAATTTGGGGGGACTCCACGTAATTTTTTTAAATTATTTATTTTTTTTGGCTAAATACAAGGCTAAGCATCCTTTAGTGCCACGTGAAAGTCACTAAAGGATGCCAGCTTAGAATATGCAGGGGGGTGGGGGGGCATTATATATGTGTTTGACATATATCCATCCTAGCTTTTTTGGCTATATGCCCACAATCTGGGTTTGCAGCATTTAGGATGCAGACTGTTTTCACTGCGTCCATAACGCTGCGTTGTGCAGTGGAAGGTTTTTTTAGAACTCTCTTGCCAACTGTGCGTCTTTTCTCTGCAGCATAAACTGACCTGCGGCGTGGCTTCCAGAGCCTCAGCATGTCAATTTATGCTGCATAGTCAAGAGTATTCTCTGCAGGAAGAATAGAGCTAAAGTCCGCAGCAGCCTGAACCTGGATTGTGAGCACAGGCAGCTACGTTCTCCCATGGCGAACACTCGCATTTCCGCAGCAGGGCTGACACTGTGTACTAGACGCAGTGTCACCGGATTGTGGACGCACAGCCCAAAAGTGACAAATTTGGTGCTACAGTAACATTTTTGTGAAGTACCTGTGGATTCAAAATGCTCACTATACCCCTGAATAAAATCCTTGAGTCTAGTTTACAAAATGGGGTCATTTGTGGGGAGTTTCTGCTGTATAGGTACCCTGCAAAGATGACATGGTGCCCGCAATTTATTTCAACTTTTCCCAAATTCAAAATGGTACTCCTTGCTTTCTGATCCTTCCTGTTTATCCAAACAGAGGTTTTTGGACACGTGGGGTATCCCTGCGCTCATAAGAAATTGGATAACAAACTGTGGGTCCACTTCTTGGTGTTTCCTCTTGAAAAAGTGAGAAATTGGGTGCTAAAGCAACATTTTTGTGAAAAAATAAAAAATGAAACTTTTCAATAGGATGACGAATTTATCAAATTCTATGAAGTACCTTTGTGTTCAAAATGCTCACTATACCCCTGTATAAAATCCTTGAGGGCTCTAGTTTCCAGAATGGGGTCACTTGTGGGGGAGCTCCCCTGTTTAGGCACCTCAGGAGCTCTCCAAACGCAACATGACATTCGCTAATGATTCCAGCCAATATTGCAGTCAAATGGCGCTCCTTCCCTTCCAAGCCCTGCCGTGCGCCCCAACAGTTAATTTCCAGCACATATTAGGTATTGGCAAACTCAGAAGAAATTGCACAATAAATTTTATGGTGCATTTTTTCCTGTTACCCTTGTGAAAACATAAAAAAAAATACCTCGTTAAAGTAACAATTTTGTGGTAAAAATGTATTTTTTTTTTTTGTTTTCACAGCTCAACTTAACATTCTGTGAAGCCCCCGGGGGTTCAAAGTTCTCACCAAACATCTATATAAATTCCTTTAAAGGTATAGTTTCCAAAATACATGTTGGGGAGCTCCATTGATCAGGCACCTTAGGGGCTCTCCAAGCACAACATGGCGTTTGATAATTATTCTAGACAATTTTACAGTCAAATGGCACTCCTTCCCTTTCAAGCCTTGATAAGCATGCAAACACTTAATTTCCACCATATTTGGGGTATCAGCATATTCAGGAGAAATTGCAAAATAAATTTTATGGTGCATTTTTTTCTTGTGGAAGAAAAAAAAAAACTCTGGTTGAAGAAAAATTGTGCTAAAAATTAGGGATGATCGAATACTTCGATTATTCGGCTTCGCGAATATTTTCCGAATAGCACGCCACTATTCCATTTTCGATGCGCAACGTAAGTCTATGGGAAACCCGAACAACAACTATTTGGTACTATTGTGGCTTCCCATAGACTTACATAGCGCATCGAATAGCCGAATAAAGGCGAGGTATTCGAATAATATTCTCGAAGCCGAATATTTGAGGTATTCGATCATCCCTAGTAAAAATGTATTTTTTTTTATTTTCACAGCTCAACATTATAAACTTCTGTGAAGCTTCCAGGGGTTCAAGATACTCACCAAACATCTATATAAATTCCTTGATGGGTCTAGTTATCAAAAAACGGGATCACACGTGGGAGTTCCTACTGTTTAGGTACCTTAGGGGCCCGGTGAATGCAAGATGGTGTCTGCAATCTAATTTCAGCAAAATTTGCTTTCGAAAATTCAAATATTGCTCCTTTTGTTCCAGGCCCTCCTATTTGTCCAAAAAGAGGTATCTGACCACATGTGGGGTATCAGCGCACTCAGAGGAAATTGGGTAACAAATGTTGGGTTCAATTTTTTTGTGTTGTTATTTCTTCTAAAGCGAGTGAGTTAGCCCTCCTTCTAACCTTTCCACTCTTACACATGTGTTATCATGTGTCATGGGCTTACATCTGGGTGGGATTCCGTAATGCCAGACATGTTTGCACATATGTATACTTTTATATGTGTATGACATGTTGTTTTTACACACAGGTGTCACTTCATGGTCAACCCACTTTGTGATAGTGAATAGCCTGTGTGTACTTAATTGTACATATGTGATATATTCTAAACTACGTGCTTGGTTAGGGTTGGACAATTCACATTTGCACTATATGCTGTCCTGCTTTTTGTGGTCCTGTTGATTTAAGAATGAAACATGATATATTTAACATCATACATAATAATAATTTTGTGCTTGTATCTATGTCAGGCTGATGATGATTTTTTTCACCACCAGGTTCCCCTGTCCCCCTACACCCCCCCCTTCCCTCCCTCCCCTCCCTCATCTCCCTACTCTCCGTTCCTCACATATATATATGTGGTCGCTCTATATTGTAGCCGGAGCCTTTTGATTTTTTGGCTCCGATCACTGTTACTATTTACAGAACTATACTGCCGTCCGCGCATGCTCATTCCGAGCTCTAACACTGTCTTTGCAAATGCCTTACTATTTTGAGCCCCTTGTTCCTCCGTACTGGCTTCGGCGCATGCGCATATGTCTAGGGATATATTACTATTCCTAAGCTCGGCTTGTACGCTCTGCGCTTGCGTGCACGCCTGCGCCTTTTCAACTATGGTCCGGACCGCGCGCCAGCGACAACTCAGCTGATTGTGAGTAACCCTCACTTGTTTCCCTATATAGGAGCCTGTGCCGCAGTGCATTGTACCTTCCCTGACGAAGCCGCAGCGGCGGCGATACGCGTGGGGTGATCCTTGTAACCCGGGTATGTGCCCTTGCCACATTGAGGATTTTCTCTTTATTGGACCCTGCAGTGTTGTCCCTTTTACATCTCCTTGCCGCCCTATAGGGCACTCACTGCCTCTTTACAACCGTTTCCCCTCACCTTATTTTAGGTGTGCTGTCCTCCCTCACTCAGAATCGATCATACTCCTGGACTGCCAGGCATTCAGTGGAGGTTGTATCCCTTGTTGTCCAGCAGGGTTATGATGTCCCTAGGAGTATATAGTGACTTACATTGCGTGTTTGTTATGTGTTACATAGTACATTACTATGATTTTTCTGGTCCTTTTATAGAGCTCCTTTAATTGCTCAGTGCCTGGTTACTGCCCTCCAGTTGTTTATCATTGCCATTGGTTATGCACTTTTCATATGTGACATCTTTTTGTGCTTTGCATAGGGTATACTGGGCTGCAATATATTCTCCCCTTGTGGCGAGGCTATATGACTGTATTACTGCAATGAAGGGAATTTTGTTACTTACCGTAAATTCCTTTTCTTCTAGCTCCTATTGGGAGACCCAGCCGATTGGGTGTATAGTACTGCCTCCGGAGGCCACACAAAGCATTACACTAAAAAGGGTAAGGCCCCTCCCCTTCTGGCTATACACCCCCAGTGGGATCACTGGCTCACCAGTTTTAGTGCAAAAGCAAGAAGGAGGAAAGCCAATAACTGGTTTAAACAAATTCACTCCGAAGTAACAGCGGAGAACTGAAAACCATTCAACATGAACAACATGTGTACCCGAAAAACAACCAAAAATCCCGAAGGACAACAGGGCGGGTGCTGGGTCTCCCAATAGGAGCTAGAAGAAAAGGAATTTACGGTAAGTAACAAAATTCCCTTCTTCTTCGGCGCTCCATTGGGAGACCCAGACGATTGGGACGTCCAAAAGCTGTCCCTGGGCGGGTAAAGAAATACCTCATGTTAGAGCTGCAAAGACAGCCCTCCCCTACGGGGAGGCAACTGCCGCCTGCAGGACTCTTCTACCTAGGCTGGCGTCCGCCGAAGCATAGGTATGCACCTGATAATGTTTGGTGAAAGTGTGCAGACTCGACCAGGTAGCTGCCTGGCACACCTGTTGAGCCGTAGCCTGGTGTCGTAATGCCCAGGACGCACCCACGGCTCTGGTAGAATGGGCCTTCAGCCCTGATGGAACCGGAAGCCCAGCAGAACGGTAGGCTTCAAGAATTGGTTCTTTGATCCATCGAGCCAGGGTGGCTTTGGAAGCCTGCGACCCTTTGCGCTTACCAGCGACAAGGACAAAGAGTGCATCCGAGCGGCGCAGGGGCGCCGTGCGGGAAATGTAGATTCTGAGTGCTCTCACCAGATCCAACAAATGTAAATCCTTTTCATACCGATGAACTGCATGCGGATAAAAGGAAGGCAAGGAGATATCCTGATTAAGATGAAAAGAGGATACCACCTTAAGGAGAAACTCCTGAATGGGGCGCAGCACTACCTTGTCCTGGTGGAACACCAGGAAAGGAGCTTTGGATGACAACGCTGCTAGTTCAGACACTCGCCGAAGAGACGTGACCGCTACCAGAAAGGCCACTTTCTGTGAGAGTCGAGAAAGTGACACATCCCTCAGAGGCTCGAAGGGCGGCTTCTGGAGAGCAACAAGGACCTTGTTTAGATCCCACGGATCTAACGGCCGCCTGTACGGAGGTACGATATGACAAACCCCCTGCAGGAACGTGCGCACCTGAGAAAGTCGTGCTAGACGCTTCTGAAAAAACACGGATAGTGCCGAGACTTGCCCTTTAAGGGAGCCGAGCGACAAGCCCTTTTCCAACCCAGATTGCAGGAAGGAAAGAACGACAGGTAACGCGAATGGCCAGGGAGATACTCCTTGTGCAGAGCACCAGGATAAGAAAATCTTCCACGTTCTGTGGTAGATCTTAGCAGAAGTGGACTTCCTAGCCTGTCTCATGGTGGCCACGACCCCTTGGGGTAATCCTGAAGACGCTAGGATCCAGGACTCAATGGCCACACAGTCAGGTTCAGGGCCGCAGAATTCCGATGGAAAAACAGCCCTTGGGACAGTAAGTCTGGACGGTCTGGTAGTGCCCACGGTTGGCCGACCGTGAGATGCCACAGATCCGGGTACCACGACCTCCTCGGCCAGTCTGGGGCGACGAGTATGACGCGGCCGCAATCTGATCTGATCTTGCGTAACACTCTGGGCAAGAGTGCCAGAGGTGGAAACACATAAGGGAGCCGGAACTGCGACCAATCTTGCACTAAGGCGTCTGCCGCCAGAGCTCTTTGATCGCGAGACCGCGCTATGAAGGTCGGGACCTTGTTGTTGTGCCGAGACGCCATTAGGTCGACGTCCGGCACCCCCCAGCGGCGGCAGATTTCCTGAAACACGTCCGGGTGAAGGGACCATTCCCCTGCGTCCATGCCCTGGCGACTGAGGAAGTCTGCTTCCCAGTTTTCTACGCCCGGGATGTGAACTGCTGATATGGTGGATGCTCTTTCCTCCACCCACATCAGAATCCGCCTGACTTCCTGGAAGGCTTGCCGACTGCGTGTCCCTCCTTGGTGGTTGATGTATGCCACCGCTGTGGAGTTGTCCGACTGAATTCGGATCTGCTTTCCTTCCAGCCACTGCTGGAAGGCTAATAGGGCAAGATACACTGCCCTGATTTCCAGAACATTGATCTGAAGGGTGGACTCCTGCTGAGTCCACGTCCCTTGAGCCCTGTGGTGGAGAAAAACTGCTCCCCACCCTGACAGACTCGCGTCTGTCGTGACCACTGCCCAGGATGGGGGCAGGAATGATCTTCCCTGTGATAATGAGGTGGGAAGAAGCCACCATTGCAGAGAGTCCTTGGCCGTCTGAGAAAGGGAGACTTTCCTGTCTAGGGAAGTAGTCTTCCCGTCCCATTGGCGGAGAATGTCCCATTGAAGTGGGCGCAGATGAAACTGCGCGAACGGGACTGCCTCCATTGCTGCCACCATCTTCCCTAGGAAGTGCATGAGGCGCCTTAAGGGGTGCGACCGACCCTGAAGTAGAGACTGCACCCCTGTCTGTAGTGACCGCTGCTTGTCCAGCGGAAGCTTCACTATCGCTGAGAGAGTATGAAACTCCATGCCAAGATACGTTAGTGATCGAGTCGGTGCCAGGTTTGACTTTGAAAAGTTGATGATCCACCCGAAAGTCTGGAGAGTCTCCAGCGCAACATTCAGGCTGCGTTGGCATGCCTCTTGAGAGGGTGCTTTGACAAGTAGATCGTCTAAGTAAGGGATCACCGAATGTCCCTGAGAATGCAAGACTGCTACCACTGCCGCCATGACCTTGGTGAAAACCCGTGGGGCTGTCGCCAGACCAAATGGCAGAGCTACGAACTGGAGATGGTCGTCTCCTATCACGAAACGTAGAAAACGTTGGTGCTCTGTAGCAATCGGCACGTGGAGATAAGCATCTTTGATGTCTATTGATGCAAGGAAATCTCCTTGAGACATTGAGGCAATGACGGAGCGGAGGGATTCCATCCGGAACCGCCTGGCGTTCACATGCTTGTTGAGCAGCTTTAGGTCCAGAACAGGACGAAACGAGCCGTCCTTTTTTGGAACCACAAGGAGATTGGAGTAAAAACCTTGCCCTTGTTCCTGCTGAGGAACAGGGATCACCACTCCTTCTGCTTTTAGTGAGCACACCGCCTGCAGAAGGGCATCTGCTCGGTCGGGATGTGGGGAGGTTCTGAAGAACCGAGGCGGAGGACGAGAACTGAACTCTATCCTGTACCCGTGAGACAAAATGTCTGTTACCCACCGGTCTTTGACCTGTGGCAGCCAAATGTCGCAAAAGCGGGAGAGCCTGCCACCGACCGAGGATGCGGAGGGATGAGGCCGAAAGTCATGAGGCAGCCGCCTTGGAAGCGGTTCCTCCGGTTGCTTTCTTGGGGCGTGAGTGAGCCCGCCAGGAATCTGAGCTCCTTTGCTCCTTCTGAGTCCCTTTGGACGAGGAGAATTGGGTCTTGCCGGAGCCTCGAAAGGACCGAAACCTCGACTGCCACTTCCTCTGTTGAGGTTTGCTTGATCTGGGCTGGGGTAAGGAGGAGTCTTTACCCTTGGATTGTTTAATGATTTCAGCCAATTGTTCACCAAACAGTCTATCTACAGATAGTGGCAAGCTGGTTAAACATTTTTTGGAAGCAGAATCCGCTTTCCATTCCTTTAACCACAAGGCTCTGCGCAAAACCACAGAGTTGGCAGACGCCATTGAGGTACGGCTTGTAGAGTCCAGGACAGCGTTGATAGCGTAAGTCGCAAACGCAGACATTTGCGAGGTTAGAGACGCTACTCGCGGCACTGCTGGACGTATGATAGAGTCCACCTGTGCCAGACCAGCTGAAATAGCTTGGAGTGCCCACACGGCCGCGAATGCTGGAGCAAACGACGCGCCGATAGCTTCATAGACAGACTTTAACCAAAGGTCCATCTGTCTGTCATTGGCATCTTTAAGTGAAGCCCCATCCTCCACTGCAACTATGGATCTAGCCGCAAGCCTGGAGATTGGGGGGTCCACCTTTGGACACTGGGTCCAGCGTTTGACCACGTCAGGGGGAAAGGGATAACGTGTATCCTTAAGACGTTTGGAGAAACGCTTGTCTGGGTAAGCATGGTGTTTCTGGACTGATTCTCTGAAGTCAGCGTGGTCCAGAAAAGTACTCAGTTTACGCTTGGGATACCTGAAATGGAACTTCTCCTGCTGTGCAGCTGCCTCCTCTGCAGAAGGGGCAGGGGGAGAAATTTCCAATAGACTATTGATGGCCGCTATAAGGTCATTTACCATGGCGTCACCATCAGGAGTATCCAGATTGAGAGCGGTTTCAGGATTAGACTCCTGATCACCCTCCTCTGTCTCATCATGTAGAGACTCTTCTCGCTGAGACCCTGATCCACGTGATGACGTGGAGGGTTTCTCCCAGCGAGCACGCTTAGGCTGCCTGGGACTGTCATCTGAATCAGAGCCGTCAGGCTGAGATGCCTGGGACCCCCTTGAATCACGGATTAACTCCAACTGAGGGGGACCGGGGAACGTTGCCGCAGCAGTGTCCATGGTCTGAGTAACTGGCCTGGCCTGCAAGGTCTCTAGTATCTTTGTCATAGTGACAGACATCTTGTCAGCAAAAACTGCAAACTCTGTCCCCGTCACCGGGACAGGGTTCACCGGCGACTCTGCCTGGGCCACTACCACCATAGACTCCGGCTGACGAAGTGGCACAGGGACCGAACATTGCACACAATGGGGGTCATTGTAACCTGCCGGTAGATCAGCCCCACAAGCAGCGCTTACAGCCTGTGTCTTGGCACCCTTGCGTTTTGCGGATGACATGTTGTCGTCTCCTCAGAGCAAGATAGGGTATACAGCCAAGAAGCGACCTTACAGTGCAATATATATATACCTATATATATGGTATAGAGAAAAAAGGTACACCAAAATAACACTGTGGCACTAGTGGGGCCAGCACTAAAGTGCTGCTTACCGCCCGCTTAACGCGGGTGTGTGGTCGCCAGAAATCCCTTGTCTGGGTCTCCCAGAGTCTGTGTCCGTTCTCCAGCCAGACTGCATGTAGGAATGGCTGCCGGCGTCCTATGGAGAGGGGCGGGCCCTGGGCGTGTGCAGACAAAGAGCGGGAAACCTGCGTCCCCCTGTGCTCAGTGAGAGGGCTGGAGCATGTAAATAAGACTCCAGCCCTCGGCGCTGAGTAATCGTACAGCGTCTCTCCCTTGCCCTGATTGACAGGGTGGGGGCGGGAACGAAGCGGAGCTAGGCCGCAGAAGCCGGGGACTAAATTTATAAGCGACGCCGTCGTAAAAGCACGGTCGGCGCTAAGTCCTCGGCGCACTACAAGTCGCAGCCGCGCCGCCGCTCCAGGGGCGGCCGGCGCGGCAGTCCCCAACACATAAAGTCACTCAGAAAAACTGTAGTGACTGTAACCCCAGCGCGCAGCGCTACTGTCCCCGGCGCACTAGCACACCCAGCAAGTCTGGAATGTGCGCGGCCTGTTTGGGACACAGAGTACCTGAATGTCGCAGGGCCTTGTCCCTGAACGGTACCCAGCTCCGTATCCAGCAGGTTCCATGGGTCTGTGGATGGAGCCCGGCCTCAGGGCTTGGGGGCCGGTAAGATCCCACTTCCTCAGAGCCCCTCAGGGGGATGGGGAAGGAAAACAGCATGTGGGCTCCAGCCTCCGTACCCACAATGGGTACCTCAACCTTAACAAACACCGCCGACATAAAGTGGGGTGAGAAGGGAGCATGCTGGGGGCCCTAGTATGGGCCCTCTTTTCTTCCATCCGACATAGTCAGCAGCTGCTGCTGACTAAACAGTGGAGCTATGCGTGGATGTCTGACCTCCTTCGCACAAAGCAGAAAACTGGTGAGCCAGTGATCCCACTGGGAGTGTATAGCCGGAAGGGGAGGGGCCTTACACTTTTTAGTGTAATGCTTTGTGTGGCCTCCGGAGGCAGTACTATACACCCAATCGGCTGGGTCTCCCAATGGAGCGCCGAAGAAATTGTATTATTATCAATTATTATTACTTGTGGGTACAGGATCTTGTCCATATCACATGTTTTAACTGGTTTTAAATTCTATTTGTGCACTGTTAATAAAGGTTCGTTTTTCATATTATACTATGGGTTGTGCGATATATGCAGTGTCTTTTCTCCTTTCTTAACTCCTTACGTGCTCCATTGCATTTCAGCACCCCTTTGTTTGGTATAATTGGCTATTGTGGTGCATTCTCTCTCTCCCCTTGCTATTTCTTCTAAATGTGAAATTGGGACTAGAGCAAAATTTTTAGTAAAATGATCATTTTTGCTTTTTTCATTTCACATCGCTTTAGTTACTGTGGAGCACCTAAAGGGTTAATAAACTTCTTAGATGTGATTTTGAGTACTTTGAGGGGTGCAGCGTTTAGAATGGTGTCAGTTTTGGTTATTTTCTGTCACCTAGGCCTCTCAAAGTCACTTCAAATGTGATGTGGTCCCTACCTGTAAAAATGGTTTTGTAAATTTTGTTGAAAAAAAAAAAAAATGGGAAATTGCTGATTAACTTTGAACCCTTCTAACTTCCTAACGAAAAAGACAGAAAAAAAAAATTGTTTCAAAAATTGCCTGATGTAAAGTAGACATGTGGGAAATGTTATTTATTAACTATTTTGTGTGACAGAACTCTAATGTAGTGTAAGGGCATAAAAATTAAATGTTTGAATATTGCAAACTTTCGGCTCTTTTTTTTTATCACAAATAAAAGCAAAAAAAAATCATCCTAAATTTATAAACTATCCTGAACTACAATAAGTCATGAAAAAAACAGTGTCAGAATCACTGGGATCCGTTGAAGTGTTTTGGAGTTAACATCTGTGAAAGTGACACCACAGGTCGGAATTGCAAAAAATGGCCCGGTCATTAAGTACAAAATTGGCTTCGTCCTTAAGGGGTTACGAGATGTGCCACAATATTTGTCTATACAGTGTAAACAGGCACTATTACCTAGTACACACATTACATAGCCATGTATGAAAGTGACAGAAAATAAAAAGTTGCGGCAAACCTTCAAATCTTTGATCATTTTGTCCACTTTGTAAAATCCTACAATGAAGTTACACATTTGAATGCATATTAAGCTTTACTCAGTTTTTATAGTCAAATATTATATTTATATTATATAATTTTTATATAGCGCTGAATCAGATTAATGCGGTTATCCACTACGTTTACATTGGCACATCCTTGGAATAGGTAATCGATGTCTGATCTGCCAGGGTCTGACACCAGACACCCCTGCCGATCAGCTGTTCTCAGTGTCGGCGGTAGCAGGTAGCCAGAAATGCTCAGTTCTGGAGCTACTCTGTCTTCTGATAGTGGCTGCAGCAAGGCACTACACATCTACCTCCCATTCAAATCAAAAAGGGAGGTAGATGTGCAGTCCCTGGCCGCTATCAAAAGTTGGAGCAGCTCTGGAATTGAGCATTTCCAGCTGCCACAGAGAACAGCTGATCGGCGGGGAAGTGTCGGATCCCGGCTGATCAGACATCGATGACCTATCCTAATTATAGGCCGTCAATGTTAAAGTAGTGGATAACCTCTAAGTTCCACTAGGACAGGGGTGGGGAACATGCAGCCCGCGATGACATTTTCGGCGGGCCCCGGGCACATTCCAGGCAACCCCTGTGCTCGAGCGGCACTAGCGCTTTTGCCGGCCGCCGGCCCTTTAAATCCCAGTGCGTTCTGAGTAGATGCTAGAATGTATGGGCTTTTTGCAGATCCTGATTGCAGCAAGTATTAGAATGTACAGGCTCTTTCCGGGACCTGACTACAGCCCGTACATTCTAAACTGAACCCAGGACTGTGCCGACATTCTCAGGGTTTACCTTGTGGGCGAGGTAAGCAGCGCCCTGGCTCCAGTCACAGAAGAAGAGGTGCAGCAGATGCTTCCCTGTTGTACATGCCTCCCGTACCCGTGCTGTGTGACTCCTCCTCCCCAAGAACTGTGAGTATGCAACCCATCGCTGCCCCCCCATACAGGTGCTGTGTACCCCCTAGTACTGTGTGTAGCCCCTCAGTGCTGTGTAGCCCCTAGTACTGTGTGTACCCCCTCAGTGCTGTGTGTAGCCCCAAGTGCTGTGGGTACCCCAAGTACTGTGTGTACCCCCTCAGTGCTGTGTACCCCCTAGTACTGTGTGTAACCCCTCAGTGCTGTGTAATCCGTGCAGCCTCCTAGTGCTGTCAGTGCTGCCACATAGTGCTTTCCCTGCTGCCTCCTAGTGCTGTCACCTAATGCTCTCCGTGCTGCCTCCTAGTGCTGTCAGTTCTTTGTGCTGCCACCCGACGCTCTTTGTGCTGCCACCCGGCGCTCTCTGTGCTGCCAACTGGCGCGCTCTGTGCTGCCGCCTAGTGTTGTCCGTTGTGCCTAGTGCTGTTCGTGCTGCCACCTAGTGCTGTCTGTTCCCACCAGCAGTGCTGTCCATTCTCAGCATCTCCTGTGTTGTATACGCCCCTCTTGTAATATATACGCCCCAGTCCCTCCTGTGATGTATACGCTCCTCCTGGGATGTATATGCCCCAGCCTCTCCTGGGATGTATATGCCCCAGCCTCTCCTGGGATGTATATGCCCCAGCCTCTCCTGGGATGTATATGCCCCAGCCTCTCCTGGGATGTATATGCCCCAGCCTCTCCTGGGATATATATGCCCCCAGCCTTTCCAGACCAAGACAAACCTGGAAAAGCAGGTGTGAGAAACAAAATGATCAATATCACCGAACATCACAGCCACCACATTAGGGGGGAGTTAATTAATTGTTTAACCAAATATAGCCTGGTCGTTTTCAAGTTCATAATTTGGTGTGGCCCCCGAAGGTTGGTAGAAAATTCCAAATGGCTCCCGGCAGTAAAAAGGTTCCCCACCCCTGCACTAGGACTATAAATAAAGAGGCTGAGAGGGTCAATAAAGTATAATTTATGTTTAAATAAAAGGTTTATATAAAAATATATTAAATACAGACTAACAATATTCTTAATATATTTAAAAAGAAAATAGTAAGTCCTCAAAAAGAAAAAAAAAATACCCGTGCAGATAAATGTCACAAAAGATCTGCTGAAAGAACGAAAAAAAAAAAAATTATAAAATAAAAAAAACAAACAAAAAAAACAAAAACAAAACAACAATTTAATCCAGGAGAAGTAATGATTGCTTGATCTCTTGCAAAACTCAATAGGTCACAGCAGTCTATTCCCTTAATCCATTGTGAAGTTCTCCCACCCACCCATCCCCCAAGGTCACTTTTTTGAGTCAATAGTGCAGAATACATAAAAATTCAGAGCTAAAGCTGCAAGATTATCAGTGGCAGGTTTCAGCTGTGATGTCCACAATATAGTAAAATATTCAACCTTGATGTTAAGTGTACTTTGCAGCCTCAGTTCAAGTAATGTTTTGCAATTCTCTTATTTTCCTTCCAATAGCTTTTTTAAATCAATCCTTGTCACCAACAATGGACCAATCGGTTAAACTCATTTGCTTTCCAAGTTATAGCAGTTGGCATCTCCCTTGTTATTCACATCGTATCCTGGAAGAGGTTGTCCATATTTATCCACACACCAGCAATTTCCTCTTTTTCTGCCTTTTGATGGACGACACTGAAAAGGTACAAGAATCCACGTTATAACTTCTTTGTGTTCATAATTCTAACTTTTGAAAAGAAAAACAAAATAACAAAAAACAGCTATCATAGTAGCTTCAATCGAATGCTCTTTTCACAATTTGTTCCCCACAGTCTTTTCTTGTTATTTTAGACAGGAACATGTTTTTGTATATAGTAATTCTAAAATACATTTTCTACCGACAAACCATAATTTCAAGCATCTTAAAATATTTCTGGCAGTTTGATATAGAAAGAGGTGCTAGAACTTACCAACCTAAGCAGACCTTAGAGGGAATTTATCAGCATGTTATTCCAGTGTAATCTGAGGACAGCATGAGGTATGGGCTGAGACACGGATTTCAGGGATGTGGCACTTATTAGGCTGTGTGCTGGTTCAACCCAATGAATATTTTATCAGCAGGAAGTGATCACAGCTGGACTAGGTGCTATTGTCCATTCTGGTGCAACTCACACCCCCAGCACTGATTAGCAGCTCACTGTCAATATACAATGTACAATGTGGTGTGGGTGGGGTTAGCTTTCTGAGCTCTACTACAAGTTACATCTAAAAAAAAAAAAAAAAAAAAACTCTGTAGCACAACTGCTGCACCCAGAAAACTAAGTTAAATGTCACAGGAATGAGGGTCTTTTATCCTGCATTATGTTGCTCTCAGATGACTTAGCTTTAGAATACCCCTGTCACCATATTTTTGCTATTAAATTGCTTTAGTTAAAGGGACAACATGCATATAAGTTAGAAAAAGCAAGTAAATTGTAATCTGCTATCATTCTTTTGCAATGAGAGCTTTTATCTTTCCTAGTTTACAGCTCATTTTCCTGGAACTCAGCCACAAGTGCCTCCCCAAACCCTGGTCAAGAGTGTGCAGTAGTTACATTTCAGGAGTGGAGTTAAGAAAAACAAACAGCAGGATTTTCATATATAAAGTAAAGTCAGTAGGATGCTGAATTTTAAGCATAGCTTTTGTTCTGAGATTGGAGGTTTTATTTCAGAAATACGTGCAAGTTACAGAAATGCACTGATATTTGATTGATAGCAGCTACAGTATATCTGATATGTGGGTGGGGTTTTGCTATCTATTCCTGCTCCTGTCTGCTGCCTGGCCTTGGTAGACGTTAGAATATATGGGCTCCTTCCAAGTATGAGTAATTTCTGTCACATGATAGGGGCATTTTTGAAATGCAGCCCATACAATCTAGGTGGATCGGGTTTTGCTATCTATTCCTGCCACTCTGTCTGCAGGGCCTTGGTAGAAGTTAGATTGTATGGGATGCATTTAGAACATGCCCCTATCACGTGACAGAAGTTACATCATACCTGGAAGGAGCCCATATATTCTAAAATCTACCAAGGCCAGGCAGCGAACAAGAGTGGGAATAGATTGCAAAACCCCACCCACATATTAGATATTCTGTAGCTGATAATCAAATAGCCATACATTTCTGTAACTTTACTTGCACATATTTCTGAAATAAAACCTCCAATTTCAGAACAAAAGGTATGTTTAGATTCAGCTCCTAGCGCCAGTATAGCACTGGCTTTACTTTATATATGAAAATCCTGATGGTTAGTTCTCTTTAACTCAAACCGTAGAAGTCAGCTCTCTACAGCACATTGATTTCTATAGAGTGCTTAGCTCCTGACAAGATGCTGCAAAATCACCAGCCCGCAGCATCAGCTGCTTTTCAAGCAGGTCTCCCATTCACAGCTTTGCTATGTAATCTGAAGTTCAATGATATCTGTTATCAAGGTCCATTGTGTTTACTTGAAATGTTTGTTTTAGCATCTGGAGAGTCATTGCTGGGACTAGCTGGCTCATGGGGACTTGTCTGACTCCACCCCCTTCTGTGATAAGCAGATTACTGTTTCTATAGAAAATGTCAATAGAGCCAGGTGTAGCTCTTGCTAAATTTAAAAACTCAGTTTACTGGGGGCAGCAGTAGTAAAACAAAGTGATAAATCATTTGATTCAGAGTCTCTTTGCCTTAATCATTATGCTCTCAGATAAGGTAGCAAAAAAAAAAAAAAAAAAGCTGACAAATTCCCTTTAAGTCAGGAGGTTTTCTGGATTTCCAAATTACCTAATGCATCATTATTAAGGAACTTGAACCATTACTAGATAGCTATTTATTGTTTGTTTATGTACAGATTTTTAGAATGTATTTTTCCTGTAATAAGCAGTTATTTTTAGTAAAAAGGCTTACATGGCAACCAGATAAGCAATTGTGGTTCAGTATTGTTTCCTAGACAGCTATGAATAAGGAAATGTCATTTCCAAAACGCATCAGTATCTGCACGTTTGTTTTTATCATTCATGAAAAATCTGAGTGTTTTTAGAATTAAGATGGAGTGCGAGTCTCAGTAGATTTACTGTCTCTGCCTGGCACAGAGCACCAGTGGATGAAGGCTTGCGGGAGTGGTGAGCTGTAATTTATTTTTTCCACGCCCTTTAAAGTTACCATGTTTTAGCACAGGTATACCACTGTAACTGTAAAATACTACTGACATTAGTGGAAGCATACCAGATATTTAAAATAGCAATGATTTCATGGTTACATTTATTGCCAACAATTTTTGTCAAGAGGAAAATAGCACATATTGTCCATGCTAAGTAAACTTATACCCAAGTTAGATGCCAAGCATGCAGCCAAAAAGGTCAGTATGTCTCTAGGATTTAAAATGCAATGTCTGTTTTAGTGAGGAAAAAAAAGGTTTATACAAGTCAATAAATGTTAAAATATATAGTCTGTCACAAATTACCTCAGGTATGCACAGCTCAATGGACCTCACAAAGTAAATGCTGCAGAATCTGCAACATTTCCACAACAAACAAGGCATGCTGCAGAAGTGTAAATCCACAGTATGCCTAGAATGCTTTGCTGTCATTTCATTGGGTTTGCCAAAACTGTATTCACTTACATTGTGCTGTAACAAACACGCAACGCATGAACTCAGACTAACACGCTTGAAAGACCAGGGATGCCCACCTATAGTCATTTTTCAGTAATCTGGAAGATAACCATTTTGTAGTTTATACAAAGTTTCTCATTGTAATTTGGATACACCAATGATCAATATAAGATCATTGGTGAACAATTTCTTTCTCTTCTGTTGATACTTAGCCAAGACAAAGTCAGGTTCATCAACCTTTTCACTTTATTTTGTACTGTATATCATGGAAGGGGATTTTCCACAACAGATCTGATAACTCTGCTCACGAGGGCTCCTACAGCATGGCCTCCCACAGATCATTAGAAGGGGGATCTTAAGACCACCGATTCCTCCTCACTGTGACCACAACGGTGAGAACTTGGATTACAGTGGCATTGCTTATGCTCTGCTGCAGCTCCATTGAAAGACTATAGGATTAACAGACAATCATGTGCCTGCTACATGAGGTGAGTCTCCAGAAACAGTTGAGTGTGGATGCCCTATGCTGTGTCTGCAGCGCCTATAGAAATTAAAGTGAATTATATATGCAGGGTAGACAGCTCAGATGTTCTCATAACCACTCAAATATCCAGCACTTGGTCACTGTTGTTCCTGAATAATGGCTCAGATGATAGTGGGAAAATAGAGTTATAGGTTTCAGAATGAGGCAATGCAAAAAACATTTTTTTTTGTAAAACTGAACTTCGTGTCTAAATGCAGAAAAAAACCTCATATATTCCATCACTGGTGGTACTGACTCAAAGAACAAAAACTGTCATTAGATTTTAGTACATAGGGGATGGCTTGTAGTTAAAAAAAAAAAAAAAAAAAAAATATATATTGTAGTTTTTTGGACAAGAAGATGCACCATATTTATAGTCTGGATGTACATGGCTCACTGGTGGAGGGGGAATTATGGGGGTGGGGAGGAGTGAATTTTCATTTATTTTTATTTTTTAATAGCAAGCTCACGTGTTCACCGCAGCTGCTGGCTTCCAGAAGAGGCTGAGGCAGTGATGTGTCCGCTATTAAAGAAAAACTAAGATTCACTGCTCCCATAGTCCGGCATAACGGGAGAAATATATAATCAGAATGGGCCCATGATGGGGGAACACACACACACAGATGGGGGACATACAGTGGGAAAAATAAATATTTGATATTCTGACAATTTTGCAAGTTTTCCCAACTACAAAGAATGGAGAGATCTGTAATTTATCATAGGTACACTTCTACTGTGACAGACAAAAAAAAAAACACACCACACCACAGAAAAATTGCATTATATGATTTTTAAAAAATTCATTTGCATTTTTTTTTGCATAAAATAATTGTCATGATGGAAGACCCAGCCATGACCCATCTTCAATGCTCCTACTGTGGGAAGGAGGCTATTGGTCGAAATATCACGTTACCTAACCCCATCCATCCTCCCTTCAATACAGTGCATTTGTCAGCTTCCCTTTGCAGAAAAGCATGTGCAAAGTATGATATTTCCACCCCGATGCTTCATGGTTGGGACAGTATTTTGGGGATTGTACTAATACTGCTTTCTCCAAACACAGAGTTGATACCAAAACGTTCTGTTTTGATCTTATCTGACCACATGACCTTCTCCTATGCCTCCTCTGAATCATCCAGATGGTCGTTGGTAAAATCACACAGGCCTGGATATCTTCTGGCATGAGCAGAGGAACCTGCAGAATTTTAATCCATGATGGCATAGTGTGTTACTAACAAGAATCTTTAAGACTATAGTCCCAGCTTTCTTCAGGTGATTGATGAGGTTCTCTAGTGTAAATTTGGGCTGATTCATGACCTCTCGCAGAATCATCCTAACCCCATGAGGCGAGATCTTGCATGGAGCCCCAAACAGAGTAAGGGCGGCTTTGCACACTACGACATCGCCGGTGCGATGTCGGTGGGGTCAAATTGAAAGTGACGCACATCCGGCATCGCATGTGACATCGTACTGTGTAAAGCCTAGATGATACGATTAACGAGCGCAAAATCGTCGTAATCGTATCATCGGTGCAGCGTCGGCGTAATCCATAATTACGCTGATGCAACGGTCCGATTTTGTTCCTCGCTCCTGCGGCAGCACACATCGCTGTGTGTGAAGCCGCAGGAGCGAGGAACATGTCCTACTGAAGTCACTGCGGCTTCCGTAGGATATGCGGAAGGAAGGAGCTGGGCAGGATGTTTACATCCTGCTCATCTCCGCCCCTCCGTCGCTATTGGCCGGCTGCCGTGTGACGTCGCTATGACGCCGCACGACCCGCCCCCTTAGGAAGGAGGCGGGTCGCCGGCCAGAGTGACGGTCGCAGGGCGGGTGAGTGCGTGTGAAGCTGGCGTAGCGATAATGTTCGCTACGCCAGCTATCACACGATATCGTACCTGCGACGGGGGCGGGCACTATCGCGTGCAACATCGCAGCATCGGCTTGCGATGTCGCAACGTGCAAAGCCCGCCTAAGGCTGACAGTCTTGTGTTTCTTCCATTTTCTAATAATTGCACCAACAGTTGTTGCCTTCTCACCAAGCTGCTTGTCTTATTGTCCTGTAGTCAATCACATCTTTGTGCAGGTCTACAATTTTGTCTCTGGTGTCCTTAGACAGCTCTTTGGTCTTGGCAATGGTGGAGAGGTTGGAGTGTGATTAATTGTGTGTTATACAAGTAACGAGTTCAAGCAGGTACAATTAATACATGTAATGAGTGCAGAGTAGGAGGGCTTCTTACAGAAAAAGTAACAGGTCTGTGAGAGCCAGAATTCTTAAAGGTTGGTCGGTGATTAATTATAAAAAAAAAAAAAAAAAAAGTAAAATATACATTTTCTGGATTTTTTTTTTTCTGCAAATGGTTTTAAAATAAATTTTCCTTCTCTAAAACTTAGGTCTAGTCCACTGCATCTTATAGTATGAAAAAAATAGAATGGATAGACAAACAATTGATTTTTTGTTTTGTTCACTCTGCCGCACAAAAATCACTATCCAATTTTTATTGGTTTCTATGGACTCTAAAAATCGTACCAATAAAACCAAACTCATTCTGTAAAAAAAACAAGCCCTCACATGACTGTCAGCAGAAAAATCTTAATTACTTACCGGTAATGGGATTTTCAGAAGCCCATGACAGCATCAGAGAGATAGGTTCCGCCCACATCAGGACATGAAACCCACTGATAAAAAGGCGGTACCTGTCCTCCACATCAGTAGGTTTACAAAGCCAAAGAGGACCAGCAAAACACAAACAAAAATGTTAATCACACCACCACCAAAGGAATACACCATTAACTCTAACACTCCCCAAAGGGTGCCCATAACCAGTGAATAGGGGGGGGGAACTAAGGGTGCTGTCATGGGCTTCTGAAAATCCGATTACCGGTAAGTAATTAAGATTTTTCCCTTTCGCCCATGACAGCACCACCTGAGAGATTCTAGAGACCAATCACCTTAGGGAGGGACCACCGCCTGTAATACCCGTCTACCAAGAAGGGTCGGCCGTGGAGGACAAGTCAAGTCTATAGTGACAGAAAAAGGTAGAGGAAGAGGACCAAGTGGCGGCCCTGCATATATGATCAATAGACACCTCTGCCCGCTCAGCCCAAGTAGTAGAAAGTGACCCAGTGGAAAGGCCCTAATCTGAAGGAGAACTGGCACCCCCTTAGGTGAGTAGGTCAGCGGCATAGCATCCCGGGCCCACCTAGCCAAGGTGCTTGTAGATACGTTCTAGGGAAAGTCCGGGGGCTGTAAAATAACAAAAACAGGGCCTGAGATTCTCACAATTCCCTGGTCCTATCTAAGTAGGTTATAAGGGCAAGTCTTACATCCAAGCTATGGAGCCTGTTCACTTTGTCATTGGAAGGAGGGTCACAATGGAAGGCAGTATACATTTCTGGGACCTGTGAAGGGCTTGACCACTTTAGGCTATGAGGGATCTGTACGCAATACCACCTTATCGACCAAAATTTGGGTATATGGATGGACAATGGAGAGCGCCTGTAGGTCACCCACCCGTCTAGCAATGAGTAGTACCACCTTCAGGGTCTTGGAGGGAACATCTGAAAGGGGCTCAATGGGGTGTCTATAAGGGCATCAAGGACAAGATTTAATCCCAGGGAGGCATGCGAGGAGAAGGGACAGGAGTCACTAGCACAGGATTTAATGAACCTGCTAATCCATCTATTCTCTGAGGTTATGTTTATAGAGGGCTCCTAGGGCCAAAACTTGTACCTTCAAGGTGCTAGTGGATAAGTTCAATCCAACCCTTACTGAAGGATTTCCAGGATGGCCGGGAAGAGAGGGGGACCCTCGATCTGTGCTCAGGAAACTTGCTGGATTTTTCACCAGACCCATCCCTAAATACCAGTGGCGACCGGCTTCCTACTTTTAAGGAGAGTTTTACTAAATTCTCAGGAGAATCCCTGTGCTAGGAGCAGCCGCCTTTCAAATGCCACGCTGTCAAGTGGAGGGTAGGAGCCTTGGGTTGGCACATTGGTCCCTGGACTAGTAGGTCTGTCCTGTCCGGCAGTATCCAAGGGTCTGATATTGCCAGTCTTTGGAGCCAACAGAACCAGGCTCTTTTTGGCCAGAAGTGAGCTATGAGGATAATGAGGGCCTCTTCTTCCCGAACCTTCCTGAGCACCGCCGGAAGAAGAACCAGGGGTGGAAAGGCATATAGAAGACCCTGTGACCAGGGGATCGGCATTGCATTTATTGCCATGGGATGATCCCTGGCTGATTTTATTGCAGTTAGTTCACTGAAGTTTGAGGACCGAGTCCTCACATGATCGTCCCATAGTCCTTGTAACAGGTGAGTGCTCAGGTAAGCTCCCAAGTCTAAGTGACCTGCATCTGTTGGGATGATATCCGTGATGTTGGGACACCCGGACACCCCTGCGGACAATAGAGTTAAGTCCTGCCACCAGGACAGAGAAAGCAACACCTTTGGATCTAAGCGGAGTCTCATATCCAAGAAGCCTCCTGACTGTTGCTGTCAGACCAGGACCTCCATCTGAAGGGATCTCATATCTATCTGAGCCCAAGGAACCGTAGGGATGCAGGATGTGAGGGTCCCCACAAGAGACATAGCCTGTCTGAGGGTCATGACTGGTTTTTTCATTGCCAAGGTGACCAGGGATTGTGACTTCAGTATCTGCTCCTCCAGGAGAAAAGACTTCTGAGCGACTGAATCCAGGATCAGCCCCAAGAAAGACAGACACTGTTGAGGTTTGTGTTCTAGATTTTTCCTGATTTATGATCCACCCTAAGTGCTCTAGGATGGAGACCACTATGCTTTTCTCTCCCTGTCATATAGATGTTACAATAAAATACCCCCGAGGGGGCGACTCCAGTTGTAATGTCAGCCCTTTTGCAATGATCTGTAGAATCCACGGACTGGAGGAAACAGTCTCAAGGAAGAGGGAGAGCCTCCCCCCCACTGGGATGGTGGAGTCATTGAAGGCCTCGTGGCTTGGTAGAGGATGATGGATCAAACATAATCCTGAGGACCTCTTCTGTCTATCCTTCCAGGAGTTCTGGTCTCTGGGAGGCTCCTTATGGAAAATTGCTTCCTCCGAAACGGACGGCTACGAGGGAATGGAGTTCTTACAGCTGGAAATCCTTGTTTATTGTTTGCCGCTTTGGACAGAAGGTCATCCAGTTGTGATCCAAAAAAAAAAAAAAAAAGTCTCCTTCACAAGGTATCCTGCATAGTATGTTCCTGGACTGTACGTCTCCCTTCCAGCATTTCAACTATAGGGCCCTTCTGGCTGAATTGGAAAGAGCTGCTACCTTTGCAGATAATTTGAGCGAGTCGATGGAAGCATCCGCTAGAAGTCTGATGCCCCCTGTATACGTGGAAATGAGGAAAATAATGTCCTTACTAGACATGGTACCCTTAAGTTAGTCTTCTAATTGTTGGACCCAGACCATTATGGACCTTGTTACACATGTACCTGCCACCGCCGGGCAAAGATCTGCTGCTGCAGCCTTCCAGGTACCATGGACCTGCATTCCAGGCCTCCAACATGGGGTCTTGTGTGGATTCAGGATCTTTATCATCCACCAGCCCCATAGTGGAGTGGACAGCTTCCACTAGGGGTGTCACCTCAGAGGATGGGAAGCCTAGTCTGCCGTCCACGTCTGAGGAAGATGAGGAATCCAAGGCTGAGGAAGAGGCAGGTGAAAATTTTCTGGAACCCCGTTCAGAGCCGCCTGATTTATCTGAAGTTCCTCCATCTTTCCTAGTGGATTGTTTATGTGTTTCCCTGACTTCAGCACGGATAATATCTCTCAACTCAGCCTTGAGGCTTGGTGATTCCATACATAAGCCAAAACCAAAGAGTAAAGGCTACTTTACACACTGCGATATCGGTCCCGATATCGCTAGTGTGGGTACCCGCCCCCATCTGTTGCGCGACACGGGCAAATCGCTGCCCGTGCCGCACAACAGCCGTCACACTACTTACCTGTCCGTCGACGTCGCTGTGACGGGCGAACGGCCTCCTTTCTAAGGGGGCGGTCCGTGCGGCGTCACAGCGACGTCACTGAAGCGTCACTGAACCGCCGCCCAATAGCAGCGGAGGGGCGGAGATGAGCGGGACGTAACATCCCGCCCACCTCCTTCCTTCCTCATAGCGGCCGGGAGGCAGGTAAGGGGAGCTTCCTCGTTCCTGCGGCGTCACACGCAGCGATGTGTGCTGCCGCAGGAACGAGGAACAACTTCGTTACTGCTGCAGTAACGATTTTTAAGAATGGAACCCCATGTCGCAGATTAGCGATTTTGCATGTTTTTGCAACGATGCAAAATCGCTTATCGGTGTCACACGCAACGGCATCGCTAATGCGGCCGGATGTGCGTCACAAAATCCGTGACCCCAACGACTCCGCATTAGCGATGTCGCAGCGTGTAAAGCCCGCTTAAGAGATGCAGTTTCCTTCTACTAAAATTACCTCCTTTTTTTTTTTTCTGTTTCCCAGCTTGTATGGCTGAGAACAGAGAACAATAGATGTTAGTTTCCATATTACAATAGTTTCTTACCTAGCCTGTTAAGGTTGACAATAGAGAATAGTGGATGTGGTTCCCCCATATTATAACAGCCTTTTCTTGGTTAGCAATAGTTGACAACGGAGAATAAAAGCAGTAGTTCTCCCACATTATAACAGTTATTCTATGACTTGTAAGATTGACAACAAGGGATAATAGTTGCAGCCTCTCTAAACCAATAACAGTTGTGTATAAAGGCTGACAACAGAGAACAATAGAAGCAGTCTTTTCTGGTGCTGAGGGATTCGCTTATTTACACTTTACAACATCTGGAATGATATAATTATAAACTATGTATCTTTGATCACACCTAGAGTGTCAAAAATTTTATATTAGGCTTTTTGTGGTAACATTGTGTGTTTTGTTTTGTTTTTGTTTGTTTTTTTAACAGTGCTTTGATTTGCTTTGGGATTTTTTGGCCAGGCACAACCCTTCCTCAGTCATCAGAGGACAGTAACCACCTGATCCACATAGCACAATCTGGACCAGACCTGAGAATCACAAGTGATACAACAGTCCAAGCCTCCCAATATAGCTAGGGTTACAGGCGCACCACAACACTCAGCAGCCTCTTTTTTTTTGTTCATTTAAGACAAGACAGGGAGCAATCAGTCTACAACAGATGTTTTCACTTGGACACTGATTCACTGAGACAAGTTCATGTTTCCTCTTATAAATTCAGCATACATATTTGTCCATGTTACCTAAGAATAAGGACCCTGTTCTAGGGTCCGAAACAGGTCAGGATTTGGTCACGTTGTTTCATTTTGTATGTAATTTCAACATTATGATCTAAATAAAACAGAAGAACTCTCCGAGACAGGTGGGACAAGGCCCCCTTGGTAATCTCAGGATAGACTGTCCTTGTAAACCCCACAATTCCTATGATTCCTTTTAGAGGTACTTCCTGAAGAAAGAAGGGAACATAGGGGAGACTTTTAAACAATGAAATGCTGCAGCAGACACTCACCCTTCAAGATGGCGGATCTTATTTGGATTTCTCAGATCCCCTGGAATGTCGACTTGCCGGACTGGAGGTACTAGCCCTGCCGGAGGAGCGCTTCCCTTGCTGCCCTGGGAATCTGTATGCTGTTCCAGCACATCCTGCTCTGGAGGAGAGTTGTCTTCCATCCTGAATAGGGGAAAAGTCATACTCACCAGAATGCAGCGAAGGTGACTCCTCATACCTCCCTGGTTCAAATTTCCCACCCGAAATCCGTTCACTGGGCGCCGCCATCTTGGAACACCTTGCACATGCACAGGTGATGAACTTCCGGGTGCCGCATCACTTCCTCTTCACCCCGGCGTTCCGTCAGCAGGGCGCCCGTCTCGCGGGCTCCGTGTGAGGATCACAGCCTGGGGCGACACAGAGCCGAGCTCCCGCGCCCCACCACCGCAGACAGCCGAAGCCCTGTGGAGGTGCATCTAGGTCCGAATGCCGGCTTTTGGTAAGAAACCAAACTTCCACACCGGGTCAGACCTGGGAGAATCCGTGGGTTGTCCCATCAGGACAGGTAACCAAAACTGATGTGGAGGAGAGGTACCGCCTTTTTATCCGTGGGTTTCCTGTCCTGATGTGGGCGGAACCTATCTCAGGTGGTGCTGTCATGGGCGAAAGGGAAAACAGAAAAGTTTCTCAAAAACATGGCAAAGCATTTGTTTTTATTTAGTGTGTTCTCTGGTATCACTAAATCAGACAGATCTGTATAATAAAAGCTGTCTTATCACTTATACCGCACAGTAAACTATGGAAAAAAAAAAAAATTAATAAAGACAATTTTTCAACTGCTGTTGATTTGTTTATTCTGCCTCACAAAAATCACAATAATGCTTGGTTCAGATTTACCCTGAAAACACACAGATTCCAGTCCACAGGCATGAATTTTGAAGTTGGTAAAGTAAGAATTGTGGTGTGGCAGGGGGCCGTAGTTGTACACAGAGGTGAGCCCCTGCTTTTGGCTGCACTCCTGCCACCTCCACAGTGCACAAGGAACACCACAATTCCCAATTCCTAAGGATTAATTCAGAGAGAGTGCAGGATAACAGTAAACATAACTTTACTGAAGGATTCACACAGCTTCTCTGGAGCACATCCGCTGCGGGCACACAGCTTGAACACTACAGGCATATTACATCCGCTGCGGGCACACAGCTTGAACACTACAGGCATGTTACATCTGCTGCGGGCACACAGCTGAACATTACAGGCATGTTACATCCGCTGCGGGCACACAGCTGAACATTACAGGCATGTTCCATCCGCTGCGGGCACACAGCTTGAACATTACAGGCATGTTACATCCGCTGCGGGCACACAGCTTGAACATTACAGGCACATTATAGTTTGGTTTCTTTACACAGTTTCCTGCACACTGCTCCCTCCTGCACATCTCTCCACCTACTATAGGACGGTCTGTTTCCCCCAGCAACACCACAGTGGCAGCTAGTAAATACATGGAGTCCCAGATGGCTCTAGTCGTGTCCCCTCCCACAGGGATGTAATAACAAGGAATAATATATATATATATATATATATATATATATATATATATATATATATATATATATATATATATATATATTTTATTTCTTTTATTATATATAGTGACTCTTCTCTTCAGAGTCTTGTTTTGTGTCTAGTGGCTTCAGACCACAATGTACTAATGAGAGACACAACAACTAAGTCTCCATTTTCTCCTTTTACCTTGTGAAAATGAAAAATTTGGGGCGAAAGTAAGATTTTTAGTTAGGAAAATTAGAATTTTTTTCCACTTTGCATTAATTTCTGTGTCGCACCTGAAGGTTTGACAAATGTTCTTAATGTGGTTTTGAATACTTTGAGGGATTTACTTTTTAAAATGGGGATTGCCTGTGGATTTTATAACATATAAGCACCCCAAGTCTCTTAAAAAGCAAAGTGGTTCCTAAAAAGACAGCCACACACGTTGCTGCTAAGCTGCAATGCCTGGATTGACCGCAGGTTTCCATATCGGCTTATGATGCTGCAGAGTTTGGGTCAGGAGACGGATCCCAGATGATTGCAATGACGTAAATTTACAGAATTTTGCGGGAATCCCTTCCCAACCATGATGTAAACTTACTTCACATGTTGTGAAGGGGTTAACTAGTGTGTGGTATCTGTTTTTAGGGACATATAAATAAAAAAATGAAACTGAATTTCTCCAAATTTTAGGTATTTTGAGAAATGAACATAAGTCATATTGACCTAAATTTACCACTAACATTGTACAATATGTCCCCCACCAGACCAAAAAAAAACAAAACCACTCCAAACTGAAAATCACTGGGATATGTTAAAGCATTCAAGAGTTATTTCCACATTAACTGATAGGTGAAAACAGGCTTCAACAGTATTCGCATCCAAGATTTCTCCCATGCCTCCCCCATACTCTGGAATGCTCTGCCTCAACACATCAGACTCTCGCCTACCTTGACAAGCTTCAAAAGGAATCTGAAGACCCACCTCTTCCGACAAGCCTACAACCTCCAATAACCCTCAGTCTGATACAGCGCCGCACAATCATCTCTATCCTAACCTACTGTATCCTCACCTATCCCTTGTAGACTGTGAGCCTTCACGGGCAGGGACCTCTATCCTCCTGTACCTGTCTGTGTCTTGTATTTTTTATGAATATTGTACTTGTCCCTATTATGTATACCCCTTTCACATGTAAAGAGCCATGGAATTGATGGCGCTATAATAATAATAAATAATAAGGTTAAACTATTTAAAATACCGTATTTTTTGGACCATAAGACGCACGTTTTCCCCCCCAAATGTTGGGGGAAATTTGGGGGTGCGTCTTATGGTCTGTATGTGGCTGCGGGGAATGAGGGTGATGCGGTGGAGCGGGTCATCGGGGGCACGAGCAGGCTGTAGCTGCCTGCCGTGACCTCGTGGGCCCACGCATTACATATGCACAAATCCTCCCAGGTGGGCGGGAGGTGCGCGCATAATTAACAGCCAGCCTGCATGATCACCCCTGGCAACTAAAGCCTGGAGTGATCATGTGCGGCTATATTCACTGCCCCCAGCGCATAATCATCAGCGCGGGGTGCAGTGAATCAGTACACTCACCCGTCACAGTGTGTGGAGCCGTCCCCCTGCAGCATCGCAATGTCTTCCTGTCTGTGCCGGTCAGCTGATCTGTGTGGACACTAGCGGCGCGCACAGCGATGTCGTCATCACTGTGTGCGCCGCTAGTGTCCACACAGATCAGCTGACCGGCACAGACAGGAAGACATCGCGAAGCTGCAGGGGGACGGCTCCACACACGGTGACAGCTCCACCAGCGGCGCTGCAGCTGAGACAGAGAGGAAGATGATCGGTGCTGCAGGGAGTGTGGAAGGGTGAGTATAAACGTTTATTTTTTTTTCTGTGCCATAGGATACAGGCCATATACCAGGATGGGGGTATTTTATGAGCAGGATGGATGGGGGTATATGAGCAGGATGGATGGGGGTATATGAGCAGGATGGATAGTGGCATATGAACAGGATCATCTACAAGTCAGGAGGATCGTTACCAGAATCGGGTACCTTAGTAGAGAATTTGGGGACATTACCCCCATAACAGTCTCAGCAGCAGATCCTCGCCTCATAACAGTGTGTCATGACCACATTATTTGGTTAAAATTTTATTTTCCTATGTTCCTCTTCTAAAACCAGGGTGTGTCTTATGATCAGGTGCGTCTTATAGTCCGAAAAATACGGTGTGATTATATATATATATATTATATAAAATTAATGGCTTGCTCGTTTCTGTTGGTAGTAATACACTCCGGTCCTACGAGGGACTGGCAAACTGCTAGTTATAATTTTCAGAACTGTCACTGTCCTATGGTGAACACAACATTTAGCCTCCTGGTTCTTTATACATGCCTTTTTTGAATAAAGATTAGTTTTAACATTCGTGCCAGAAATGAATGATGAGGTGTTATCAGACTTTGCTTCATAAATGCTTTATTACATTTAGAATGACAAAATAAAAAAAAAAAAAAAAAAAAAGGATCAGACTCTCCTCATTCCTGTTCTGTAACTTACTTGTTTTTTCTTGTAAAATCCTTTCTTATCACAGTTTGGAATATGAAATCCTCTAGGACTCAAGACGTTCATTATCTTTAAATGATTTAATATGCTTTCCATTTCTCTTCTACATGGACCCTGTGAAGACAATATGGAGTATGGATTAATAAAATGGCTGGTACACGCAGCCCATGCAGGGCTTGATAAATCCCTGAGAATAAGTGTGCCTAGAAATGTGCTGTTGGAGCTTAAGATTTTTTTTCTTACACCTTATTACTGTTTTGTTTTGTTTTTTTTAAAACAAAACCATGGAGTTAGCTTTTAGCTTACAAAAAACAAAAACAAAAAAAAAAAAAAACTTTTATGAATGTTTCATGCTTACTTCACACGAAGATCCAGACCTTACAACGTGTCATCACTAGTGATGGGCGGACCCGGACTGATAGTCCGAATCCGCATGGGTTCAAAAGTACCCATGCATAAAACCCAAGCCTGGAGTTCTCAGGGAGCTCCAGGTAACTATCCAGAAACGGCAACTCGGGTAATTAAAAAAAAAAAATAAAATAAAGGCAAAATAAAAAGGAAAAGCAGGCATGTTATACTCACCAGTCTCCTGCACGGCTATAACATTATCCTTCATAAATACGCACCGCTTTCCCTGCCCACCGACAATCCCAGCGTCTGATTGGTTGCAGTCAGACACCAACTCCAACCTGTGTGACAGCGTTGTTTTAATGCCCGCTTGGATCCACAGACTCAGACGGGCTGTAATGGACAGGCTAGAGGGAAGCCACTCACCAAGCAGGACCCCTAGAAACCTGAAACCCTTTCACCCCTATACTGGGATTTGGAATTACACAGGGCCCTGGAAATCACCATCTGTGAAGGCTGCAGTTCGATGAGAGTAGTAATCAGGCAGGGTCAAACCAGGAAATGTAAAACAGGGACAGAATCGGCAGGGAAGGACGTAATCAGAAAACAAAGAGGTCAAATCCGGATCGGGCAGCGAGGTACATAAACAGCAGGCAGGAGGGTAGTCCGAAAACAAGCAGAAGTCAGAACACCAGAATCACTAAATAGAACAGGGCGGGACAGGAACCAGGAATACAGAACTCTCTCTGGCAGTGGTAAGCAGACAGGAGGGGGAATAAGAAGGGTGTGATGTCTTCCCATTGGTTGTAGCTGAATGATGGTAACTTCAGCTGGAAGACACGCCACCTACAGTTAGCCAGTGGTACTGCATATCCCAAGGAAACCCAGCCCAGTGGATGAGCGGAGCCTGCGCCCACCAGCGCAGCTGGCATAGACTCTTCTCCCATCACCATCACCAGCACCATCTACGGCAGGAATACGGCGTTGCCTAGTGATCGAAGTAGAAGCGGACTCCAGTGGGGACGTAACAGTTGTCTGACTGCTTGCAATAATACATGCTGTCTGTATATGTATGTTGGTGTAAAATAAATAAAAATTGGCATAGCGTCCCCTCATATTATGATAGTCAGCACAGATAAAAGCATACAGCTACAGGCTGCAACCCCCAACCGTGTACTTATCTTGGCTGTGTATCAAAATAAGAGGAACCCTATGCGGCTTTAAAAAAAAAAGAAAACAATCATTTTAAAAAACGGTGTGCAGTCCCTCCCAATTTTGATACCCAGCTGGGGGCTGGTATTCTCAGGCTGGAGAGGCCCATGGTTATTAATCCCCCCAGCCTAAAATAGCAGCTTACAGCTGGTGAGTGAGTGTGACAAATCGGGGTAATAAGGGGTTAATGACAGCTCACCGCTGCCACCAAGCCCTAGATTAATAATGGGAGGAGTCTGAGACCTCCCATTCCTAATCTGTAAGTGGAAAAAAAAAAAAAAAAAAAAATATAATATAACCAACCACCAAAAAAATCCTTTAGATAAAAAAAAAAACAAACCCCACACATCCCCTCTTTCTCCCCTTCATTAACCCCCAAAACACCCAGTTCCGGCGTACCATGAAGTACCAACCCTGCAACATATTTATATATATATATTTGCATCACTATCATAACAAAACTGCATCGTGTTTTGATACATTTTTTTGCCAGAATATACAGATTAGGTGCAGGAATATAGTGTATAAATTTCAGTATCAAATGTGAAGCTCCTGGCAAAAAGAGGCATCAAAACTGCATTGTGGCAACTGTGAGGCCCGGAATCCTTAAAGGAGCCTTTAGGTTTCTTGAAGTTACCAACTGTTGGGACATATGGTGTATGAATGTCAACATCAAATTTGCATCTCTTGGCAAAAAAAACAAAAAAATTAAAATGCAGTTTTCTGCCAGGAGATGCAGGTCTGAGGTCTCACCTGAGGTTGCTGAGCTTAATGAGGTCATCTGAGGTCAATTTACCTGTGGTCAAAGCTAAGGTATTGTGAGAACCACTAGCTGCCTGTGACTGCAAATGAACTAAATCGCTGCGGCTCATTCATTCTTTCCCTGAAGCCCACAGAGTGTGGACATGTTCTCTGCCCATGCACTGTGCCTTCAGTATATAGGAGAGCTGGAATCATCATGGGACCTTGTGTGGATTAAGTCAGAACTGGGTGTTTTGGGGGTTAATAAAGGAGTGAAAAAAGGGTTTTTGTTTGTATTTTCTTTCAAATAAAGGATTTTTTTTCGTGTGTGTTTGTGTTTACTTCTTTACACTAACAGATAACAATGGGGTGGGGTCTCCTAGATCTTCATTACTAAACTGGGGCTTAGTGGCAACTGTAAGCTGTTATTAACTCATTACCCTGACTCATAGACGCCTCATTACTAACATAGGGCTTAGTGGCAGCTGAGAGCTGTTATTAACCCCTTATTACTCAGATTGCCACTGCACCAGGGCAATCCGGATGAGCCAGGTAAAGTTCCGGGATTGTGACATCTCATGGATGCAACAATTCTGCGTGGCTGCAATCTGCTATTTTTAGACTGGGGGGGGGGGTGGCAATAACTAAGGGCCTCCCCAGCCTACAAATACCAGCCCTCAGTTGTCGGCTTTATCATGGCGGACTATCAGGGGCGGGGAAGTTGGCGCACGCCGGTTTTTCGAATTGAAAATGTAAATAATTAAAAAAAAAAAAATTAAGTCTCATAGGGTCTCTCTTTTGATACACAGGCAAGATAAGCACACGGCTTGGCGCTGCAGTCTATAGCCGTATGCTTTTTTTATCTGTGCTGGGTATCATAATATGGAGGGAACATATGCCAAATATTTTATTTATTTTTACACTTTGATATGTGCACACACAGTGTCTGTAATTGCAAGCAGTCAGACACGCTGTTACATAGGGTGGGGGTGCGGTCTGACTGCAACCAATCTACTGGTGGGTGAGGGAAGCAGTGCATATGCATGAGGTTAATAAGAGTCTCTGGAAGTAGCATAAGGCTATGTGCCCACGGGACTCTGTACCCGTGGATATATCCGCAGGTACGTCGGCAGGTTTCCCGCAGCAGCTCCCCGGAATTCCAGCGAAATATCTGTGGTAAGCCTGCGGACATTCATGTGACTTACCTGTGGAAGTCCCGGCCTCTATCTCCATAGTGGAGGGCCGGGAATTCCACAGGTATTTCCGCAGGAATAATTGACATGCAATTCTGTGCGGCTGCGGGACATCCGCAGCATATTCCACAGCCGCACATACCTTAGCATGGAAACAGACACTCCCCATGTCCCATAGGATAACATGGGGGGGGGTGTCTGTACTTGCTAAAACCTGTGGATTTATCTAGAAAATCCAGATAAATCCGCAGGTTTTCCGCAGCAAAATCCAAGGGTACAGAATCCTGTGGGCACATAGCCTTACAGCTGTGCGGGAGACTGGTAAGTATAATGCATTTGCTCTAATCCCCCTATCCATTTTTACCACCATTTTAAAGCGCCGGATTAGGGTAGATAAATATATATTGGGGTAGAAATAGACAAATATGGGGACAGTTTTTTTTTTAAACCTGGTTGATATCAGGTCTTTGCAGGTCCTTCCAATGCTAGTCTTCATCTAATAGGATGGTAGAGAAGTGCAAGGCTAAAGACAATGTACTACTAACTATAATAACTGTTTACGTCTTCATTATACAGAAAAAAAAAAAAAAAAAAGTAGTGTTTACCCTAATTGTTACAAGTAACTAGTCAAACATTTCCTATGAAATAAAGCTGACTAAAGGCCGCTTTACACGCTGAGATCTTGCTAGCGAGATCGCTAGCATGCGTACCCGGCCACATCGTTTGTGCATCACGGGCAAATCGCTGCCCGTGGCGCACAAAATCGCGCGGACCCGTCACACTACTTACCTGCCTAGTAACGTCGCTGTGACTGGCGAACCGCCTCCTTTCTAAGGCCGGCGTCACAGCAATCTCACTAAGCGGCCGCCCAATCAAAGCGGAGGGGCGGAGATGAGCGGGACGAACATCCCGCCCACCTCCTTCCTTCCTTATTGCCGGCGGCCGCAGGTAAGGTGAGGTTCCTCGTTCCTGTGGTGTCACACATAGCAATGTGTGCTGCCGCAGGAACGACGAACATCGTACCTGCAGCAGCAACGATAATTGGGAATAGAGGGGCATGTCACCAATTAGCGTATTTGCGACGATTCAAAAATCGCTCATAGGTGTCACACGCAACGACATCGCTAACTAGGCCGGATGTGCGCCACAAATTCCGTGACCCCAACGACATCGCTTTAGCGATGTCATAGCATGTAAAGCGGCTTTTAGACTGTTGACACGCACATTGGGGACTGGTGCCATCGCTAAGCTCAGGATATTGTGCATATGCTTGTGTTTTGCTAAGGCAATCCTCAATTATTTAGCATTTCTGCAGCTTTTAGTGTTTTCTAGTACTTCTCTTTTATACTATATTCCTATGAGATACATCATTTATTATAGTAGCTATATTACTTGTCGGTTTTGTATAGATTATATGTTGTAGTGCATCATATATTAGCAGTATCTAGGCAATTTTTCTCTGGCTATTTCCTTGTCTACATACATTATGAGAGGTCGGTGCTCCTATTACCTACACTGGCATTCTTTGCCGGCCGTTACTTCCACTACATTCTATTTTATGTCCTGCCCTCTGCTGATGACATTTTTTTGCTTATTTGGTAATTTTGTTTTAAATTTTAGTATAATGTATGGAACAAAAAAACCTTTTTTTTTTTTTACAATAACCTAGTGATTTAATGTTTAATTGTCCTTTATAGTTGTAATATAGAGCAGCATTTCCCAGACTCCAGTCCGCACGGCCCCTAACAGGTCAGGTCTTCAGGATTTCCTTAGTATTGATGATGATGGAATCATTATCAAGGCATCAGAAATTTCCACAGGTTCCATTACCTGTGTAATACTAAGGAAATCCTGAAGACAAGACCTGGTGGGTGTCAGGAGGACTGGAGTTCGGGAAACACTGAGGACATGCAGCTTATTCCGAACAGATATTGCTTTTGTTCACTGAATGTGGTTCAGGTATGAAAACCCCTTAATAACCTAGGACAGGGATGGCGAACCTATGGCACGCGTGCCACCAGGGGCACGCAGAGCCCATTCTGCTGGCACGCGTGCTATCGCCTGATCCTGCCGCATTGATCTGCTGGTGCAGTCGCGCCGGCAGATCAAAGCTGTATTGGAGCGGAGGAGACATTTCTCCTTGCTCTGACACTCCTCCTCTCCCAGGCTGCAGGTGTGTTGCCTAGGAGACGGAGGAGCGTCAGCGAGCGGCGCTGGCGTAATGAGGTCTTCTGGTCACATGGGAACTGAGGACCCAGCGGCGCGCAGCGGGGGAGCGAGTGCAGGAAAGTAAGTTGTGTGTTGCTTTTTTTTTTTTTTTTAATAACTTGTGTGCGGCTGTGCCAAGGTGGGGATGGGGGGGGGGGGGGGCAGTGCCAGCACCAGCATGGGGTGGGGGAGAACACATGCCAGCATGGGGTGGGGGTGGGAGAATTCACATGCCAGCATGGGGGGGGAACACACATGCCAGCATAGGGGGAGGGGGACATGCATGCCAGGATGGGGAACAATGCATGCCAGGATGGAGGAAACATGCATGCCAGAATAGCGGAAACATGCATGCCAGGATGGGGAAAACATGCATGCCAGGATGGGGAAAACATGCATGCCAGGATGGAGGAAACATGCCACGATAGGGTACATTTACCAGAAATGGGAACATGCTAGGAAGGGGGACATTTACCTGGATGGGGGTACATGCCGGGATGGGGGAACATTTACAAGGATGGGCAATATGTCAGGATGTGGTACATTTACCAGCATGGGGGAACATGCCAGAATGGGGTACATTTACCAGGATGGAGGACATTTACCAGGATGGGGCCATGATGGGGACAAATATACCAGAATGTAGTAAATATATATCAGGATGGGGGACATGATTACCAGGAAGTGGCCCAGGAAGGGTGACATAACTACAGAATGAAAGGGGAGGGGAGCAACTCGTACGTCTTTATGGGATTTCAAGATGTTCAAACTTTGAAATGTAGACTGGGATTACAGGGTGACATCTGATTGCATTCCATGCGAAAATCTCTGTCTAATATGCTGCAATTTTTTCCAGAAAGATCAACTGCTGTGTCTGGAAAGGGCAGGGGCTCAGCATCAATGTGTGGTAAGCATGCATGAGCGTGATGCCCCCTGCTGAAGAGAAGACTGCAAAGGTAAGGTTACAATCAATTATTTACATAATAGGATTGGTTGGCACTTCGGAAAAAAAATTGGGTTTAGGGCTACAGTTTGGGCACTCGGCCTGTAAAAGGTTCGCCATGACTGACCTAGGACATACATTTGTCACAGGGTTGCATGAGGGGTGTATAGAGCTGAGACAGGAGATAGCTATATACTGGGCTGAACAGAAAGGAATAACTCCGGCACACTGTATGTTTCCCAAAGAGAAAAAGATGGACACAAGAAAGTTGATTTCAAATCCTTTTTCTTTTATTCAATGTGAAAAAGTGAAAAAGTGCTGTACAAAACAAATGGTCCGCCAGGAACAACGTTTCGGCCAAGAGGCCTTCCTCAGGTCGGACAGACTGGATGTAGTGTTATATACAATAAAACAAAACAAAAAGGAAATCCATCAATATGAATATACGGATAATGTTGACATAATACTGAGGAGGGAACAGCAGAAAATCATAGGATCACAACATCAAGATTCTCTGCTGTTCCCTCCTCAGGATTCACTTATGCATTTTGTACTGTATTATGGTATTATGTAAACATTATCCGTATATTCATATTGATGGATTTCCTTTTGTTTTGTTTTATTTTATATAACACTACATCCAGTCTGTCCGACCTGAGTAAGGCCTCTTGGCCGAAACGTTGTTCCTGGCGGACCATTTGTTTTGTACAGCACTTTTTCACATCGAATAAAAGAAAAAGGATTTGAAATCAACTTTCTTGTGTCCATCTTTTTCTCTTTGGGAAACATACAGTGTGCCGGAGTTATTCCTTTCTGTATTGCTTTTTCTCCTGAGCACCTGTGCAAGGTGATGCGAGGTCTTACTCTCCTTTTTATATACTGGTGCCGCAGGCTGTAAAAGACAGGCATCTGCCTTTAACAACAGATGCTTGCTCAGATTGTTATTTAGTCATATAAAGCCTTCGGATTCTGATTTACCAATTTACCATGGTAGCAGTGAGCCGGCTGAAGACCCCGTAGCTGCCAAAGTTGCCCCCCTTTAAAGCACAGTCTCAGAGTATGTTTCAAAGGAGACTGTCAGTTACACTGAATGTGGCAATACTGTGGTACTGCAGTAAATAGTATGAGCAAACAATCGTAGGTTCAAGTCTTGGGGGTATTTAAAAAAAAAAATGAAGTAAAAATTACAAAATTTTGTAAAAAAAAAACAAAACAAAAAAAAAAAAAAAAAAAACACAGAAAATAAGTTCAAATCACCCATTGGTCAAAAATAATTTAAAAAATATGAATATTGCAACATCTATGAAACTGAGATCAAAACACAACAATTAAAACGTATATTAAATGCAAAATAGAAATTAACCCCTTAAAAGAGCCTGGCGATTTTTCCTCTTTGCTCTCTCATTTTTTTTCTCCCTTATTCTAAGAGCCATAACTTTTTTTTTTCTCTAAAAATACTGTATATATAGCCATGTGAGGGCTTGTTTTTTTCAGGATAAGTTTTTCTCTCCAATAACACCATTCATTTTATCATATGATATGGTAATCTAGAAAAAATTCCAAGTGTGGCAAAAAAGTAATTGCAGTAGGATTCTCCAAATTAGTATGAATATGTTGATAACAAACATGTACAGTTTTATTTGAGTTAAGCATAAAAAAAAAAAAACCACACAACTTGCGTCACGACTTTCCGAGAGCCGTGACGTTTTCAGTTTTGGGATACAGAGCAGTGTCTGGAGGCTTGGCTCCTGAGACAATATTTTTATTGATATAATATTGCGGTACATACAATATTTTGATTACCTGTCATTTTTTTCTTTTTGTTTTTTTTTTTTTTTTAAATTTGGAAAAGGGTGGTGATTTGAGCTTTGTATATTTAAAATATTCATTTTTAACTGTAGAAGTGCATCGCAATAAATTAGAAAATCATCAAAATTAAAATTTATTTCAGTAATTCAATACAAAAAGGGAAACACAAGTTATATAGAGTCATTACACACAGAGTGATCTATTTCACATGTTTATTTCTGTTAATGTTGATGATTATGGCTTACAGCCAATGAAAACCAAAAAGTCATGTCAGAAAATTAGATTATATAAGACCAACTGAAAAAATTATTTTACACTCAGAAATGTTGGCGCCTACTGAAAAGTCTGTACAGTACATGCACTCCTTTTGCAAAAATTACTGCATCAATGCAGCGTGGCATGGAGGGGATCAGCTTGTGGCACTGCTGAGGTGTTATTGATAGCAGCCTTCAGCTCATCTGCATTGTTGGGTCTGGTGTCTCATCTTCCTCTTGACAATACCCAATAGATTCTGTATGGGGTTTAGGTCAGGTGAGTTTGCTGGCCAATCAAGCACAGTGATACTGTGGTTATTAAACCAGGTATTGGTACTTTTGGCAGCGTGGACAGGTGCCAAGTCACGAGTGGCTTGACATAAGGAATGCAACACTTGTAACCCATGCTCTGGATACGTCTGTGTGTGGTGGCTCTTCAAGCACTGACTCCAGCAGCAGTCTACTCCTTGTGAATCTCCTCCAAATTTTGGAATGGCCTATTCTTAATCCTATCAAGGCTGCGGTTATCCCAGTTGCTTGTGCATCTTTTTCTACCACACTTTTTCTTCCACTCAACTTGACTTTCTATTAATATGCTTGGATACAGCCTTCTGAACAGCCAGCTTCTTTAGCAATGACCTTTTGTGGCTTACCCTCCTTGTGGAGTTTGTCAATCACTGCCTTCTGTACATCTGTCAAGTCAGCAGTCTTCCCCATGATTGTGTAGCCTACTAAACCAGAGTAGGGGACCATTTTAAACACTTGGGAAGCCTTTGCAGGATTTTTGTGTTGATTATTCTAATTTTCTGAGATAATGACTTTTGGGTTTTCATTGGCTGTAAGCCATAATCATCAACATTAACAGAAATAAACACTTGGAATACATCACTGTGTGTAGTGACAATATATGCATTTCTATTTTTGTATTGAATTACTGAAAAACGTTTTGATGATAGTCTAATTTATTAGGATGCACCTGTATATTTGTTAGTCCCCTTTGGGGCCTTGAACCTGCAATCATTCGATCGCTTTTACTATACAGAGCAATATTACAGTATTGCCATGAATGGAAATGTCATGGTCTTCCATGAACGCTAGCTACAGGTCAGCTTTCCCAAGAGTATCATCATGACAGGCATGGGTATCTTCAACAGACCCGCGGTGTCACAGGTGTGCCTAGATCGACTCGACCCCTACCAGGATACATTAATTGCTGCCACCACAGATTAACAGGCATTTAACAGGTTAACAGCTGCAAGTGGAGCTCTGCCCGCAGCTATTAGAGGCAGATGAATAGCCAAATATCACAGCCATCATCTGCCAGGAAAAGTGTGGGCTAGATTAAGATTCCAGCAATGTGCCACTTGCTTTACTGGCTGCTACAGTTATTATAAAAAATGGATTTATCTGCTGCACATCTAGCAGTTCTCCAAATGCTGAACTCTGTATAGCCCTGCCAATACCACTGATTGGCAGCTTTCTGTGAATAGGTGAAAAGGTGCAAATCAGTGCTGGCCACTTGGTTGGACTACCTGGCAGCACACCAAGTAACCCCTCTAGTGAGAATATCCTGCTGATAAAACAATGATTTTATTAAAACTAAACTAAGCATCCCAGTAAGTGACACATTGCTAGAATCAGGATCTGTCTCTAGATTATGGTGCTCTTGGACTAGCAAAAAACCTGGTCACAGATTCCCTTTAAATATTATAAAAGTTTAATTATTCAAATTTCCTCTACGAAGTCAAAAGAACACTTAAATCATATACTTACGTATTCCATATCCTGTTTGGATTCAGTAAAGTAATTTAAGGTGTCTGTGCTTTGTGGATCATAGTCTACTTTATATCGCTGAGTATTTTTGGCTTGTTCCTTCCTGATGATTTCTATTTTGGTCTGAGGATTACTATACAACATTCTCTGTGTGTTAGATGGTGCTAGAGTGTCAGTGCTGTCAGGAAGCATGTCCTCATCGGATCTGCTGAAATTGCCTATCAATACAAAAAAAAAATAGAAAAAACAAACAAACAACAAACATGCATGTAAATATATAAATACAACATAAACTTATCTGCCTGAGCTTTAAAAATGATCAATGTACAAAGCAAATCAATATCACAGCGCCACCTTGGACGCAGGCTTTTAACCAGTGCATAGGATATTAGTGACAAATGAAGCAACATAGGCATGCCAGTAGAGTATCAATCTTATTGACTTACACTACATTAAAAACACAAATTTATTACAGCTCATGTTGTTAAAGTAACCTACCTTTTCTGAATAATAGTTTATTTGAAAGTTACTCTAAAAGGACATTATACAGACCAGAGAAAATGGGGGTCCACTAGTGAGGCCAAATAATCACAAGGAGTGAAAACCTCTTATAATAACCACAAAAAGTCTTTATTCATGGAAATTTACAGCCATAAGAGGAAATAATTTAAATTACATATTAATAACAGTATAATGGGGATCAGGTAAGAAACCGGAAAAAACGATACCAGTCACACCAAGCAGTCAGAGAATGGGGTAGTAGAGCAAAATGAATTCTCACAATGCCCAAATAGGTATATGAAGGAGATGAGTAGTAAGCCTGACAAAACCCACACAAATGCTGTAAATAGGGGTGCTGACAGTAAAGAAAATATATGTAAATATAATAGGGTTGCACAAATTAGTCACAAAGCATCAAACGGTTAATGCTATGCTTATGCAAAGCAAGCAATAATCAGAAAGGCAAACCCACTCAATTGTCAGCAATCCGAGACACACCAAAGGGGGTTAAAACAGGTTCAGCAGGAGAAGTTATTTAATAGAAAGACAGGACCTAAGATAACAGGTACGAATGATGCAACAATGTTAGTGCTCCTCAGTCTCCAGCCCAACACAAAAGGGCAGTATGGAAGAAAAAGTGAGGAGCCCAAATCACTTACCCACTGCACCTGACTGCTCAGCATGGCGTGCTCCGACGCGCACGTTTCGTGACCTTCCTCGGGGAGCTGCGCTACAGCTGTGCAGTGCAGGGGGGTTTTTAAAACAGCCGCCATAACCTGTGATTGGCGCACGTGGGGCGGGACCACAATAAGCGGTCCACGTCATCGGGCACTCCCAGGGATGACGAGGGTGTGAGTCATGTCGTCACATGACACACCCACGTGACCTGTACGGAGGCCGTCTGAGATGCACATTAGTTGTGGGACCACCGCGCGTGCGCACAGTATAGCGGCCATCTTCTCTACTGGCAAAGAAGAGGGCAACCCTGAGCAGGTGAGATGAAAGAGAAATACAGCCTCAGCATAGATAGAAATTGAAGGCTGACAGAGTCCTATATGACACCGGGGTCCAAGGATACATAATCAATAGAATATTTTATATAAACACAGATATAAACCAGTGCACAGCATTAATGTATAGGAATTCATAAAAGTTCATAGAAAAAGACACCATCAGATGAATACATTAAAAAAATGACAAGATGACAAACGGTAAATAAAAAAATGCAGAAAATACAAAATATTCCACAGATTAGAAGGTACATCTATACTGGGACTTCCAGAATACTTGAAGAACATATTCTCCCATTTTAATGTAGGGGTAACATCATATAGGATATCCGATGTGTAAAATAGCCAGAAAAAGCCCGCTTCAAAGGGTGACCACTCATATATATATTATATATATATATATATATATATATATATATGTATATATGTAGAGAATTTAACATGTATTGCTGAATAAAAACAAGAGAAGAAAAAAATCAGATTTAAAACCAACACGAACACAAATTAAAATAACAGAGACAGCAGCATTACTATCTTATAGTCCAACCAGAGGACAAGGAAATAGTGGAAAAGGGGGTTTCTATATAACGTGTGCACACGTGCAAAAGCACATATAGACACGTATACCCACATTAAATGCAAACAATTATAAGAAAGGGGCGAACGACAATTTCTCATTTAAACCACTTGGCGACATTGTGCCCAAAGTGACAATCCACCTGCATTCCAGGCGTGCCAAGGCTTGTTTAAAATTACCGCCTCTGGAGCCCATGTGGAGTTTGGCAATACCTCTGACACGTAAAGAGGTTGCATTGCAGTTGTGAAATAAGGGCCAGGGCCACACCCAGAACTGATCTTCTTTCAGCAACCAGAAAAAAAACAGTACCACCAAACCTGCTATCAGGTTTATCTCTACATTCAATAACCAGTGGGAGGACATTAGGCGCATTCTAACTAAGCATTGGCCCATCTTGACCACTGAACCAACTCTTAGAAGAGCCCTGTCGGAACGCCCATTGATGACTGCGAGGAGGGGGGAGAACCTCAAAGACTTGTTGGTTCACAGCCACTACACTTGTAAAAGCACCCTTCCATTTTATACGGGTAGACCTAGATGGGGGTGTTTTCCATGCGGTTCTTGCCTCTCCTGCAGAAACATCGAGAGAGCGACATCCTTTATGTTTGCAGATGGTCTGAGGGAGTTTGAGATCAGGAAATACATCTCCTGCAGCACTGACTATGTGGTATATTTGGCTAAATGCGGATGTGGCTTAGCCTATGTCGGTTTAACATCTAGACAGTTGCGCATCCGTGTACGCGAACATGTCAGGGATATAGCTGCTGCAGTGGATGTGGATGACCTCGACTCCCTCAGGACCATCCCCCGACACTTTAAATTATTTCACAACTGCAATGCAACCTCTTTACGTGTCAGAGGTATTGACAAACTCCACATGGGCTCAAGAGGCGGTAATTTTAAACAAGCCTTGGCACGCCTGGAATGCAGGTGGATTGTCACTTTGGGCACAATGTCGCCAAGTGGTTTAAATGAGAAATTGTCGTTCGCCCCTTTCTTATAATTGTTTGCATTTAATGTGGGTATACGTGTCTATATGTGCTTTTGCACGTGTGCACACGTTATATAGAAACCCCCTTTTCCACTATTTCCTTGTCCTCTGGTTGGACTATCAGATAGTAATGCTGCTGTCTCTGTTATTTTAATTTGTGTTAGTGTTGGTTTTAAATCTGATTTTTTTCTTCTCTTGTTTTTATTCAGCAATACATGTTAAATTCTCTACATATATATATATATATATATATATATATATATATATATATATATATATATATATATATATATATATATATATTAATATTGAGTGATCACCCTTTGAAGCGGGCTTTTTCTGGCTATTTTACACATCGGATATCCTATATGATGTTACCCCTACATTAAGATGGGAGAATATGTTCTTCAAGTATTCTGGAAGTCCCAGTATAGATGTACCTTCTAATCTGTGGAATATTTTGTATTTTCTGCATTTTTTTATTTACCGTTTGTCATCTTGTCATTTTTTTAATGTATTCATCTGATGGTGTCTTTTTCTATGAACTTTTATGAATTCCTATACATTAATGCTGTGCACTGGTTTATATCTGTGTTTATATAAAATATTCTATTGATTATGTATCCTTGGACCCCGGTGTCATATAGGACTCTGTCAGCCTTCTATTTCTATCTATGCTGAGGCTGTATTTCTCTTTCATCTCACCTGCTCAAGGTTGCCCTCTTCTTTGCCAGTAGAGAAGATGGCCGCTATACTGTGCGCACGCGCGGTGGTCCCACAACTAATGTGCATCTCAGACGGCCTCCGTACAGGTCACGTGGGTGTGTCATGTGACGACATGACTCACACCCTCGTCATCCCTGGGAGTGCCCGATGACGTGGACCGCTTATTGTGGTCCCGCCCCACGTGCGCCAATCACAGGTTATGGCGGCTGTTTTAAAAACCCCCCTGCACTGCACAGCTGTAGCGCGGCTCCCCGAGGAAGGTCACGAAACGTGCGCGTCGGACCACGCCACGCTGAGCAGTCAGGTGCAATGGGTAAGTGATTTGGGCTCCTCACTTTTTCTTCCATACTGCCCTTTTGTGTTGGGCTGGAGACTGAGGAGCACTAACATTGTTGCATCATTCGTACCTGTTATCTTAGGTCCTGTCTTTCTATTATATAACTTCTCCTGCTGAACCTGTTTTAACCCCCTTTGGTGTGTCTCGGATTGCTGACAATTGAGTGGGTTTGCCTTTCTGATTATTGCTTGCTTTGCATAAGCATAGCATTAACCGTTTGATGCTTTGTGACTAATTTGTGCAACCCTATTATAGTTACATATATTATCTTTACTGTCAGCACCCCTATTTACAGCATTTGTGTGGGTTTTGTCAGGCTTACTACTCATCTCCTTCATATACCTATTTGGGCCTTGTGAGATAATTAATTTTGCTGTACTACCCCATTCTCTGACTGCTTGGTGTGACTGGTATCGTTTTTTTCCGGTTTCTTACCTGATCCCCATTATACTGTTATTAATATGTAATTTAAAATTATTTCCTCTTATGGCTGTAAATTTCCATTAATAAAGACTTTTTGTGGTTATTATAAGAGGTTTTCACTCCTTGTGATTATTTGCCCACATTTTGGCCTCACTAGTGGACCCCCATTTTCTCTGGTCTGTATATTGTGCATTATGGGGTCTAGTGATATTGGATAAATCAATTATGATAGGTTCTAGTGTTCCACCCTGTGTCTTAATTTTCTATAAGGACATTGTAGCCCTTCACTTGATTTGCTCTAAGAACAAGTTTGAAAGTGTCAACAATCTTCTAAAAAATATTGTGCCTTCGGTCAAGACATGAAGGCACCTGGATGTACACAATCTCAATACGTCCACTTAGATTTCCCTTATTGGCATTATTGGCAGGTTACACTAGAGCTGGAACCAGGTTGTTGCATTATATGCTAATAGTGCCGCAGAGTCCAGAAGGCCAGATGGGAACTAACAAGCCCCCTCACATTTTCCCCTTTATCGGGATCTCTTGCTCCTCTCTTATCAGCACGTTCTCAGATGGAGCAGCTATTTACTCTATTTTTGCCTTACATTATTTCTGACCTTTTATGAACTGTACATCCTCACGTTTCTATCTGAAAGTGGAGTTTATTCTGTGGCAACATTGTTGAGAACTCCTGCTAAGATGATGTGAGGAGCAGTAGCAGAATACTATGGTTGTTTAGCTGCATGATGTCCCTCTTTCCATCTGTTAAAAGTTGGGATATATATATGGAATGTAAAACACCAAGGTCACAATTTGTCCCTGCATGTCTGCTGGTCTGTTTTAGCATGGAAACCTCTCATTTCGTACCTTTTTGATTTGCGACAAATTTCCAGTTATCTTATGATTCAGTTTGGTTTCTGATCTGGAAAAGCCACATAAATGTAGTAAACAGATGTCACGGTCGTCTCTCTGCTATATGAGACTTTTGACAGAGCTTAAATTTGAGAGTCATTTCCATTCGACTCAATATTAAACGTCTTATTTTCTTTAGGCAGTCATAGGGTTAATCTCAGTTTGCTTTCCAGCAGCTTCTGACTCCTCAGGTGTTTCTGGTTTGGGACCACTCCCAGTCCCTTTATATACCCTCTGCTACCAGTAGAGGGTGCTGGTTATTCTCTTTGCCATTAGATACTAGCCGTGGAGGTGTAAGGAGCTGCTGAAAACCCTCTATTGAAATTGCTGTGGTGGCTGCAGTTTTGGTGCTCACTGCAGCAGTCTGTTTTACTTCCCTGGTGTGTTGTTTCAGTGTAGTGGTGGGGCTTGCGTCCTTCACCTGCCCACTCCCTAGCCAGGATCTACAGTAGGGATTTTTCAAGGCTTCAGGTTCCTGCTCAGCGACAGGTGAGGAACCTGTAAGGGGACTGGCTGGGAGTGCAGGGTACAGTGCCAGGTAAATGGAGGAGGTGTCCATCTTACTTCTCACTAGGGTTATGGCTCACCGTTTTTTAAAGTGTGCCCGGTATACCCCTTGTTTGTTGTGGTGGAACCTCTGTTGGTGTGCGCTTTGGCTCACGCCAGACCGTGCCTAGTCCATGCCATGCCAACAGATTTGTGAAATTTGTTGACTATTTTAAAAATGCAAAATTTGTCATACCTCTACTCAATCTCAATTTTTCACCTTGAATGTGAGACAGATATTTTGGTGCACTTTTGCGAAATGTGTGACTTTTAGCCTCAAAACAAGTAGAAAAAAAAAACACAAACAAAAGAAAACAAAAAACACAATTTTGAGCTTTGCACAAAAAAAACAACATATGTGCAATATTTTGATGAATTTGGCATAAGATGTCAGCGAAAACCACAAATCAAAAAAAAAAAAAAGTATTTAAAAAAATAAATAAAATGCAAATTATGAGATCAGGCCCCAAAATTATTATTCTGGTCTCTGGCAATATGACACAGAAGTGCATAGCAATGTACTGACCAGAGTATATTAGATACTGGGTAGTTGTTACCTAGCTCTCTAATCTGCCGACACCAATCACTGCAAGCTCAGAGTGGTAAGTCCGCGCCTGCCGATGATTCCCCCACTTCTGCTTGATGTCACGGTTAGGCCTAAGCCAAACAGCGAGAAAATCGGTGTGAGTGGAATGCAATGTTTTGTTGCATAAAACATCGCATTCCACTCGGACCAATTTTAGCCTGTGTGTCAGTGCACATGAGCAATTATTTTATCAGCCCTAATTGGACTGAGAAAACAATTGCAGCATGCTGCGATTGTAATGTAAGTCTCGTTTCTCTGGCACCCATACAAGGGAAGGGGAAAGGGGAAGGGGGAAGAGGGAAGAATTTATATATAATTAATTATTATTATTACTGCACTCACGGTACACCGGTGTACCACGAGTGTAGGGCAAGAATCGCAATAGCCGGCTATGGAGGAGAGAAATCCCTCCCTCTTCTCCACCGTGCTGGCCCTACCTTCCTAAGTGCCAGCCCGCCCCCCCACAGCTGAGGTCCACTCGCACAGTCGGACCTCAGTCACAGGGACACTAGCATGACACTCTGCTCCTGCTGTGCTGCCAGCGCGAGCCGAGTGTCATGCAAGCATCGCAGTAATCCCAGTGTGGCCCCGGCCTTAGAATAAAATATGCAGTTATCAACAAGTGTGGGCCTATAATTCAAAGAGGTTAGCCTTATAGGGACACAACTTTCACAGTCCAAGAACACAGCAGGGAATGACTGGACTATAGCAATATGTAAAAAAAAAATAAAAAAAGGTCAGTGTTGGGGATATGGACAACATCACGATGGCAGTGCATAATGTGGTGGGCTTGGGAGCGTGCCATATGACATCTTACATGCAATATAGAGTAATCAATAGAAGAATTGATACAACTTTTATAATATTTAGCTCTTGCTTCTACTCATGCATTACATAAAAGAGATTCTGCAGTTGTTGCCAGTGAAATAATGGGATGCATTCAGCCTAGATGTATAGGTTAAGAGAATGCCATGATCAGAGATAAGGTAAAATTGTTTGTGGCTATTACTGCACCACATCACTTACAATAGGGTGTTACTTTGCTGACAAGTTGGTTAGGGGATCTTCTGGGAATGTCATGCGATCTGATCACAATCTATCCTGGGATGACCTTGTTGGCAAACCATGTCCTTCTCATTTTCTTACCAAGATGCACATTAAATAGGACAATGGTAAAAACCACTAATAAACTGCAGTGTATATAGTATAGTAAAAAGCTGGTCCCCCAGATTGAAGAATAATGATTTTACAAAATAACGTGGATGACTACAATTTATATTACACACACACACACACACACACACACACACACACACACAACCTTTCAGCACTGTAGCCGTAATCCTACAATTATGGTAATCACTAATGCCTGGGCATTATGGTTAGTATGCAGAAGCTAGATTTACCCAGAGTCTGGCATTACCCATGACATATACAAGAGTTCCAAGTTAATATCCTATAAAACTGGGGATGACTTTACCTTAAAATACCTTTAGTAAAACTCTGACTCAAGAGTACTGAAGGCTTAATAACAGCATCTTATATGGGAGGCTCAAAGTAAATAGCAGTAACCTAATCTCAGCATAGCACATTGTCACATAAAATAGCGTTCCATAATATTGTAAAATGCAACTATTTAAACTTGAGGGAGCCCTTAGCATTTTTCTCCATTCATGCCGGTTAGTTTTTCCAGCTTTACGGACACAAACAGTATACATATTCTGCTGTGACTAGCAATGTGCCCTTTATACTTTCCTAACTTTGCCGCCTTCTCATTTATTGGGTTTGTTAAACAGAATTGGCACGCTTTATGAATTTGGGTTAGCCACTATTTGCTGACCTTAGCCGCCTTTCTGCTAAATACAAATATAAACAAACATTCATAAAACTAAGCCAGAGCAAAGTTACATTAAACATCTTCTATTGATCAGGTGTAACACATAATTAATGCCAGTATTTATTAAGTGCATAAGTGTAAAATAATGCATGTGCAAACAAACAGGTCTATTCTGTAACAGTTGTGTAAATGGTGATTAAGGAGCAGCTCATATTCTCTATCATGTGAACATCATGTCCAATGGGCAAGGACATTGTGGTAACTTCTGTGTTCTCCCATTAGCAGTTTTTCACAAGGGCGGACCCAGAATGTAAAAACTTCGGATCCGCACAGTTTCCAACATACCAGAGTGCCAAATGTGGGCCGGGAATAAATCGCTAATGAGCCGAAATCTCGGGAAATGGGGAAAAAAAAAAAAAAAAAAAAAAAATATATAGAAATGAAGCAAGCGCTTTACATTTACCAAGACTCCAGCACGGCTGTAACTGCTCCCTCAGCCGCTCATTCTTCTTCCGGGGCCGCTCATTATTGCTCATCCATATATATTGCTTTCTCCACCCACAAGCAGTCCCGGTATCTGATTGGTTGAAGTCGGACAGGCCCCCAGCCTGTGTGACAGCCTCTGACTGCAACCAATAACAGGCGCTGTCTTCGGGTTACTATCATAGTGTAAAATAAATCAAACAATTGGCATGGTGCCTCTAAAATTATGATACTTAGCACAGATAAAAGCATACAGCTACAGGCTGCAGCCCCGAGCCGTGCACTTATCTTAGCCATGTATCAAAAACAAGAGGAACCGCATGCAGCTTTTATTTTAATAAAAAATAAAAAAAAACGCATGCGGTTTCCCCGAGTTTTGATGCTCAACAGCTGGGGGCTGGTATTCTCAGGCTGGGGAGACCCATACTTATTGGCCCCTCGCAGCCTAAAAATAGCAGCCTGGGATTGTCACATCGATTAGATGTGACAAGCCAATCTCTTCTTGCTTGCCCTGGTGCAGTGGCACTCGGGGTAATAAGAGGTTAAAAACAGCCCACAGCTGCCACTAAGCCCTAGATTAGTAATTGGAGGCGTCTACGAGACACCCCCCCCCCATTACTAATCTATAAGTGAGAGTAAGGCTATGTGCGCACGTGTGCGCTCTGCACCGCACCGAAAAGGTGCGCTTCAGAGCGCAGCTGAAAAGCTCCGTTCTGAAGCGCATGGTGCCGGCGAGAACGTGCGCTCTGCCTGAAGCTTCTGCCATAGACAGAGCAGGGGCTGACGGCAAAGCGCACGGAAGAAGTGACATGTCACTTCTTAGAACGCAGCGATTCGGGCAGCAGCCGAAGTGCTGCGTTCTAATATGCCACGTGCACACGGACCCTGCACAATCTCCATAGATTGTGCAGGGGACGCAGGATGCATGCAGTTACGCTGCGCTACAAAGCGCAACGTAACTGCATGAATTACACACACGTGCGCACATAGCCTAAATAAAACAAAAATTACTAATGGTAGCTGGGGGCTGCCATTAACCCCTTATTACCCAGATTGCCGTGGTGCGGGAAGAGCTGGCTAAAGTTCCAGGATTGTCACATCTAGTGGATGAGGCAATCTGTGGTGGCTGCAGACAGTTATTTTTAGGTTGGGAGGGGCCCCAATAAGCATGGGCCTCCCCAGCCTGAGAATACCAGCCCCCAGCTGTCAGGCTATATAGACATTGGGGGTGGAGGTAGGAACTGCTTGCTGTTTTTTTTTAAATTTAAATTACATTTTAAAAAAGACGCATACGGTTCACCTATGCTGGGTATCAAATACGAGTATTTTATTTATTTTTATACCATGATAGATGCACATGATAGACGCCACCAATCACAGATGCCGGTGGGCGGGGGAAGCAGTGCATATGCGATGAAGGTAAATGCGCAGCCGTGAAAGCAGCTACAGCTGCGCTGGTAACTATAAAGTGCTTGCTCCTATTCCCCCCACCCCCCATCCCTTGTACCAGTATTTTTAATTGACGGATTTTGGTATGAATTTATATGGAGACTGGCATCAAGCTAAAAAAAAAAAAAAAAAAAAAAAAAAACACCGGGATCAATCCTAGGTCGGAAGAGTTTTTTTGTTTTTTTTTTAGCCGGTCACTGTTATTTGCAAAACCGCCCATCACTGCTTGTGACCATTTATAAAAAAAAAAAAAAAAAAAGTCTATATGAAGACTTGATAAATGTTGTTCAAAATCCGCAGAAACAAGCTCCCGTGGGCACATAGCCTAAAGCTGAATTTGGTTACAAAAGGATTTCTACAACTTTAAACATCCCAAAGAGCACTGTGCAATCGATCATCTTGAAATGGAAGGAGTATCATATCACTGCAAATCTACCAAGACCCGGCCGTCCATCCAAACGTTCATCTCAAACAAGGAGAAGACTGATCAGAGATGCAGCCAAGAGGCCCATGATCAGTCTGGATGAACTGCAGAGATCTACAGCTGAGGTGGGAGAGTCTGCCCATAGGACAACAATCAGTCGTACACTACACAAATCTGGCCTTTATAGAAGAGAGGCAAGGAGAAAGCCATTTCTCACAGATATCCATGAAACGTGTCATTTAAAGTTTGCCACAAGCCACCTGGGAGACACACCAAACATGTGGAAGAAGGTGCTCTAGTTAGATGAAACCAAAAATCGAGCTTTTTGGGCACAATGCAAAACGATATGTTTGGCATAAAAGCAACAGAGCTCATCACCCTAAACACACCATCCCCACTGTCAAAAGATAGCAGTGGCAGCATCATAGTTTGCTCCTGTTTTTCTTCAGCAGGGACAGGGAAGATGGTTAAAATTGATGGGAAGATGGATGGAGCCAAATACAGGACGATTCTTGAAGAAAACCTGTTGGAGTCTGCAAAAGACCGGAGACTAGGACGGAGATTTGTCTTCCAACAAGACAATGATCCCAAACATAAAAGCACAATCTACAATGGAATGGTTCACAAATAAACGTATCCAGGTGTTAGAATGGCCAAGTCAAAGTCCAGACCTGAATCCAATCGAGAATCTGTGGAAAGAGCTGAAAACTGCTGTTCACAAACGCTCTCCCTCCAACCTCACTCAGCTCGAGCTATTTGCAAAGGATGAATGGGCAAGAAATTCAGTTTCTCGATGTGCAAAACCGATAGAGACATACCCCAAGCGACTTGCAGCTGTAATCGCAGCAAAAGGTGGCGCTACAAAGTATTAAAAGGGACTAATAATATTGCACACCCCACTTTTCAGTTATTTTTTTTTTTATAAAAGTTTAAAATAAGCAATACATTTCATTCAACTTCACAATTGTGTCCCACTTGTTGATTCTTCACCATAACATTACCATTTTTATCTTTATGTTTGAAGCCGGAAATGTGGGAAAAGGTTGAAAAATTCAAAGGGACCGAATACTTTGGCAAGGCACTGATATATACAGTAATATTATATATACATACACTCCCTGACAGAAGTTCTGTCGCTTATCCGTGTTATGTAAATAAAAGCTTATAACCTGACTTTAAATTCATCCATTGATTTCATAAATTTCTCTTTTGAAAGCTGAAACCCTCCAAAATGTGATTTAGGTTATGAAAATAAAGTTTCTGCAAAGCTGAAATATTGATCATTTAATGAACAGAGAAAGGTCAGATTTTGTCAAGACAAAAATCTTAATTACTTACCGGTAATGGGATTTTCAGAAGCCCAAGACAACACCACCAGAGAGATAGGTTCCGCCCACATCGGGACAGGAAACCCACTGATAAAAAGGCGGTACCTCTCCTCCACATCAGTAGGTTTACAGAGCCAAAGAGGACCAGCAAAACACAAACAAAAATGTTAATCACACCACCAAAGGAATACACCATTAACTCTAACACTCCCCAAAGGGTGCCCATAACCAGTGAATAGGGGGGGGGGGGGGAACTAAGGGTGCTGTCATGGGCTTCTGAAAATCCCATTAACGGTAAGTAATTAAGATTTTTCCCTTTCGCCCATGACCGCACCACCTGAGAGATTCTAGAGACCAATCACCTTAGGGAGGGACCACCGCCTGTAATACCCGTCTACCAAGAAGGGTCGGCCATGGAGGACAAGTCAAGTCTATAGTGACAGAAAAAGGTAGAGGAAGAGGACCAAGTGGCAGCCCTGCATATATGATCAATAGACACCTCTGCCCGCTCAGCCCAAGTAGTAGAAAGTGACCCAGTGGAAAGGCCCTAATCTGCAGGGGAACTGGCACCCCCTTAGCTGAGTAGGTCAGCGACATAGCATCCCGGGCCCACCTAGCCAAGGTGCTTGTAGATACGTTCTAGGGAAAGTCCGGGGGCTGTAAAATAACAAAAACAGGGCCTGAGATTCTCACAATTCCCTGGTCCTATCTAAGTAGGTTATAAGGGCAAGTCTTACATCCAAGCTATGGAGCCTGTTCACGTGGTCATTGGAAGGAGGGTCACAATGGAAGGCAGTATACATTTCTGGGACCTGTGAAGGGCTTGACCTCTTTAGGCTATGAGGGATCTGTACGCAATACCACCTTATCGACCAAAATTTGGGTATATGGATAGACAATGGAGAGCGCCTGTAGGTCACCCACCCGTCTAGCAATGAGTAGTACCACCTTCAGGGTCTTGGAGGGAACATCTGAAAGGGGCTCAATGGGGTGTCTATAAAGGGCATCAAGGACAAGATTTATTCCCAGGGAGGCATGCGAGGAGAAGGGACAGGAGTCGCTCTAGCACAGGATTTAATGAACCTGCTAATCCATCTATTCTCTGAGGTTATGTTTATAGAGGGCTCCTAGGGCCAAAACTTGTACCTTCAAGGTGCTAGTGGATAAGTTCAATCCAACCCTTACTGAAGGATTTCCAGGATGGCCGGGAAGAGAGGGGGACCCTCGATCTGTGCTCAGGAAACTTGCTGGATTTTTCACCAGACCCTTCCCTAAATACCAGTGGCGACCGGCTTCCTACTTTTAAGGAGAGTTTTACTAAATTCTCAGGAGAATCCCTGTGCTAGGAGCAGCCGCCTTTCAAATGCCACGCTGTCAAGTGGAGGGTAGGAGCCTTGGGTTGGCACATTGGTCCCTGGACTAGTAGGTCTGTCCTGTCCGGCACTATCCAAGGGTCTGATATTGCCAGTCTTTGGAGCCAACAGAACCAGGCTCTTTTTGGCCAGAAGTGAACTATGAGGATAATGAGGGCCTCTTCTTCCCGAACCTTCCTGAGCACCGCCGGAAGAAGAACCAGGGGTGGAAAGGCATATAGAAGACCCTGTGACCAGGGGATCGGCATCTATTGTCATGGGATCATCACTGGCTGATTTTATTGCAGTTAGTTCACTGACGTTTGAGGACTGAGTCCTCACATGATCGTCCCATAGTCCTTGTAACAGGTGAGTTCTCAGGTAAGCTCCCCAGTCTAAGTGACCTGCATCTGTTGGGATGATATCCGTGATGTTGGGACACCCGGACACCCCTGCGGACAATAGAGTTAAGTCCTGCCACCAGGACAGAGAAAGCAACAACTTTGGATCCAAGCAGAGTCTCATATTTAAGAAGCCTCCTGACTGTTGCTGTCAGACCAGGACCTCCATCTGAAGGGATCTCATATCTATCTGAGCCATAGCCTGTCTGAGGGTCATGACTGGTTTTTCAATCGCCAAGGTGACCAGGGATTGTGACTTCAGTATCTGCTCCTCCAGGAGAAAAGACTTCTGAGCGACTGAATCCAGGATTAGCCCCAAGAAAGACCGACACTGTTGAGGTTTGTGTTCTAGATTTTTCCTGATTTATGATCCACCCTAAGTGCTCTAGGATGGAGATCACTATGCTTTTCTCTCCCTGTCATATAGATGTTACAATAAAATACCCCCGAGGGGGCGACTCCAGTTGTAATGTCAGCCCTTTTGCAATGATCTGTAGAATCCACGGACTGGAGGAAACAGTCTCAAGGAAGAGGGAGAGCCTCCCCCCCACTGGGATGGTGGAGTCATTGAAGGCCTCGTGGCTTGGTAGAGGATGATGGATCAAACATAATCCTGAGGACCTCTTCTGTCTATCCTTCCAGGAGTTCTGGTCTCTGGGAGGCTCCTTATGGAAAATTGCTTACTCAGAAACGGACGGCTACGAGGGAATGGAGTTCTTACAGCTGGAAATCCTTGTTTATTGTTTGCCGCTTTGGACAGAAGGTCATCCAGTTGTGATCCAAAAAAAAAAAAGTCTCCTTCACAAGGTATCCTGCATAGTATGTTCCTGGACTGTACGTCTCCCTTCCAGCATTTCAACTATAGGGCCCTTCTGGCTGAATTGGAAAGAGCTGCTACCTTTGCAGATAATTTGAGCGAGTCGATGGAAGCATCCGCTAGAAGTCTGCCGCCCCCTGTATACGTGGAAATGAGGAAATAATGTCCTTACTAGATACGGTACCCTTAAGTTAGTCTTCTAATTGCTGGACCCAGACCAATATGGACCTTGTTACACATGTACCTGCCACCGCCGGGCAAAGAGCTCCTGCTGCAGCCTTCCAGGTACCACGAACCTACAATCCAGGCCTCCAACATGGGGTCTTGTGTGGATTCAGGATCTTTATCATCCACCAGCCCCATAGTGGAGTGGACAGCTTCCACTAGGGGTGTCACCTCAGAGGATGGGAAGCATAGTCTGCCGTCTACGTCTGAGGAAGATGAGGAGTCCAAGGCTGAGGAAGAGGCAGGTGAAAAGTTTCTGGAACCCCGTTCAGAGCCGCCTGATTTATCTGAAGTTTCCCCATCTTTCCTAGTGGATTATGTGTTTCCCTGACTTCAGCACGGCTAATATCTCTCAACTCAGCCTCGAGGCGTGGTGCTTCCATACATAAGCCAAAACCAAAGAGTAAGAGATGCAGTTTCCTTCTACTAAAATTCCCCCTTTTTTTTCCCCAGCTTGTATGGCTGAGAACAGAGAACAATAGATGTTAGTTTCCATATTACAATAGTTTCTTACCTAGCCTGTTAAGGTTGACAATAGAGAATAGTGGATGTGGTTCCCCCATATTATAACAGCCTTTTCTTGGTTAGTAATAGCTGACAACGGAGAATAAAAGCAGTAGTTCTCCCACATTATAACAGTTATTCTATGACTTGTAAGATTGACAACAAGGGATAATAGTTGCAGCCTCTCTATACCAATAACAGTTGTGTATAAAGGCTGACAACAGAGAACAATAGAAGCAGTCTTTTCTGGTGCTGAGGGATTCGCTTATTTACACTTTACAACATCTGGAATGATATAATTATAAACTATGTATCTTTGATCACACCTAGAGTGTCAAAAATTTTATATTAAGCTTTTTGTGGTAACATTGTGTGTTTTGTTTTGTTTTGTTTTTTTTTTTTAAAAATGCTTTGATGTGCTTTGGGATTTTTTGGCCAGGCACAACCCTTCCTCAGTCATCAGAGGACAGTAACCACCTGATCCACATAGCACAATCTGGACCAGACCTGAGAATCACAAGTGATACAACAGTCCAAGCCTCCCAATATAGCTAGGGTTACAGGCGCACCACAACACTCAGCAGCCTCTTTTTTTTTGTTCATTTAAGACAAGACAGGGAGCAATCAGTCTACAACAGATGTTTTCACTTGGACACTGATTCACTGAGACAAGTTCATGTTTCCTCTTATAAATTCAGCATACATATTTGTCCATGTTACCTAAGAATAAGGACCCTGTTCTAGGGTCCGAAACAGGTCAGGATTTGGTCACGTTGTTTCATTTTGTATGTAATTTCAACATTATGATCTAAATAAAACAGAAGAACTCTCCGAGACAGGTGGGACAAGGCCCCCTTGGTAATCTCAGGATAGACTGTCCTTGTAAACCCCACAATTCCTATGATTCCTCTTAGAGGTACTTCCTGAAGAAAGAAGGGAACATAGGGGAGACTTTTAAACAATGAAATGCTGCAGCAGACACTCACCCTTCAAGATGGCGGATCTGGTACCGGTTTCGGAGGCAGTTTATGACTTCCAGATTTGGATTTCTCAGATCCCCTGGAATGTCGACTTGCCGGACTGGAGGTACTAGCCCTGCCGGAGGAGCGCTCCCCTTGCTGCCCTGGGAATCTGTATGCTGTTCCAGCACATCCTGCTCTGGAGGAGAGTTGTCTTCCATCCTGAATAGGGGAGAAGTCATACTCACCAGAATGCAGCGAAGGTGACTCCTCATACCTCCCTGGTTCAAATTTCCCACTCGAAATCTGTTCACTGGGCGCCGCCATCTTGGAACATCTTGCACATGCACAGGTGATGAACTTTCGGGTGCCGCGTCACTTCCTCTTCACCCTGGAGTTCCGTCAGCAGGGCGCCCGTCTCGCGGGCTCCGTGTGAGGATCACATAGCCTGGGGCGACGCAGAGCCGAGCTCCCGCTCCAGGCCCGCGCCCCACCACCGCAGACAGCCGAAGCCCTGGGGAGGTGCATCCAGGCCCGAATGCCAGCTTTTGGTAAGAAACCAAACCTCCACACCGGGTCAGACCTGGGAGAATCCGTGGGTTGTCCCATCAGGACAGGAAACCAAAACTGATGTGGAGGAGAGGTACCGCCTTTTTATCAGTGGGTTTCCTGTCCTGATGTGGGCGGAACCTCTCAGGTGGTGCTGTCATGGGCGAAAGGGAAAAGTTGTCGCCTTGTCATATTATGCATGCACCCAATCCTAGCTTACATCCTCACCTTTGCTCACTAAATGATCGGTTAATTACTGGGTGTGTATAAAAAGAAACCCAATACCCCAGACCTTCAGTTGAACTGCAACTTGACCTCTGAAAACATGCCAAAAATCCACCCTGCGACTAAAGCCTTGATTATCAAGAGGCTGAAGACCAGATACACTGCTGAGATGGCTGGCACCTTGAATGTGTCTCAGTGTCAAGTACAAAGAATTAAAAAAAAAGATTTGAAGAGACTGGAGATGTTTTTGACAAGCCCAGGTGTGGCAGACCCCGCTCAGGAGGAATGTTTGTTGGTTAGAAAATCCAAAGCCAGCCTCTCTTCCCCTGCAGCAGAGCTCCAACAGGCCTGGTCACCTCAAGTCCCTGTGTCAACTAAAACAGTTTGTAGGGTACTGTCTCGAAATGGCCTCCATGGTGGAATCAGTGCCCAGAAGCCAGCACTAAACAAAAGTGCAACACAAAAAAACAAAACACAAACATGTGGCATTTGCCAAGTCCCACAGCCTGCCAAACAGATGGACGCTGGAAAAGTGGCAGAAGGTGGATTTCTCTGATGAATCTTCAGATGAATTACACCACAGCCGCCAAAAATACTGCAGGAGACCTACTGGATCCCGTATGGATCCAGAAAACAGTTAAGTTTGGTGGTGGAAAGATCATGGTCTGGGGTTACATTCTGTATGGGGGGGGGGGGGGGGTGTGAAAAACATTTGAAGGTGGAAGGCAATATCAATAGCCTAATATCAAGTAGTATTAGCTACTGCTTACATTCCTAGTCATAAAAGGGGTCAAATTCTGCAGCAGGATGGTGCTCCATCTCATACATTCATCTCTACAACAAAGTTCCTCCTGGCAAAGAAGATCAAGGCGCTCAAGGACTGGCCAGCCCATTCACCGGACATGATCATTGAGCCTGTTTGGGGTAGGATGAAAGAGGAAGCTTGGAAGACAAAACCAAAAGAATCTAGATGAACTCTGGGAGGCATGTAAGACTGCATTCTTTGCTATTCCTGATGACTTCATCAATAAATTGTATGAATCATTGTTAAACCGCATGGATGCAGTCCTTCAAGCTCATGGAAGCCACACAATATTAAATATGGCTCTAATAGCACCACAACTTTATTCACCAATGTTATGCAACATATCTTTGTATTAGAAAATAATTAATTATTTGTTTGAATTTCACATTACTTTCTGTGGGTGACAAAACTTTTGTCTTGCCAAAATCTGACCTTTCTGTGTTCATTAAATGATCAATATTTCAGCAACTTTATTTTCATAACCTAAACCAAATTTGGGAGTGTTTCAGCTGGCAACAGAGAAAAATTTATAAAACCAATGCATGAATTTAACCCCATAGCGACGGCCTAACGTCTCAAGACGTCGGAAAAACAGGGTACTTATTCTGTTCCGACGTCTTGAGACGTCAGGCCGGAAAAAGCTTGCAGCGCCCCCCAGTGACGAAAAATCTCGGGGGTTTCAGCTACCGGAGGTAGCTGAGACCCCCAAGATTATGAATCGGGGTGTTTTTTTTGGACCCCGTTAATGCGATCGCCGGTATACACCGTATACCGGCGACAACATTAAAAAAAAAAAAAAATGGCCGGTAAAATTGATTTATTTCTCATCTGACGTGATCAAACATGTCAGATGAGAAATAAATATAATCCTCTAGTGCCCCCAAAGCCCCCGGTACCGGAGAGTCCCCCCACCACCCCTACCCCCCCTCCGGAAAATCCAAGATGGCGCCGACGCGCGCTGAAAACTCCCGCCGCCGCCGGCTCTGCATTCATTTCCCTCCGATCTGAAATGATCAAACATTTCAGATCGGAGGGAAATGTCCTCCCCCTGACCCCTCCTCCGGTACACTGGAGATCTCTGGTCCCCGGAGCCCCCTCCGGTTCTCCAGAGCCGCCTCCCCCCTCTGGAGCGTGGAAAATGGCGGCCGCATTCATCCTACTCTTTCTGCCGCATGTGACACGTCACATGCGGCAGAAAGTTGTCCCCAGGTCCCCCCGTCACCCCCCGTCACCCCCCCCAGCCCCCGGTCATACGTTACCTGGCTGCTGGTGCTCCGGCCCCGCGATCACGCCGCCTCCTTCTCTTGAATGCTGGCGGCGCATGCGCAGACAGCGGCTGTCAGCTGGATCCCTGCAAGCAGGGACGCTGACGTCGCTGCTGCAGTAGGCTGCTCCACTGTGGACCGGGGGAGGGTGAGTGCAGTAATCTGCAGACACTCCTCACATGGAGAGCCTGCTGTTCTAGAAAATGGGGGGTACGTTCTGTGAGCGTGCCCCTCATATTCTAGAATGAGGTTACTGCAGGTCACTCTGCCCTAGGTTGGACCGGGGCAGTGTGAGTGCAGTATTCTCAGATTACTGCACCCACACTGCTCATGGAGAGCTTGCTCTTCCAGAAAATGGGGGATACGTTCCCTGAACGTGCCCCCCATATTCTAGAAGATCCAGAGACGGCGTGGGACCTCAAAAATGGATTACAGCGACCGAAATTTATTTATTTACAATAAATTGGTAAAAGAGGAATGTTTCGGGGAGTTTTTTTTCAAATAAATTTTTTTTTTGTCTTTATTTTTTTCTATTTCTTGACTGGGTTAGTGATGTCGGGTATCTGTTCAGATGCCGGGACATCACTAACCCCAGGGCTTGATGCCAGGTGACATTACAGCTGGTATCAACCCCATATATTACCCCGTCTGCCACCGCACCAGGGCGCGGGATGAGCTGGAGCGAAGCGCCAGGATTGGCGCATCTAATGGATGCGCCACTTCTGGGGTGGCTGCGGCCTGCTATTTTTAGGCTGGGAAGAGTCCAATAACCATGGCTCTTCCCACCCTGAGAATACCAGACCCCAGCTGTCTGCTTCACCTTGGCTGGTGATCTAATTTGGGGGGACCCCACGTTTTTTTTTTTTTAAAAACGCCTGGGGAGCCCTCCAAATTGATCACCAGCCAAGGTGAAGCTGTCAGCTGTGGTTTGCAGGCTACAGCTGTCTGCTTTACCCTAGCTGGCTATCAAAAATAGGGGGGACCCCACGTCGTTTATTTTAATTATTAATTTTTTTGGGGGCTAAATACAAGGCTAGGCACCCTTTAGTGCCACATGAAAGGCACTAAAGGGCGCCAGCTTAGAATATGCAGGGGGTGGGACGTTATATTTGTTTGACATCTATCCATTCATCCATTGTAGCATTTTAGGCTGTGCGCCCACAATCGGGATTTGCAGCGTTTTGGGCGCAGAGTGTTTTCCCTGCGTCCATAACGCTGCATTGTGCAGTAGAAGCACAGTGGAAGGATTTTTAGAAATCCCATGCCCAATGTGCTTGCCCAATGTACTTCTCTTCTCCGCAGCATAAACCGACCTGTGGCGGCAGCTTCCCGAGCCTCAGCATGTCAATTTATGCTGCGGAGATGAGTGTTCTCTGCAGGTAGCATAGAGCTCCACAGCGGCCTGAACCCAAATCGTGGGCATGGGCAGCTGCGTTCTCCCGTGGACAACACTCACATCTCTGCAGGAGGCTGACACTGTGTACTAGACGCCGTGTCGCTGGATCATGGCCACATAGCCTAAAAGTGAGACATTTGTTGCTACAGCAACATTTTTGTGAAGTACCTGTGGATTCAAAATGCTACTATACTCCTGAATAAAATCCAGTTTCCAAAATGGAGTCACTTGTGGGGGGTTTCTAATGTATAGGTACCCAAGGGGCCCTGCAAATGTGACATGGTGCCCGCAATTTCTCTCAACTTTTCCAGAATTCAAATGGTGCTCCTTCCATTCCAAGCCCTCCCATTTATCCAAACAGAGGTTTTTGGCCACATGTGGGGTATCCCTGTGCTCATAAGACATTGGATAACAACCTGTTGGGTCCACGGTTTGTTGTTGTCTCTTGAAAAAGTGAGAAATTTGATGCTGAAGCAACATTTTTGTGAAAAAAATGAAAATTTTCAATATGGCAACCTAAGCTTATCAAAATCTGTGAAGTATTTGTGGATTCAAACTGCTCACTATACACCTAGATAAAAGCCTTGAGGTGTCTTGTTTCCAGAATGGAGTCACTTGTGGGGGACAGCCACTGTTTAGGCACCTCAGGGGCTCTCCAAATGCAACCTGGCGTCCGCTATTGATTCCAGCCAATTTTGCAGTCAAATGGCACTCCTTCCCTTCCGAGCCCTGCTGTGCACCCAAACAGTTGATTTCCACCACATATAAGCTATCGCCAAACTCAGGAGAAATTGCACAATAAATGTTATGCTGAATATTTTCCTTTTACTCTTGTAAAAAAAAAAAAGCTACCTGGTTGAAATAACAATTTTGTGGTAAAATTTTATTTTTTTTTTTTCATGGCTCAACGTTATAAAATTCTGTGAAGCACCTGGGGGTTCAGGGTACTCACCAAACATCTAGATAAATTCCTTGAGGGGCCTAGTTTCCAAAATGGGGTCACTTGTGCGGGGTTTCTGCTGTTTAGGTACCTTAGGGGTCCTCCAAATGTGACATGGTGCTTGCAATCTTTTTCGGCCAAATTTCCTTTCCAAAATTCAAATATTGCCCCTTTCGTTCCAAGCCCTCCCATTTGTCCAAACAAAGGTTTCAGACCACATGTGAGGTATCACCGCGCTCATAAAAAAGTGGTTAACAAACCTTGAGGTCAAATTTTTGGAATTACCTCTTGAAAAAGTGAGAAAATTGATGCTAAAGCAACATTTTTGAGAAAATTATTAAAATTTTCAATATGACAACGTAACGTTAACAAAATCTGTGAAGTACCTGTGGATCTAAAATGCTCACTATACCCCTAGATAGAATCCTTGAGGGGTCTAGTTTCCAAAATGGTGTCACTTGTGAGGGATTTCTTCTGTTTAGGTACCTTAGCGGACCTGTAAATGCAACATGGTGCCCGCAATCTATTTCAGCCAAATTTGCTTTCCAAAATTCAAATATTGCTCCTTCTGTTCCGAGCCCTCCCATTTGTCCAAACAGAGGTTTCTGATCACATGTGGGGTATCGGCGTGCTCATAAGAAAGTGGGGAACAAGTTTTGGGGTCCATTTTGTTGTGTTATTTCTTCTAAAAGTGAATAAATTTGGGTTAGAGCAACATTTTTAGGTAAAATTTAATTTTTGCTTTTTTTCATTCCACATTGCTTTTGTTCATGTGAAGCACCTGAAGGGTTAATAAACTTCTTGAACGTGGTTTTGAGTACTTTGGGGGGTGCAGTTTTTAGAATGGTGTCACTTTTGGGTATTTTCTATCATCTAGGCCTCTCAAAGTCACTTCAAATGTGATGTGGTCCCTAAAAAAATGGTTTTGTAAATTTTGATGTAAAAATGAGAAATCGCTGATAAACTTTGAACCCCTCTAACTTCCTAACAAAAAAAAATGTTGTTTCCAAAATTGGTCTGATGTAAAGTAGATAAGTGGGAAATGTTATTTATTAACTATTTTGTGTCACAGAAATCTCTGGTTTAACGGTATAAAAATTCAAAAGTTGAAAATTGCAAAATTTTCAAAATTTTTGCCAATATTCAATTTTTTTCATAAATAAACGCAAAAAATATTGTCCTAAATTTGGTACTAACATGAAGTCCAATATGTGACGGAAAAACAATCTCAAAATTACCAGGATCCGTTGAAGCGTTCTAGAGTTATAACCTCATGAAGTGACACTGGTCAGAATTGCAAAATTTGGTCTGGTCATTAAGGTGAAAATTAGCTCCGTCACTAAGGGGTTAAAGTAAGGTTATAAGCTTTTATTTACATAACATGAAAAAGCAACAGCACTTCTGTGAGGAAGTGTAATATATCTATATATACACACACACACACACACACACACACACACACACACACACCTGTTGTCCAAATGGGGCAGACAGATAGAAATGTTATGCAATTAGGAAGACAGCCCCTATAAAGGAGCAGTTCTGCAGGTGGTGACCACAGACCATTTCTCGGTTCTCATCCTTTTTGTCATAGCTCTCACTCCTAGAGGTAGCATGAGGCGTTGTCTACAATCCACAGACGTTCAGGTACTGCAGCAAATCCAGTATGACACATCAATGCAGTCTGTGGCAAGAAGGTTAACAGTGTATCACCACAGTGTCTAGAGCATGGCGCAGATACCAGGAGATATGGAGGGGGCTGTAGGAGGGCAACAACCCAGCAGCAGAACTGCTACCTCCTCCTTTGTGCAAGGAGGAACAGTAGGAGCAGTGCCGGAGCCCTGCAAAATTACCTCCAGCAAGCCACTAATATTCATATGTCTGCTCAAACTGTCAGAAACAAACTCCATGAGGGTGGTATGAGGCCCCAACATCCACAAGTGAGTGTTGTGCTTACAGCCCAACACTATGCAGGGCGATTGAAATTTGCCAGAGAATACCAAGATTGGCAAATTCGACATTGGTGCCCGGCGCTCTTCATGGAAGAGAGCAGGTTCATACAGAGCACATGTGACACTATTGTGAAGCCATATGCAGGTGCAGTGGACCCTGGGTTCCTTCTGATGCATAACAATGATAGGACTCAAATGGCTCAAGTGTGTCAGCATGTTCGTTCATGATGAAGGCATTGATGTAATGGACTTTCCTGCCCGTTCCCCAGACCTAAATCCATTCGAGCACATCTGGGACATCATATCTCATTCCATCCACCAACGACACATTGCACAACAGACTGTCCAGGAGTTGATTGATGCTTTAATTCAGGTCTGGGAGGAGATCCCTCAGGAGAACATCTGCCACCTCATCAGGAGAAAGCACAGGCATCGTAGGATGGTCATTCAAGCATGTGGAGGCCACACAATACTGAGCCTCGTTTCCTTGTCTTGGGGCATTTTCACTAAAGTTAGATCAGCCCGTAATTTAATTTTCCACTTTGATTTTGAGTATCATTCCAAATTCAGACCTCCATGGGATATTAGTTTTGATTTACATTGATCATGTTTAGTTTCTATTGTTCTCAACGCATTCCACTGTGTAATGTATTAAGATTTGCAACTGGTAAATTTCATTAATTGAGATCTAGGATGCGGTATTTTAGTGTTCCCTTTATTTTTTGAGAGTAGATGATAGTGTGTGAGTTATGGGTGTCACGAAATGGCAACATACATTTATTCTGTGTCAAGGTTCTGAATTTTTTTTTAACAATAAAATATATAAAAACCTCAAGTTTTGTATCACCATAATCTTACTGACCTAAAGTCTGAAATCTTTTTACAAAAAAAAACAAAATAATGGAAGAATGGTGTTTTTGTTCTTGACCCTTTTACTCCAATTGGATCTTTTTTTCTGTTTTTTAGTACATTACATGATTAAATTCAAAAGTACAACTAGTCCCACGTAAAAATAATACCCCTTATGGCTATGTTGAGGGTAAAAATAAACATAATTCTTGCAGCAAAGGGCGGGATAAAAAAATAAACAAAAAAAGAAAAATTGCACAAACTATATGTCCTGGTCTTTTAAGGGGTTGCCCAAGCTTGAGACAAAAGTCTGCTTTCACTCTATATGACTGCAGAACTTCTGAATACTCACAGCGTGCACATGGCACACTGTTAGGATTCTATGATGTTGGTGGCAACAACAGATTGTCATGTGACCGCAAGTATATAATTTGCATATTCCTGGCCACATTTCAACTAAACATTCACTGTCTAGCATGTCTAGTCGGCAGATGACCCCATATATGAAATTTCATGCTTGTATTCACAAGACCACACATTCTCATTGCTGACAAGAGAATGCTGACAGGTGTAGTATGTGTGCCTTGAGGATTCAGAAGTGGGTAGTCTCAGAGTGACTGCAGCCTTTCATCCCATACTTGAATGCGATAGATAAAGATAGAGATCTGGCAAAAATTAAATACACCACTACCAAATTTTTAGTTTTTCTGATTTTTCTCTTTATAGGTATATAATGTAATGTAAGTATAATGCAAATTGTTCTTTTCTTCTATAAACTACTGGCAATGTCTCCGAATTTCCAAGCAATAAATTTTATATTTATTTTCTGAAAATGAGAAATGCTCAAAACAAAACAATGCATTGCGCTCAGACCTCAAATAATGCAAAGAAAACAAGTTCATAATCATTAAGAAACAATACTAGGCCCTCCCTCTAGGAGCCTGTTCCCCTATGCCATTCCTTTTGTAGGTCACTGTCATGACCAGCCCAATGTGCAGACCTGAACCCCATTGAAAACCTCTGGAATGTAATCAAGAAGAAGATGGATAGTCACAAGCCATCAAACAAAGAAGAACTGCTTACATTTTTGCACCAGGAGTGGAATAAGGTCACCCAAAAGTAGTGTGAATTGGCATGCTTTCCACCAGTCTGACGCATGAAAGCTGTGATTAAATGGGCGGCACGGTGGCTCAGTGGTTAGCAATGCAGCCTTGCAACGCTGGGGTCCTGGGTTCTAGTCCCACTCAGGACAACATCTGCAAGGAGTTTGTATGTTCTCCCAGTGTTTGCGTGGTTTTTCTCCGGGGTCTCCGGTTTCCTCCCACACTCCAAAAACATACTGATAGGGAATTTAGATTGGCAACACTGTCCCCATTGGGGCTCACAATGTAAGTAAAAGCGCTGTGGAATTAATAGCACTATATAAAAGGTGATTATTATTAAATCTCATGGTTATTCCACAAATTATTGATTTCTGAACTCTTCCCTGAGGTAAAACATTATTAGTATTGTTGTTGCTAAATGATTATGAACTGGTTTTCTTTGCATTATTTGAGGTGTGAAAGCAATGCATTTTTTGTCACTTTGAACATTTCTCATTTTCAGAAAATAATTACAATTTTTTTTGTTGGAAATTCTGAGACGTTTTCAGTAGTTTATAGAATGAAAGGCTTTACAGGTTACTTTAAAATATACCTACAAAGAGAAAAATCTGAAAAACTGAAAATTTTGCAGTGGTCACTTAATTTTTATCAGAGCTAGCTATAAAAATATATACATATATACACACACATACCGCATTTTTCGCTCGCTTTATAAGACGCACTTTTCCTCCCAAAAATGTGGGCTGCCACTGTGCGTGCGGGGCGGGCGGCTGTGCAGCAAGTTACCCAGTTTGTCCGCGGTCCCACTTTCAAATGATGGCGCCGGGAAGCGGGCGCAGATGGAGCCCTGGGATGAGAGCTCCATGTGCGCATGCGCCACTCCGGGCGCCATCACTTGAATCGGGACCGCGGACACACTGGGAAAACACCGCATCGGTTTGCTCCACCACTGAGCCGTCGCCACCACTGAGCAGTCACCGCCGCTGCCACCACTGAGCCGTCACCGCCGCTGCCACCATTTGAACCAGGACCGCAGACACTCACTGCACCGGCCTGCTGCACGATTCAACCGCCGCCGCTGCTGCCGCCACCACGGATACCATGGCACTGCCACCACTAACCCGCCGCGTCTGCCAGCACGGACGCCACCACGCCTGCCACGGCACCTGCCACCATTGACCCGCCGCGCCTGCCAACACAACCTGTGCCTCCTGTGACCCGCTTCACCACCACTGCTGCCCCCCTCCGGTAAGAGAACACCGGAGTATAAGACGGACCCCATTTTTCTTTTTTTTACCTTTTTTATGTCTAAATTTGGGGTGCGTCTTAGAATCCGGTGCGTCTTATAAAGCGAAAAATACGGTACATACATATAATAATATAGAGTGGAACCTCGGTTTACGAGTAACTTGGTGTGAGTGTATTTCGCTTTACGAGCAAAGCTGGCTGTAAATTTGTAACTCAGTTTACGAGCAATCTTTGCTGTACGAGCAAATACTCACCGCACACACTTCCGGTTCCGTACTTTCACCGTGCTCTGACCCACTCTTGCAGTCCACACAGACAGACACAATGGTCACCTTACCTTCCCTCGCCGGCCTCCTGGTTCTTTTAGTCCGCAGGTACATTATGTGTATCCGGTAACCATCGCAACGATGGAGGAACTTCTGCGGTCAGCTACTTCTCAAAGGCAGCGTGATGACTAACCAGAAGCAAGCGGATCATTCCTTTGACGTCAGCGCGCTGGCCAATCAGAAGCAAGCGGCTCCTGCGTATGACGTCTGCTGCTGAAGCGTTGAAAGCGGAAGCTCCAGCATCGGTCGCGATGGTTACCCGATACACATCCTGTACCTGCGGACTACAAGAACTAGGAGGCCGCCGAGGGAACGGAGGGTAAGGTGAGCATAATATGTGTGCGTGTGCACTTGTGTGTGTGTTTGTGTGTGTGCGCGCGCGAGTTTGTTTGTGTGTTTGTGCATGTGTGGAATGGCATAATAGGGGACTAGGATGGGATATTGAACAAGTTGTGGAACGAATTGTCTGAGCTTGCATTATTTCCTATGGGAAATTTTGCTTTGCTAGACAAGTAACTTGATTTACAAGCACACTCCCAGAACGGAATGTTCTCGTAAACCAAAGTTCCACTGTATATTATAACACAAAAAACACAAAGGGAACCTGTCAGCAGAAATTTTGCTTTAAACCTAAAAGTTTCCCCTTCTGCAGCACCTGGGCTGCATTCTAGCAAGGTTCCTATAGTTTTTGTGCCCCCTATTAGACCAAATTAAATACTTTATAAAGTTGTACCTTTTGGTATGCAAATAGTCTAAATTATCCATGGGGGCGGGCTTTCTGGTGTCAGTTACTGTCCCTCATGCCGGTTTACGCCGTCCCCCAACGCTCCATTTCATACCTCAGGACGCCGCCCAGTGCGCCCGTGGTCCCGCGCCGTGCGACTGTACCGGGACTGTGCAGTGTGACGTGTTGCGCAGGCACGAGATTATGGGCGGTGCTGTGATTGTTATCAGCAAGTGCCCGGCCATAATCTCGTGCCCGCCCTTTCCCCTCTGCCTCCAGCGTTCTGCGCAAGCGCTGGCCAGATGACCCAACGTCACCTCTTTCCCATCTTGCCCTGGAGCAGGAAATAGATGGGAGGAGCGGAGCAGAACACCACCGGTTACGAGAGGTGACGTCGGGTCATCTGGCCAGCGCTTGCGCAGAACGCTGGAGGCAGAGGGGAAAGGGCGGGCACGAGATTATGGGCGGGCACTTGCTGATAACAATCACAGCGCCGCCCATAATCTCGTGCCTGCTCAACACGTCACCAGCGGTCACACTGCACAGTCCCGGTACAGTCGCACGGCGCATGCGCGGGACCACTGGGCGGCGTCCTGAGGTATGAAATGGAGCGTTGGGGGACGGCATAAATTGACAGGAGGGACAGTAACAGACACCAGACAGCCCGCCCCCATGGATAAATTTAAAAGATTTGCATACCAAAAGGTACAACTTTATAAAGTATTTAATTTGGTCTAAAAGGGGGCACAAAAACTATAAGAACCTTGCTAGAATGCAGCCCAGGAGCTGCAGAAGGGGAAACTTAGGTTTAAAGCAAAATTTCTGCTGACAGGTTCCCTTTAACACCCCCAGCTACTGTATGGGCACAAAAAGTTTCAAAATCCAGGTTAACCTGTTGATGAAAAACTGGCTATTGCTTTGGAATTTGGCATCTAATCTAAAGTAAATAAATAAAAATAAATAAATGTCACCTATGTTTTAACTGCTGACCATAATAGTTTTATCTAACAATGTAATTTTTGGTAACTTTACAAGCTTTAGAATGAATAAGTGCGGCTCGTTGTCAATGAAATCTGACCTGTCTGCATGGATAGTGTGTCTTCTGCACACTCATTACTCACCGCTAGCCATAACAGTCACAGTGTTTACAGTTGGGGGTCTTGTGAACCGTATCTTCTATTTTAGGAATGACTGAACTTAAATGGTTTAGTATTTTGACAACCCGGTCTGAAGTGATGCATCTCACTGGTCTAATTACTCAAGTCATCAACAGGAAGCCTCCAAGAGCTGCACCGTCTGCACTAGGACACCAGCTATTGGTAGTAAAGGTACATTTGGTAATAGTTAATGACTAGTGTTGAGCGGACCCGGATCTGAAAAATCCGGATCCGTACGTTTCGAGGTTCCGATCTGAGTCCGACCAGTACCCGGATATCTCTCTCTCTCGTCCCGGATCCGACTCCCCATTCATTTACATAGCCGCGGATTCCGGATCGGATCCGGACTTCGGCGGCAACCCGATCCGGATCCATCGGACCCGGATTATAGCCGATCCACTCAAGTCTATTAATGACTTTTTTTTTTTTTGGAGATACATGTTTCCCCATGTCTCTAAATTGAAAAGCTATTCCACTAAACAAAGCTGTAGAGCCAAGTAGTGTGAATGCCACCAGTTTGGTTACAGAATGGGATAGGACAGAAATGGTGGGACTTTTTCCAAACAACATCTGATAAATTAGAACAGCTAGGAATAATTTATAGACCATCTGTTAGAAAACTAAACTACAGTATAAACCCACTTGAGGTATTTTTGCTCCCAAGTAGTCATGGTAGAGCTTTCTTTATGGGCATGTTCACCCATTCACTTCAGTAGTAACCAATTATGCCCATCCTCTGCAGAAGACGCTCTGCACTTTCTCCAATCATTCCAGTATCATGCAGTTCTATCACAGTGGCTGCCCACCCTCACCCCCACTAGTGAAAAGGGGGTGGATTTTCTGTGGTTATACTGGGTTCAACATCCTCTAGTACAGGGGTCTCAAACACGCGGCCCGCGGGCCACATGCAGCCCCTCAGGGTAGTTCGTGCGGCCCCAGGCCCGTGCCCCTGTTCAATATCGCGGCAGGGGCCACAGCCACTGTCTGCGCTTTATGTCAGATGAATGTGTTGCCGGCACTGCGCTCTCGTGCCGCCAATACAGTCATCTCACATAAATCACTGACAGTGACACTGCCGCGATAGTGAACAGTGGCACAGGCCTGGGGGCCGCACGAAGCAGAGATGAGGCAGCGGAGGGAGCGCGGGACAAATGAGAAGAGAGTGTGTGTGTGTGTGTGTTGGACGTTAACCCCTTAGCGACCTATGACGTACTGGGTACATTATGGCTCCCTGGTACTTAAGGACCCATGATGTACCCAGTACGTCATGGCGAGATTGTGGCCCCGGTGGCTGTGATCGCTGCAAATACCTTAGATTCGGGGGAGGAGGGGACCTCAGGAGGGGTGGTGTCTCCTCCCCGGACCTACGGAGGGTGTATTTGGCTGACGAACGCCGCTCAGCCAATCACAGCCACTAATGTTTCAGCCATTGGGGGGAAAAAAAAAACCTAAAAAAAACAAAACCCTGAAACATTGAAATCCAGCCAAGATCAGTGCAGCTGTAGCACCGATCATTGGCTGGAGCTGGGTGACCTGTGTTTCACCTGCCCCCAGCTCTGATTGGAGAGACCGGCCTTGTGACCGATCTCTCCAATCACTGTGGATCTGGGGCCGCAGACCACTCCCCTCAGCTTCACTCTGGCGTCTGTGGAAGGTGGGGGAGTTGCTGACCCATTACTATAGGAATGGGACAAAGTGCGCACATTACTGTGAGATGGGGGATAAGGCTGGGGACATTACTATAGATTGGGACATTACAAGGATGGGCACAATACTATTGGATGGGGACATTACTACTATAGTATGGGACATTACTATAGGATAGGGACAAGGCTGGGGACATTACTGTAGGATAGGGACATTACTACAAGGGGACAAGGATGGGAAACATTACTATAGAATAGGGATAATGCTGGGGACATTACTATAGGGTGGGGACAAGGTTGGCACATTACTAAAGGATGGGCACATTACTCTAGAATGGGGACAGTACTATAGGATGGGGACAGTACTACAAGGGGACAAGAATGGGGAACATTACTATAAGATGGAGGACAAGGATGGACACATTACTGTGGGATGGGGACTAGGATGGGGTACAATACAACAAGGGGACAAGGATGGGCACGTTACAACAATATGGGGAACATTACTAAAAGATGTTGGTCAAAATTTCTATATAGTGCTAATTGTAAGACTATTAGTTACAAGAAAGGAATAAAATGTAAAAAAAAAAGTTTATATCTAAACAAAGAATGTGCACGTTTGCTATAATGAACAAGTGAATGTTCAAAATCAATGATCCCAAGGTGTGTAAAAAAAAAAAAAAAAAAAAATATAATAATGAAATATATATATATATATATATATATATATATATATATATATATATATATATATATATATATATATATATATGGTACCAATAAAAATGTCACTTTGTCCTGCAAAGAGTGCGGCCCCCCCAAATATTTTTTTTTCCCTCTGTGCGGCCCATACACCCAGCAGAGTTTGAGACCCCTGCTCTAGTAGTTGCAGAATAGACTTCGCTTCACACAAGCAGTTTGGCAATCACTGCACTTTCTATACTTCTCTGGTTTCTAATGTCAAAGCCAAGTATTGAAGGAGGATAGCTCTGACATGAGAATTTAGCTTTTTGCAGACCATAAAAGTTGTCAACAGAAAGAACTCAGACATGAGCTATTCTTCCTGACCTTCCCATTAACAGTACCTTACCACCCATGGGAAATTCAACATACTTTCCCAAAGATTAATAGCAGATTACATGAAAATTGGTTAGCTCAGTTGACTTTAAAAGGCAACCTATTATTTCCTGTGCAACGAGACCAGAATATGAAATAATTTCTCAAATATTTATTGGGAAAGGGAAGACATTTGCTGCCTAATTTGGTAATTAAGCTCTGGTATAAAGAGGAGCCTAATCTGGCTCTTCACTGTCTCACTATTTGCACAGCAGTGTGAGGCTGCCCACAACTGAGCTGGGACTTGTGTGTTGTAGTGCTATACCCAGCATTGCAAGATAAAGCTGCATATTTAGCATCAAGAGAAGGAGCTTGCACATGGAAAAACGGGAAGCAATGGAATGAAACTGAAAGGGAGAAGATGTAGATTAGATATTAGAAAAATAATTTGACTGTATGATCAATGAGTGGAACAGGCTGCCACAAGAGATGGCAGGTTCTCCTTCAATAACGTCTTCAGACAGACATCTGAGATGATTAATGAATTCTGCATTGAGCAGGTGATTGGACACTACGGCTATGTGCGCACTGAGCGTTTTTTGCGCCGTTTTTGCAGGTGTGTTTTTCTGCTTAAATATCACATGACTTAGCTTCCCCAGTAAAGTCTATGACTTTTCATTTTTGCTGTCCGCACACTTTTTTTTAGCTTTGTTTGAGCTAAGAAAAAAAAAAAAAAAAAAAGTCAATTCTTTCCTGTGTTTTACTGTTTTTCACCCATGCAATGCATTGGAAAAACGCAACCAAAACGCGGTAAAAACGAGTGAGTTTTTACCGCTGTGCTTTTGCCGCGGGTGCGTTTTTATTAGAAGTGCGAACACGTCAGTGCACACATAATCTAAAGGCTGCTTTACACGCAGCGACATCGCTAGTGATCGCACCCGCCCCCGTCGTTTGTGCGTCACGGGCAAATCGCTGCCCGTGGTGATTAATATCGCCGGTACGTGTCACACCAACTTAGCTTCCTAACGACGTCGCTGTGGCCGCCAAACAAACTCTTTTTTTAAGGGGGAGGTTCGTGCAGAGTCACAGCGACGTCACACAGCGGGCCACCAATAGAAGCGTAGGGGCAGAGAGCAGCCGCATGAACGCCACTTCCACCTCGTTGCCAGAGGACGCAGTAACGCTGTTAGTCGTTCCCGGGGTGTCACACGTAGCGATCTGAGCTGCTTCAGGAACGACGAACAACCTGTGTCCAGCACGAGCAACGATTTTTTGAAAACGAACGACGTGTCAACAATCAAGGATTTGGTGAGTATTTCGGATCGTAAGCAGTCACTGGTACGTGTCACACGCAATTACGTTGCGAACGAGGCCGGATGTGCGTCACAAATTCCTTACGACTTACCAGAGATCCTGACAACGATACGACCTGATAAGGATCGCTGGTAAGTGATCGGGAGGTCGCTGGTGAGATGTCACACAGTCAGACCATACCAATGACGCAATAACGATGAGCGACCTGTATAATGATCTCGGCGGTCATTGGGACCCTGTCACACAGCAGCTAGTGACGATTCAGACCTCGAATAGGGACGTAGTGTTCGCAGTCGTCAACGAGGTAGTTAGGAGGTAGTTGGTAGGTCTCAAACACAGCAATGCGTCCTGCACAGCAGGACATCACCTTTGAAGAAAATGGTCCGGACCATTCGGCAACGACTACCGATCTCACAGCAGGGGCCTGATCGCTGGTAGGTGTCACACATAACGAGATCGCTAACGGGATCATTGCTACATCACAGAAACTGTGAGTGACTCCGCAACGATCTTGTTAGCGATCTCGTTGTGTGTGACAGGGCCTTTACCTTTACACACTCAGACTTTCAGCGATCCCAACCGGATAGGGATCGCTGGTAAGTTGCTAGGAGGTTGCTGGTGAGAGGTCACACAGTCAGACGCTCCAGGGATCCCACCAGCAACCTGACCTGGCAGGGATCGCTGGAGCATCGCTACACGGGTTGCTGGTGAGCTGTCACCAGCAACCAGTGACCAGCCCCCAGCGACGCACTGAAGCGATGCTGCGCTTGGTAACTAAGGTAAATATCGAGTAACCAACCCGATATTTACCTTGGTTACCAGCGCACACAGCTACATGTGCAGAGAGCAGGGAGCAGCGCACACTGCTTAGCGCTGGCTCCCTGCTCTCCTAGCTACAGTACACATCGGGTTAATTACCCGATGTGTACTCTGCTACACGTGCAAGGAGCAGGAGCCGGCACTGACAGTGAGAGCGGCGGAGGCTGGTAACGAAGGTAAATATCGGGTAACCAAGGACAGGGCTTCTTGGTTACCCGATGTTTACCGTGGTTACCAGTGTCCACAGAAGCCGGCTCCTGCTGCCTGCACATTTAAGTCCCCTTTACACACAGACTTTCTAGCGATCATGCTGCACAGCGGGAAACAAAGGACCAAAGAATGGTCCTGAACGATTTGTAGCGATCAGGAACTTCACAGCAGGGGCCAGGTCGCTAATGTGTTTCACACACTGCAATGTCGCTGGGGAGGTCGCTATTACGTCACAGCGATGTCGTTTGCGATGTTGCAGTGTGTAAACCCACCTTATGATTGAACAGGAGGCTAGAAGACAGGAGAGTCTGATTTATCTTCTGTTCATTGTGGCTGCTGAAGATAGTGTCTGTAGTAAGAGACTTTGATTAACGTTTTGCAATTAGCTGTCTTCCGCTAGTATTTAACTCCTTCAGATGCAGCTGTACTCTTACTGGGCTGTATAGTCTACAGCAACATCCTAATACATGGCTAATTAAAAAAAGTAGAGCTTTAGTACAGATCAGTCTCCTGGCAAGAATTATAAAGAAAAGAAAAAAATAAAATAATGTATGATTTGTTGAAATACAATAATAAATTCAACACATCTGTACTTCAATTTTAGGGCATATGGGTGTGCTCTATGATATGGAGCAGCGACTTGATGACCACAAGTCCTGCCTGATTCTAGCCAGTCCCTGGCATTCAGATGTAACCTGCTCCCCTCACAGCCGGTATCTCCCCGGGAAAAGGATCTCTTCACATTCGGACTCCCGCTTGTAAAATCAAAATAAAAAGTAGCATTGCTGTAATATGGAGGATAATCAGATTTACTGACAAAAAAAAAAAAAGACCAAATAAATATTGCACTTCATGTTTTTCTCAGAGGTGGAAATAACCCTTTAAAGAAGTTGTCCCCTTTTAGAAAATCTTGGTTTCAGGGTGCAGTGTGTACCCCCTCCCCAGTGCGGGGTCTCTGCCGCTGCTCCCAGTGTTCAGGATTGGCTGCACAGCAGCCAATTATTGAGCTCCGTGGCACAGAGGCCAGACGCTCTGACTACATGAGCTGCCGCACTGTCAATGAAGCCAGACAGCGCTGGACCTGGGGATGGGGAGTCAAACATAATTTAATAACAAACCATGCCTGGGGAGCGAGACTTTGAGACAGAAACCCTTGTAGAGCAAGGCGCAATGGTCATATATTACAAGATTATATCAGACTCGATGGCATCTACCATGGCAGTAAGTGGGGTAGGTACTCTGCAGAAAAAGGGGAAGAAAAATAAAAAAAAAGGGGAGGGAGGACTGCTGGAGCCGAACCCCCAGCCCTACAGACACTGGACCTAGCTAAAATGCACAGGTGCCCATGTATGTCAGGACAGAGCACGTGATAGGCAGAAAAAACGACAAGGGAAGCAGTAATACCCAGTCACCGGGGGAGCCACAGTGACACCACTAATACACAGTCACCGGGGAGCCACAGTGACACCACTAATACCCAGTCACCGGGGGAGCCACAGTGACACCACTAATACCCAGTCACCGGGGGAGCCACAGTGACACCACTAATACCCAGTCACCGGGGGAGCCACAGTGACACCACTAATACACAGTCACCGGGGGAGCCACAGTGACACCACTAATACACAGTCACCGGGGGAGCCACAGTGACACCACTAATACACAGTCACCGGGGAGCCACAGTGACACCACTAATACCCAGTCACCGGGGGAGCCACAGTGACACCACTAATACCCAGTCACCGGGGAGCCACAGTGACACCACTAATACCCAGTCACCGGGGAGCCACAGTGACACCACTAATACCCAGTCACCGGGGGAGCCACAGTGACACCACTAATACCCAGTCACCGGGGGAGCCACAGTGACACCACTAATACACAGTCACCGGGGGAGCCACAGTGACACCACTAATACACAGTCACCGGGGGAGCCACAGTGACACCACTAATACACAGTCACCGGGGGAGCCACAGTGACACCACTAATACACAGTCACCGGGGAGCCACAGTGACACCACTAATACCCAGTCACCGGGGGAGCCACAGTGACACCACTAATACCCAGTCACCGGGGAGCCACAGTGACACCACTAATACCCAGTCACCGGGGGAGCCACAGTGACACCACTAATACCCAGTCACCGGGGGAGCCACAGTGACACCACTAATACCCAGTCACCGGGGGAGCCACAGTGACACCACTAATACACAGTCACCGGGGAGCCACAGTGACACCACTAATACCCAGTCACCGGGGAGCCACAGTGACACCACTAATACCCAGTCACCGGGGGAGCCACAGTGACACCACTAATACCCAGTCACCGGGGGAGCCACAGTGACACCACTAATACACAGTGACACCACTAATACCCAGTCACCGGGGGAGCCACAGTGACACCACTAATACCCAGTCACCGGGGAGCCACAGTGACACCACTAATACCCAGTCACCGGGGAGCCACAGTGACACCACTAATACACAGTCACCGGGGAGCCACAGTGACACCACTAATACACAGTCACCGGGGAGCCACAGTGACACCACTAATACCCAGTCACCGGGGAGCCACAGTGACACCACTAATACCCAGTCACCGGGGGAGCCACAGTGACACCACTAATACCCAGTCACCGGGGGAGCCACAGTGACACCACTAATACACAGTGACACCACTAATACCCAGTCACCGGGGGAGCCACAGTGACACCACTAATACCCAGTCACCGGGGAGCCACAGTGACACCACTAATACCCAGTCACCGGGGAGCCACAGTGACACCACTAATACACAGTCACCGGGGAGCCACAGTGACACCACTAATACACAGTCACCGGGGAGCCACAGTGACACCACTAATACACAGTCACCGGGGAGCCACAGTGACACCACTAATACCCAGTCACCGGGGAGCCACAGTGACACCACTAATACCCAGTCACCGGGGGAGCCACAGTGACACCACTAATACCCAGTCACCGGGGGAGCCACAGTGACACCACTAATACCCAGTCACCGGGGGAGCCACAGTGACACCACTAATACCCAGTCACCGGGGGAGCCACAGTGACACCACTAATACACAGTGACACCACTAATACCCAGTCACCGGGGGAGCCACAGTGACACCACTAATACCCAGTCACCGGGGAGCCACAGTGACACCACTAATACCCAGTCACCGGGGAGCCACAGTGACACCACTAATACACAGTCACCGGGGAGCCACAGTGACACCACTAATACACAGTCACCGGGGAGCCACAGTCACACCACTAATACACAGTCACACCACTAATACACAGTCACACCACTAATACACAGTCACCGGGGAGCCACAGTCACACCACTAATACACAGTGACACCACTAATACACAGTCACACCACTAATACACAGTCACCGGGGAGCCACAGTCACACCACTAATACACAGTCACACCACTAATACACAGTCACCGGGGAGCCACAGTCACACCACTAATACACAGTCACACCACTAATACACAGTCACCGGGGAGCCACAGTCACACCACTAATACACAGTCACACCACTAATACACAGTCACCGGGGAGCCACAGTCACACCACTAATACACAGTCACACCACTAATACACAGTCACACCACTAATACACAGTCACCGGGGAGCCACAGTCACACCACTAATACACAGTGACACCACTAATACACAGTCACACCACTAATACACAGTCACCGGGGAGCCACAGTCACACCACTAATACACAGTGACACCACTAATACACAGTCACCGGGGAGCCACAGTCACACCACTAATACACAGTGACACCACTAATACACAGTCACCGGGGAGCCACAGTCACACCACTAATACACAGTGACACCACTAATACACAGTTACTGGGGAGCCACAGTGACACCACTAATACACAGTCACCGGGGAGCCACAGTCACACCACTAATACACAGTGACACCACTAATACACAGTCACCGGGGAGCCACAGTCACACCACTAATACACAGTGACACCACTAATACACAGTTACCGGGGAGCCACAGTGACACCACTAATACACAGTGACACCACTAATACACAGTCACCGGGGAGCCACAGTGACACCACTAATACACAGTTACTGGGGAGCCGGTGACACCACCAATACAGGCTGAGGCTGGAGCGGTCACATATAGCGCTGCTGCTGGCCGGCACACTTACCTCCTGGCAGAGTCCGGTCTCTGGCCGTATCGCTGACATTGGTGCAGACCCCCCGGCCCAGCAGCAGGGCGTGCAGCGGTCTGGGCTCCTCCGGTCCCGGTGTGCACTGGAGCCCGGAGCCGCACTTGTGGCTGTACACCCCGCACTGGCTGCCCTCCGTCAGGGCACAGCTCCAGCAGCAGCCGCACAGGGGCTCCTGGACGAATTCTGCACAGTCGGGGCTCAGGGGCTTGCACTGCTCCAGGGCTTTCGAGTCACAGGG